>NW_004524695.1:6940663-6955696 GCF_000260255.1 Octodon degus | reverse complement strand
GAGAGAGAGAGAGAGAGAGAGAGAGAGAGAGATAGAGAGAGAGAGAGAGAGAGACAGACAGACAGACAGACAGACAGAGATTGAGAGATTGAAAATGAATTCAGGTAATGCCAAACTATATCGCCTCAATATTTTTATTTTCAAGGTAACCACAAAAATAAGTCATGTGTGTGAACACATATTCAGCAACATATTTTAAATATATTTATCATATTATTATTGAAAATATTTTGTATTATTGAACATTATTCAAAGCATATATTTTAGAATAGCAATATGTTCCTTATTATTTACTAATGTGCTTTTACTAATGTGCTCTTTTCTGATCTCTTTAAAAGGTTAATTCATTACTTTAGCTTTGATAATAAAAAGTCTTATGAGAACTGGGCAAAAATAGTAATTTAGCAAGGGTCATCGGAGTGTAGAGAAAGATTCATTTTGGCTTTCAGGATGCTACAGGGTTGTAGAAGTAAGCTTTAAATTGTTTTCAAAGGACCTGTGGGATGTGGTAGATGGTGAAGTGAAAGCACAGCTGTATTCCAGGCTGGAGAAGCAGTGTTACTACTGAAGGGGGCAGGCGTGGCTGCTTTGGTGAAGGAATATCGTGAGGCCCGAAGAGCTGGCAGTGTGCACTACAGCTCCTGGGGGCCACATTGTCCCATAATAAGGTCTTGAGCTGTTTTTATGTATTTTTTCTTTTTCAATCAGGACACACGAAATAATGTACACTTTGAGAAAATAATTCAGATTAGAACTTGAAAGATGGTTTGAAAGGGGAACATGTTGGCACTAGGGAGATCATTGAGATCTGTTGAAATGTTCCAGGTAAAGGACTTATTATTTGATGGTGGTTATTGGGAAAGAATAGGCTGAAACTAAAGGATATTCCAGGATACAGGTTTTGAAAATTGGAAAATAATTTTCCTAAATAATTGGGAAAGAAGTATCAACAACAAAAAAATAGATTAGAAAAGGAGTAGCATGTTGTAAAGGACCATTTTGACTTTGGCTTAGTGTGCTATGATTTGAATGTTCTTGCCCCTCAAATTTATATGCAGAAATCTAATCCCCATGTGTTGGTATAAAGAGATTTACTTTTGGGGGGCTGGGTACCAGGACATGAGTAGAGAACCCTTGTGGATGGACTTCTTGCCCTTAGAAAAGAGGCTTAAGGGAGCTGGTCACCCTCCTGCTCGTTCTGCCATATGTGGAAGCTACCAGCTCTAAGTGTGGGCCTCAGCTTAGAGCCTGCTGGCAGCTTGCACTTAGACCTCCCAACCTCAGACCTGGGAAGAATAACTTGCTCTCATCTTCTATATATTTTCTACTGTAAGGTTTCTTTATCCCACTGTGAATAAACCAAGATACAGTAAACATTTTATAGAAAAGTATAGCTGTCCATTTCAAAGTATCCTCTGAAGTTCAATTTGTATACATTTTTACTAAAAGTTGTAAGAGTCAAACTTTGGAGCAGAAAGCTAAAGAGGTGAGGTGGTGGCTTACTTTTTTTTTTTTTTTTTTTTTTTTAACCCAGGTTAAGTGGGCTAAGGTTTAAGAATAGTCATTTGGTATAACAACTACAAACTCATTGATTATCTCTGCAGCCATTTCTACCTAGGAAGTTTGTAAAACCTGTAATATTTTTTTTTTTATCTGAGGCCTGTAAGTTTAGGGAAGGACTTGGAGGCTTACATTTATAAATACTTGGATGATGATGATGAAGATGAAAATAATCATAATTACAGCTGATACAGATTGAGGGTTTATTATGTGCCAGACACTGCTATAAGTTGGTTATAATCGGTCTCATAAGAACCCTAAGTAGGTACTGTGATTTGCCTATTTCATAGGTAAAAAACTGAATCATGAAGAAGATTTAATAACTTCACAAAATTTACATATCAAGAAATAACGGCCCTGCAGTCCATGATCTTGACTGTTCTGGTATTTCCGGATAGTGCTAAGAGTGAGTGCCTTAGAGCAGTCTACTCAGAGGCAATCGAGGACCCATCCTCAAATACACCAGGGCCTGCGGTTGTTGTATTTGCTTCTGCGGGTGTTTTAAGAGGCAGTGCCTTGTTTTTTATGATTTTGGTAACAGTCTTGACTTTACTTAATATTTAATATTATTTGAGCCTTAAATTATATAAGTGATCAGGCTTTTCTTAACATCCAAGAGGCTCTAGTGAATAATTGCAGAAAATGTTGGATTGTAGCAAACCTAGTTGCTAAAGAAAGGCAAGGAATCAAAATAGCTAGATTTTGGAGATTAAGGAATAGTAGTGGCAGATCCAAAATGCTATATAAAGGGTTTTAAGGTCAGCAGTCTCCAATAGGGGTAGCTTGAAAAAAAAAAGCAGTGCTGAATTTACTTGGAATAATGTCTGTTTGTACTTGCTGGGAGGGCATGAAGTCTGGGGTAGAGAGGCAAACAGGATTGGGAGATTACTGAGTGCTATAAATGCTACTTTGGACAAAAGGGAAATTGTTTGGTAAATGCTGAAATTGTGTGGAAGAAACAGTGTTTTCACATTGAGACCTGTTTTTCAATATTCCTATGTTAGGAAGAACAAGGAAATAGAAAGCAAAATTTGTTGTTAATGGAGAGAAACATCTTAATTGCTGTGTGGACATTTTCATAGAAGATGGGAAAGGATGATAAGGTTCAACGAGCAAAAGATTAGTGACACCTGTTCTGATGAAACAAGATAGAAGAAGAGTTCATGTAAAAATATTGAGGAATTTTGAACTGCTATAAGGAAGGTTAAAAGATTCAAAATGAGTGTACTCTGACTCTCTTAATAAGTAGGTAGCAAGGTTATTGTTCTCAGTCAGCACTGAGGTTTGAGCAGAATCATACATGACCTGAGAATTGTATATCTTAGTAGACCTTTTAGTTGATAAAAATAAAGTCTTAGAAGCCTTTTTAAAATGTTTCACTATTTGGAATTAAACTGTTTGACCTTCATCATTGTTCCGAGATGGAGGGGTGGGGTTGGACTACTGCTTCCAGGAGAGGGCAGCAATGCTGTAAGCATTGGTTTTGGCCCATCCTTTCTGTGTTCTCTTGGTTTTTAAAAATTAAGTAGTTATGTGTTTTCTGTCCCCATTATCTTAACTAATAAAAAACCCCAAAAAGCCCAGGTTCTATAAAGCTATATAATAATCTTGTTGTCTTCCTTTACTAAACATGGCCAATTACAGAAAATATGAAGTTACTAAACATTATCCTCGTGTAGAATAATTCTGTTGAAAACATTTTGGTATGATTTAGGCTTAGTTTTTTCCTGACTCTGTGTATGATTTATTTAATAATACAATCAGAAAACTCACCAGTTAAAATAGCTTTAAAAGTATAAACTGTGATACTATAGAACTAATTGGGCTTGTTGAAAGAATTTTTAACATGTAAATGTTAATTTTTATTGAGCATGGACTAATATAAAAAAGGCTAAGCTTAGATGTTAAAATCATTTTACAATCATACTGCAAATTCAGAATTTCTGAAAATGTAAATAAATGGAAACGTAGGCTATGTTTTACCATCTGTAATGAATTAGCATTCCATTTCTACCAGCTGCTGTTGGAGTTTTTGAAGCTGACTCAGGATTTGAATACACTGGTGGGTTGCTACTGATAAATTTAAAAACATATAACTTAAAACTGACAGATGAAATGGTGATTTTTAACAAAGTCACTAGAATTGCGAGTAGCAGATTCTTCTGTATGAGGCAATAGTATATACTTTCTATTCAAGTGTTGTGAGAAAAATAAAGAGGATGAGCTACTGCTGCTTACTACATAGCCAAACATCCAGAGTGCACCACTGTTGGGTGTAGTGTCATCCTTGGAGGAAGACCAAGCACGTACAGGAACAAAACATCTTCAGCAACCATGTTATGTAACAGATGACTAAGCAAAATGCCGATATTTGTACGTTGGTGAGAAACTTCACACTCAGCATTAAATTCAGTTATATATATTTTTTATTCCTGAAGTTTTCATTTTGAGTATGCAGGACATTTCTTGGAAAATGCATATCAAAAATATATGAGAATATACTTTATCTCTAAACCAGTAATAATATTGGTCCAAGAGTTATTACAGCAATTTCTGTTTGTTGGAAAGCCATCTCAATCTAATACTATTTCTACAGGCCTAAAAATATTTAAGTAAAGAAAACAAAACAGTGGCCTGTGTTGTCCCTGTGCCACTGGGAGTGGGCAGTGCCTGACAGGTATCTGTTGAGGTCACACACTGCCTTAGGATCTGTGATAGTCTGAATACAAGAAATAGGTCTGTATGTTAATGTGCTTGAGGGAATATATTCACTTCAAAGTTAAGAAATTACCTTTGCATTTAGTGTATTTTTACTATTTTCCCCTTTGTGTAGATTTATTAAAAGATCCACATTTTTAGTGGAAGCTTTTTACTTGCTTCAGAACTGAAACATTTTGGTGTCTTAAATACTTACACTGTTAGTTTCTTGCACTCAGTATATTCTGATCCTATGAGTAAAACAGAAACTGGGAACTTCTTGAATAGTTATTAACCTTTTGTTTTCATTTTTCTTATTGATGAAGGTGGTCACTTTCCTTGTGAATGTTTTGGTTTTAGCTTATTTATTTATTTCCCTGTAGTTAGGGCAGGGTTTATAGGGTCCCACTACATAGATCAGACTCGTAGTGATTCTCCTGTTTTCAGCCTCCCAAGTGCTGGGATTACAGGCACATGCCATCACACCCAGTCTCAGTACCTGTCTTATTGTGCCCCAGGGGCAGGGCCAGCACAGCATACTGGGGATTGAACCCAGGCTGCAGCACTCTGTATAAGCAGGCACTTTAGTCTGCTGAGCTATGAGGCTGGACCTGAGCACATTTAATTAATGAAAACAATGTTAAAAGTTTCATCAGTTCCCAGTATAATACAAACACACAAAATACAAAAACACACATACACACATGGACCATATGAACACACACACACACACACACACACACACACACACACAGAGATCAGTTGATCTTTCCCTTCTTTATTACCAATCTTGTATGCACTAGATATTATAAACTTACATGGTAGCCAGAACCCAAGTTAAATAATCAATACACTTATTAGGTTAACATGTTTATTTAGCATATAGTATTCGTTTGGTACTGGAAGACATACAGTGGCTGCACAATTTTGACTGCATAGAATTTACATTCTAATAGACAATGGTACAATTGCTACTAATATAGGTGAATCAGTGAGCATTTACTTGTAGTCTAATCTGCCCTGTGGTGTGAAGACTTGGGTGGCTAGGGAAGCTTTCCTGTAGGCAGTAATGTAAAACACGGAACACTTCACCCAAAATAGATTTGTGGCAGCAGTTATAACTCAGAGGTATGAATATACCTCACCCATGTATAAACAAGCATAGCGATTCTGATGCTGACAAACTTGTGGGTGTCATATGAGTCTTTATAATAAAAAACTTGATGAAATTTAAGGCATTTTTAGCTTAGTATCTTGAAAACATTGCTGGGAGTTTTCATGTCCCCTTTGGCTATATTTGTTGTTCTGTTCCCATCACCATAGAATTTTCAGCCATCCTGGCAGGCTGACCTGGCTGAGACACATCATCCTGCCATTACACAGGCGGGTCTGAGCTCACTGCCCTGGGGTGAAGAACTGTGTCATTGATTTACCAGTGACTCACTGTGCATTACTCTGGCTGGTCCTGACCCTGCTTCCTCAACCGTAGTCCAGTACCAACTCAGACAACCTGTTTGCAGCTCTAAATTAATTCTCTGTACATGTACATCCCTGTATGACTCATGACATTTTGTTTGAAACTTGCATCAGAATCTCTCTTTTCCTAGCAATATAATCTCTTAGTCTCTTTTGATTTTTCTTTTGAATGTTTTAAGTGTCTGTAGTTGGCATGGTAGAGTTACCATCCCAGCTTTTTGTGCTGGGAATAGCTATTTGTGGTGTCTATTTATAGCTTTGGCCCTGCCATCCTGATTCTGCTGTTCCTGCCAACTGTACCTACTTACACTTTTTTGTGTTTCTTAATCTTTGCTTACCAAGATGGTGGGTCCTTGCTGACCCCGATTCCTTTCTTCATACTGAACTCAAAATTGCTACATCCACTTTAGAACTTAGCTAGAGGGAATTTCTTCTTTCTCCTTTATATTTGATATTTTACTTTTCCAATCTGCATTGTGGTTATTGGTGCTATGTCTTATAACGTATGCCAGTCTATATGATGTTTTTATCTATACCCCATATAGTGAATTTTGCTAGTAAGATAGAATGGAGACCCAGAGTAGTTAGATGTTGGCTGGTGACAAAGAAAATCAATATTGAATGCCCTTCTCCTTTTGTCTAGTAAGCCTCTCCCTCTTCCCTATAGGCTTTGATCTGCACCAGTGTTTTCTATGCTCACCTACCACAAAATTACCCTGTGCTTGTTGCTATATATCACACTGTATCCTGGATTGCTTCAAGTATTAAATAAATCAATAAATCCACACAGATAACCATAATAGTCTTATCAGGTTTTAAATAAATCTTCCTCTTTAGTAACTGCTCCAGCCCTAAGAAGATAAGTAGCTGCCAAGTCTTAGGACCTATCAGGTGGCTCTCTGCATTTTTGGATACAGAACATCCCTTGTCCCACTTGCAAATCCAAGCTTCTTAAAGGAAGCAAAGATGTCTTTGTGGTGTGAGCAAAGGGCAGTAAGAATCTTTGGTTGGCTTGAAGCACTGGTCTTCCCTGATCAGGAGGGTTTATCTCTTGGGTTAAAAACTATGCTCCAATCCAATGGTTAAAAACATTCTTAATAAATAGTGCATCCTGCCTAGAGTTACAGCACCAGCTGTTCTAACAGCTTTTATTTATTCCTTTTAACTTTTAAAAACAACATTTTTCAGTAATTATTATTTCTACTTTGATAGAAGAACCAGTGATTCAGAGATTCATTCAGAAAGCAAAAATGTATATCCTGGGGTCAGGTTTATTGTCATCTCTGGCTCTTAGTTTCAAGTTCAGACTTATTCTCCTTTGATACTTGATACCAGTGAATTCCTGCCTATTTTTGTGGGTTTTCCTAGACGACTCTCTCCAGCCCTCCCTGACTTTTCTTACCTTCTGTCGTGTGTGTGTAATATTATACACACACACACACACACACACACACACACACACACACTCCCCCCCACCCCTGTGCTTCTAAAGATTGTCCATGTTTCCTTGGACTTCTGGTTCTTAATGCAGTGGTGACTCCTTCTGTTTGCTGTCCACCCCCTTGAGAAGTGCTGAGCTGAAGATTCCAACCACTAACAAGTTGAGCAAGTTTTAAAAAACAGAGCCTCGCCAGGTATGATGGCACATGCCTGTGATTCCAGCACTCAGGAGGCTGAGACAGGAGGATTGCTCTGAGTTCAAGGCCAGCCTAAGGTACACAGTGACTTAGAGGTCAAAGAGAACTGCATAGTGACCTTGTCTCAAAAAAAAAAAAAAAAAAAAAAGGCAATAAAATAAACAAAACATAAGTTTTTACTTGCAGTCAGTTAAACCTTTATCCTGTCCATCTTTAAACTATACTGCACATTTTATTTTTATTTTATTTTTATAGAACTAGATATTGATGCCAGGGCCTTCACAATTTGGTAACCTTAGCCCTTTTAAAATTTGCTCTTTTGAGGAAAGTATCTGCTAAGTGAACTGCAGCTGCCCCCGTCCTCTCTCAGACTTCCAGAGTCACAGTGTGTGCCACAGTGCCTGGCACTATAGTATAAAATTTTTATAGTAATGGTCTCTCAGTTCCCGATCTCTGTTCATTTCCTTTTTCTTTATATTTTAAACCTGTGTGCTCCTTCCTGGGCTTCAGGTCTGTCTGGATGTTGTGAGCATGATGGTCTGCTAGCTATCTTCTTGTCCAAAGTCTGGGTTCTTTTTATCGTAATAATAGGTTTAATAATAGTGGAGATTGTGTCTTTAATAGCTGAGTGATTTAAAAATTATTTTTATAAATAAAGCTTTTCTTTCACACTGAAGACCTGAGGCATCCTTGACTATACTGGAGTTTTTATAAGTAATTCCTTTATATATCAACATGAAGTTTGCCATGGGGTCCAGAATGCTTACGAGTACAAAGATGAGGTAATAGTAAATCATTCTACATGTTTGATTTTATAGTTGTATTTGTTAATGCTGTTAAAACTAAATTCCTTTAGTTTTATAATTTTAAAATGCATAACCAAAATGCCATAATATAGCACCACATGCATCATATATTAGAATATATTTTGGAGGTTGGGGATATAGCTCAGCAGTGCAGCACCTGCCTGGCAAGTGTTAAGTCCCTAGTTTGATTCCCAGAACCTTCTTCCAAAAACCTCAGAAGACTTTAGTTTTACATGATCTTTTCTGTTACGTGTTTCTCTGTGACTTGTATATATACACTGAGCCTCCTGTGTTTGCATATAATGTGAATCTCAAAACACATTATAAAGGTGACTATCTAGTCACAGTAATTATGTGTTATAAAGATGGGAGTTGCTTAGTAATTTCTCATAAAGGAAAGATGTATTGAATTTCTTTCTATTGGTTTATGCATACTTGAGCTTCTCAGGAGGTGTGGAAGAGAATTCACAGGTAATTAGGTGGGTGAGCTAGTGAACTTCCTTGGCAAAAGACCATCAGCTCTCAGAGAATGAGGGGAGAATCCAGACATTTCCTTCCCGCTGCTCCATTTACAGCTCTTGCAGTACCTGGAACCTCTGTCATGATGTATTTTGTGGGGAGCAGAGACAGACGTATAGAAAAGTGAATCTCATCTAATATGTTATCCTTCACAAAGTTAAGCATTTCCTCATTAGCTATCAAATAATGATGCCTCCGAGTGTGCTTCTCAATTCACACCATCAGCATATTGGTTCGTGAGCTCTGAGAAGCATCCCATTCTCCGAAGGGATGTTGACAAGAAAGACAGCTGGACACCCTCCCCAGACTTTTTGATTCCATAGTGCTTGAGTGGTGCTTGTAAGTTTGCATCTCTTCCAAGTTCCATAATGACAGTGATGTCCTGATCCAGGCCTGTGCTTCAAGAAAAAGGTTGGCTTATGATTCCCTCTGTGCCACATACATTCTTCATATAATATTTTCTGGATATATGAACTATAAATGGGTAAACTTTTATTTTTTATTCTGACCTCTATACATTTGTAATTGAGAATTTATGTTTAACTCACTCTTCTTGTGAATGGACCCTTGTTTACTTGTACATGAGCAAGGTATAAAGTTTTGTTATATTTATCTAGATATTTGATTGAACTTTTTATTAGTGATCTTGTAGCTTTTTAGTTGATTCCTTTGGAACAGCTAGGTAAACTGTTATATTTCTATTTTCCTTTTTGAGTTCCACTTATCTCCAAATGGGCTGTCTATAAAATGCCTTTCATATCTATTATCAGGTTGCTTTTTTTTTTCTTGTCATGGTTTGTTTATTCTAGTATGTCCTGTTTAATTCATTTTTATGTAATCTTTTTGATTTTTACCTTCAAAATAGTTTTAGTAATTCTTTTATTCATATTCAGCATCCCAGTGACAGTAGAGGAAAATGTTTGTTGTTGTTGTTTTTCCTTTCCTATTCTACAAGTCCTTTTAGTGTGGCCTCTTTCATTTAGCATAATATATTTGAAATTTTGAAATTGCTGTTTTTATTGTTGTGATAGTGATCTAGATCTGTACCCTAGACAACAGTCTAGATCTGTACCCTTTTAAGTTCTTACTTGGGATGAGGTTTTGCTAAATTGCCTAGATAGGACTTGAATTTAGCAGTCCTCTTTCCTTGTCCTTCATGTGCCCTCCCAGTACCGAACTAGATTAACAGACTGTACATGACTAAACCAGACCACACCTGACTAGATTCACACACACTATTGCATGTTTCTTTTTTTTAAACATCTAAGTGGTATTCCATTTTAGATATCTACCATAATTTGCTACTTTATCAGTTGAGGTACCCTTCAGTTGTATATCTTTTTTTTTTTTTTTTTTTGATAATTGCGAATAATACTACCTTAAACACTCACAAGTGTTTTGTGGAAACATGTTCAAAATATAGGTTTTAAAATTTTTTTCTACCACTTTTTTTTTTTTATGTTTAGTTAACTTTAATTAGCCAGTGAGTAGCTAAAATACATTAAAACAACAGTTCTGAAAATTTTCTCAGTTCACAGCATCCTGTTCTCTAATTATTTTCATGGTATCCCCAGGCCAAAAGAAATGCCTGATAATTCTAACTATTAACCAAGGTTCAAATAACTTATTCAATATTTATTTGTATCCTAACAACTTAGTAGTCACTTTTTTTTTCTTTTCAAAGTTTTATTGATAAACATATAGCAATGAGACAGTTTCAAATCAAATCGAAAGTACAGTTTCAACAAATAATACACTGCATATATTCTTCTTAGTGGTTAATTGCTGTACAAGATGCAGACTTGTGATCCTACTTACAAACACCATTAGAAAAAATCATTCTATTCATTAAGAGAATGCAACTATATATCTATCCCAACCACTTTGAATACACAGATACAAAATGGACATTCATAGTTATACCCCAATTTTTTTTAAGTTCCGTTGTTGAATATTATAGGTGTGTAAACTCAGCAAAATATTCTAAAAGAGTACAGAAGCCCATAATAGCATTGAGTCTTCTGTTTAATTGGCAATGTCAGAAATTATTGACGTGAGTCCCCCACAGCTCAACATAACAGCATGGCTTTACTTCCTATATTTCATCTTCATACTTTTCTACTGGATGGTTAAGACCAAGGTAAAGCAGAACCTATGCAACAAGAGTTGTAGCTTTTTGGTTTGAGAAGGTCAGTGAAATGCCCTCAGGATTTATCCTGAGATCCTCTACCACATTTTTTATTTTCATGTAGTCTTGTCTTATTTTGTGCAACATTGTCTATTATGGAACTGAATTTTTGCTACAGTTTAGCCTCCTCTTACCTTTTCTGCCCAGTTGCTGCATTTTACAAGACAAGAATGAATAATTGCAGATACCTCTTTCCTACATGTGACAGGAAAACTGTGAAAATGAGTCTCCAGGAGTCTCAGCTTTGGCTGGATATACCTTGTGTAGTCCCTCTCTTGATGTGGCGAAGCTGCAGAGATAATGGGTTAATCTGCTCATGGCTATATATAGTGGCTCTTGAACACTCAGATGTGGCTGTTTTGACTAAGTAACTACTTGTGTTATGTATTTAATTTCAGTTATCTTAAAAATAAATAGCCACACATGGCTAGTACAACTTTAGTTAATAGTGTACTTGCCAAGATATTTGGGGTAAAGGGTCTGCATTTTACTTTGAAATGCATAAAAACAGATAAAAGATGGATAGCTATGTGGTAAAGCAAGAATAGTCAATGTTTATTATAGAACTTAGCGGTACATATGTGGAGTTTATGCTAAAATTATTTCAACTTTTTCTGCATATTTGAGATGCTTCCTAGTAATGACAGGAGGAAACCTTTCAATGTATTTTAAGGGAAAAAATAAAGTTAAAGACCAGATGGATTCACTGATGGTCCATTCTACCACATGTTGAAAGAGTTCTCAAGTTCATCCAAAAACTACAAGTATAAGCAGCATTTTCCAACCTATTCTTTGAGGCCAAAATTACTTTGATAATTAAGCTATAGATCAGGAGACAGGTATAGACTGATATCCCTTTTGAATGTAGATGCAAAATTCTCAGTAAAAATACCAATAAATCAAACCCAATAGCATATTATTAGGATATAGCATTAAGTGAGATTTATTCCTGAAATGCAAGAGTGGTTCAGCCTAGGAAAATCAATCAATGCAGTATACCACAGTAAAGTAACAAAGAAAAGCATAATCATCTCAGTGGAGGCAGAAAAAGTATTTGACAAAATCCAGCATCTCATCATGATAACACTTACTGAAAAAATAAATATTTATTGTATATACAATCTTGCCCAACATGCTAAAGGACATTTCTGAAAAGCTTGCAGTTGGCATCATATTTACTGGTGGAAGACTGAGTACAGTCTTTCCCCTAGGGTCAGGAGCAAGACAAGACTATCTGCTTTCACTGCTGTTTACAACATTGTATTGCAGTTCTTATCCTAACCAGAGCAATTGGACCTGAAATCTAAGTGAAATGTATCCGAATAGAAAGGGAAAAAGCAAGATTCTCTGTGCAGAGATTAGGTGATCCTAAATGTAAAAACTCCTAAAGAATCTACATGAAAGCTGGTAGAGCTAAGAAGTTAGTTTAGCAGAGCTGTAAATCATGGGCATCTTAATTACTTTTCTTGTGGCTGAGGCATGACATGTGACACCTAATATTAAAGGAGGAAAGATCATTGTAACTCACAGTTTGCTGATGTCTCAGCTCACAATCAGCTGGCTGCAAGGCAGGGCAACTTGGCAGCGTGACATGGCAGCAGAGTATCACAGAGGAGAAGCAGCAAGCAGAAGGCAGCAAGTGCAAGCAGCAACCCTTATTCTGTCCGTTATATTCCCTCCAGGCTACCCTCATCCAGGATGGGGCACCTTTACTCCTACCTAGAACTATTTCAAATGAACCAAAGGACTAATTTAGTGATCACATACACTGTATCCCAGCATCACATGGTCTATATCAGCTACCAACAAAAAACTCCACCTATGACTGCCTGAGGCTTTGAGGAGACCTCTAGACACAAAGGCATAGCAGAGGTTAACACATACAAATTAGGTATTTTTCTCTATACGAACAAAGAATAATTAGAAAAGGAAATGAAGAAAAACAATGCCATTTATAATATCTAAAATAATAAAATGCCTAGAAATAAGTTTAACCAAAGAAGTGCAAAATTGTTCATGGAAAACAATAAAACATTACTGAAATAGGCTAAAGAGAATCAAAGTAAAGGTAAAGACATTACTGTTTGAAGATAAAAAGAATGTTAAGATGTATTTTGTAGAATCAACATAATCCCTATTAAAATCCCAGATGCCTCTTTTGCAGAAGGAGAAAAGCTGACCCTTAAATTTATGTGCAGATGCAAGGGTCCACAACAGCCAAAACAATCTTTTAATGGAGCAAAATTACAAGACTCATACTTTCCGATTTCAAAACTTATTAAAACCCAGGTAATCAAAAGCAGTGTCATTCTTGCATGGGAATAGACATTGATCAAAAAAATGGAATTGAAAGTCTAGAGTTAAACATGCACTTCTATGGCCAGTTGATTTTTGACAGTTAGCAATTCTGTTCAGCAGAGAAAGATGGTCTCTCATTAAATGGTCCCGACAACTAGGTTTCTGCATAGAAAAGAATTGTATTGAAACCCCTTCCTTATCGCATGTAATATACCAAAAATGGATCAAGGCCCCAAGTATCAGTTAAACCAGTAAATCATGGAGAAAAATTTTTTTCTGATCATGGATTTAGCACTAGACTCTTAGGTGTGTCACCAAAAGCATAAGCAATAAAAGAAAATAGATAGGACGTTTTCCAAATTTAAAACTGTCATGTCACAAAGAATGTTATAAATAATAATCTAAAGATGGGAGAAAATTATCAGTTATAACTCTAATATAATATCTGGTATATATTTTCAGGAGAAAAAAGAATCTTCCTGCAGCTCAACAAGAAGACTAATTACCTGGTTAGGAAATGCACCAAGGAGTAGATATTGTTCAAGAAAAGAGGAGCACATGAAAAGATGATTGAAACATCATTAGTCATTTTTTTTCAAAGTTTTATTGATAAACAGATAACAATGAGACAGTTTCAAATCAAATCGGAAGTACAGTTTCAACAAATAATACACTGCATATATTCTTCTTAGTGGTTAATTGCTGTACATCATCATTAGTCATTAACAAGAAATAAAACAACAGTCAGATCCCTTCACATCTGCTGGGCTGAGTATAATAAAACAGAGAGAAAGACAAGGAGTAAGTGGAGAAATTGAGCCCTTTTATATTGCTGATGGCAGTATAAAATGGTCCAGTTATTGTGCAAAGTAGTTCAACTTTTCCTCAAGAAGTTAAAACATAGAGTAAACGTACAACCCAACAATTTTGCTCTTAGAAAATAAACCTCAAAAGAATTCGAAGCAGAGACTCAGACAGATATTTATGTATCACTCATGAAAGCATTATTCACATTAGCTAAAATACAGGAAAAAAAACAAATGTCCATCAACAGATAATTGGATAGACAACTATCACATATACAGGTATTTCATTGTTATTCAGCTATAAAATGGGATGAAGTTCTGTTACATGACTAATCCTGAAAACATTATGCTAAGTCAAGCCAGATGCAAAATGCCAAATATTGTATGATTCTATTATTATGAGACATCTAGGATAGGCAAATCCATAGATCGAAAGTAGGCTAGAGATTACCAGAGTCTTTGGAATGAAGAAATGGGATTACTGTTTATGAATATAGACAAACAGCTTTTGGAAATAGTAATGACAGTTGCATACCACTATGAAAAATGTCACTGAAATGTGAAAGTTTAAATACTGTTAAAATGAATAATAAAACTATAGCCTGGGAGACTATATTTACAGTATGTTTATTTGGCAAAGGATTGATATCCAGAATATAAGTAATTCTTGCAACTCAATGATAAAGACAAACAGGTGAACTTTATTTTATTTTTATTTTTTTGTCCTGAGGATCAAACTCGGGAACCTTGTGCTTGCCAGGCAGGTGCTTATGCTGCTGAGCTATCTCCCAGGCCCAAACAGGTGAATTTTAAGCTAGGCAAAATATTTGAGCAGATACTTTACAAAAGAAAATATATATTACTGGGCTGGGGAGAGAACTCAGCAATGTGAGTGCCTGGCTGGCAAGCGCAAGGTCTAGAGTTTGATCCCCTGTACAAAAAAAACAAAAACAACAACAAAAAAACCCCCAATTCCTTATAAATGAGGACTTATTTAAAAAGGAAAGGAAGGAGGAGGAGGAGGAAGAGGAGGAGGAGGAGGAGGA
>NW_004524695.1:6924164-6940563 GCF_000260255.1 Octodon degus | reverse complement strand
AAGAAGAAGAGGAGGAAGAAGAGCAGAAATTACAGATGACCAAATGGTGCAGTAGAAGTATTCAGCTTCAGGACTCATGAGGGAGATGCAAATTCACACTGTAATAAGATGCTGTATGCATTCAGTGCCTCCTAACACAGCCTGCTGGCAAGCAAGTGAAATAGTTGGAATTGTCACACAGTTGCTGGGAACTGAGGCTTCCAACCACTTTGAGGGGGCATGTGGTTCGTTCGTTTTCTTTCTTTCTTTCTTTCTTTCTTTCTTTCTTTCTTTCTTTCTTTCTTTCTTTTAAAAATGTATTTGGTACAGCATCTCACTATGCAGCATGGACTTGTAGTGATCTTCCTGTAATCCCACCCCAGCACTGCACTGGGATTATAGGCATAATCCTGCCACTACGCCCAGTCTTTGTGTGATATTTCTTATGAAAGTAAATATACACTTGTCTTGTGATCCAATAATTCTCATTTACTAAAAAGATTTTCTAAAACAGCCCATGTGCTTGTCAGTAGAATAAAACAAAATCAAGAATATTTATAAAATGCAGTATTATTTAGTAATTAGAATAAACACCGATATAAGCAATGATGGAGATTTATTTTCACAGTATTCTAAGATGTACCACACACACACAAATACACATAACTCATGGGACATGATCCTTTTAATGTGGATCTCTAGAACAAGCAAAATTAACCCCTGGTAGAAAAAACCCAAAATGTGCTGTCTTTAGGCACAGAGAGATCGTTTGATGGGTGGGTGGGGTGCCCTTTGCAGAGAAATGATACTCCGTTTTTTTAGAGTTTGGGTTACGTGGGTATATACATTTGTCAATTCACTTAAAATCTGTGCAGTTCATGTAAATTATGTATAAAATATGATAGTGACAATATTAAATAAGAAAAATAGTTTTGAGCTTCTAAGATGATTTAGATAATCTAGCAATCACATGAATCATAAACCTGGTGTGTTTGTGGGACTGTTAGCACTTGTCTTTCCCAGGTACATCCTGATGTTTTACAAGTGCTCTCACCATGTATGTTAAGCGCAAGTGCCATAAGCTAAATTTTGATGTTTCTTTTTGCCTATTTATCAATATGCAGGTTCAAAGCAAGATGCATAGGTAGTGTTTATAGAAGTTTTCATTTTCAAGAACTGCATCTCTAGTGTGAGATTTTTGATATCCAAATTGGAGCACTGTAAGCAGTCCTGAAGCAAACCCTGCTCAGCAGTATATATGAAACAATCAGTGTGCAGTAGATGGCTCAATATATTTTCAGGAGAAGAAGAAGCATTTATAAAATCATATTTTGTATAAATGACAATTGTGCTGCCAAACAGTTGCTCGAAAGGTAGTAGGTGACAGCGTCAGGCTTTACACTCAGACATTGTGGCTATGGACCTTAAGGCTTGAGCCATAATTTCCATGGCTCCCTTATGAGTTATACCGAGAGGTAGATACAGGCTTGTTCATTTTGCAAGTTGTAGGCATTTTCTCTGGGAGAGTACTGAGGTGACATCGTGGTCCCTAGCCTTTTTCTTTCCTCTCCTTATCTCATCACTGCTCTTCAGCAGTGATTTTGAACTGAACAGGAGCTGGAGGGCTCTGGCTTGAGCTAGGGCATGGCCACATGTTAGTGGGTAAGGCGGATGCACTGCAGCTTGCCTGGTACTTTCTCTCAGTGACACCTTCACGCAGAGTGTGTGTAGCTCATCCTCTGCTTCTTGTACCACGTCCTTATTCTGCTTGTTTTCATGTGCATATAGAGCTCTTTTGCTTTTTGGTGGTCATCTGTTTTTCCTATTTAAATTTAGTTGTATCTCTTGAGTTTTCTCTTTCAACCATTGCTGTTATTTTTGTCCCTGACCCCTTCCTTGATATGTGTGTGACTTGTAATGTTGGGTATGCCTACCTATTAAAAAGAGATATTTCCACTCCCACCAGAAGATACTTTACCAAAAAATTGAGCTTGAATTTGATTAAAGTAATGCAAAAAACATGAGAACGTATAAACTACACTTCAGGGTTATAGTCAGAAAAATGCAGTCCACCAGAGGACACTTTATAGGACTCAAGACAGTTTCTGTAAGCTTCGAAGAGAGAAGTGAGGAGGATGTAGGAGGTTGGAGAGAGCAGTGAAAGAGGGACATTCCAGATTAAACCAGATTTGAAGGAGAATTACAATGTGTGCAGTTAATAAGTATCTTTACTCAACAAAATACGAATGGTTTCAAAATTAATACTGTTATTTTTTAAAAGTATTCTATAACTTTTTTACATGCAATGATAATGAAATATTTATAAATGCAAAGGTAAATCTGAGATTTTCCTCAAAATGCCTAGGGAACAGTGCGGAAAAGTGACTGTGGGTTATTTGTTGAAGGTGACTGGTAAATACATGAGGATTCATTACACTATACTCTCTGCCTGTATTTGGTAAAATGCTTGCCTAGAATGGATGAGGATTTGGGTTAGATCACTAAGACAGTCAGACAGACAGACAGACAGACAGACAGACAGACAGACAGACAATATGCACTCATGGTCCTTCTTAAACTATACACACACCCATTTATAAAACAGCTCTCATTTTTAAATTGATCCTTTGTAAGAAAGTGGATTATTTTGGTTTTTGTTGTTGTTTTGTATTGAAATATCCATTTTCTCTTGTCTTGGTTAAGACTTTGCTCTTTCTTTTTGATGGCTAAGATTTTTTGACACAGCTTTTCCAGGTAAGCTGAAGTTTCTGGAAGCAGTTACCTTAAGAATCTGTCAAGAGAGTGTGAGTAGATTGGTTAAATGGAATGAATTAAAGTGAGGTGAAATTGAGTGGATGTGAACCTGCTGGTCTTGCCCTATACATCTGCTCCTGTGACAGGCTCACAAAGGCCGAGCTCACTGACCTACCTGAGTTAACTCTGAGGGAGCAGGTGCAGAGCCACTTACTCCTTTTGTCCTGCACCTGCTGCACCTCAGGGAAGTAGAAGCAGCTGCTAGGAGCAGACTAGCATTGCCCCAAGTATTGGGCCTGCTCGCTGTGCTTCCTGGCTTTTGGTAGGTGGTGGTTTTGACTAGGCATCACAAAGGAATTGCAACAGGTCATCTTGACAGTGCCCTAAATTCTTTGGGATTTTGACTAGAGTCAGTAAGACAGCCATGGTATGTTGCAGCTGATGCAGTGAACGGACTTTATAAAGCTGTTGCTGTGAGGTCCTCACTGTCCTTTTCCATTTTAGCCTCAGTGCTGAACAGTAGTCTGGTGCACCTGGCTCCTCCGCTGTGTGATTAAGTGTTTCTTGGCATATGCAAGTTAAATCTTATGCTTTTAGCAGGTGCTTTTCAGTAATCATCATGAAGAGGGGTTATATGTGAGTAGATATGTATCTGACTTACTGGACTGAAAAGGATCTGGTCATGGAGGGAAAATAATTAAACTTTACAGTATGTTTGTCTGCTACATAATTTTTTGCTCTAGACATAGCTATAGTTATCATAAATGTTTCCATGTAGCACACTCAGTAGGTGAGTTCTACTTGTACTTGTATTATTTTTAGTATAAGTATTATTTATTATACTTGACTTCTTATGTCAGATGAGTCATTTTCTTCTGTTTGCAAAATCTCTGTGACTTGGGGTAAGACAGTTAACATCTGTACTCTCACTTGCCTGTTTTGCAAAATGAGGATAGTGATAGCACTAACTCTACAGTGGTGCTGGGGAGCCAGTAAAGAAATTATTATGTTATGATCAATAATCATGATTATATTACTGCTACTGTAGTGTAGAGCTATAGTGCTATGTAATCAGAAAGATTGTGAGTCTAATTTTGGATGTCTTACTAGAACAGAAGTTAGCATTATTTCATGCTTATAGTACAGTCCTTCTCAAGTCGTTCAAGTAGTAAGACTACAAGTGAAATAAGAAACACATCGAAAAGACATTTATTTTGAACTTTTGGCTGTGGTATGGTGTGCTAACTGCATTTTAATCAGAGAGAGAATAGAGATGTCAATGATGCTGTGGACTAAGCATCTAAAATGTTACTTGCCAACTGCTTGAATATTTTTTAAAAAGAATCAACTCAGCTATTTTTAGTTGGAATTGATAAATTCTTACGTTTAGCAAAACTTTTTTCTTACCTTATCTTTTGGATGGTATTCATAGTGATAAATTGCACAGCATTGCACACTGGGAAGAATTTGCTTCTCAGTCTACAGCTATATTTTTTGGGGGCGCTTTCAGCCACATAGTGCACAGTTCCTCATGCAGCCTAAGAGAGAAGTCTTGTGAACATTTGAAATGATTGAAACTCTCAAGTCTATGCTAATTTAGTTTTAAAAGAGTTTTGAGTGATACCAGTTCATGAAATCTGTTCAGAATCGTAGATTTAGCATGAGGGAAGTTTGAGTGTTATAGGCCTAACAGCTGACCTCATGTTTATAGAGATACCAGGATGCTAATTTTTATACTGCTATAAACTTGTACCTCTTAAAATCCTTTTGTCTTTCTGTTAAAAAATAATGGGTTGTAGGTAAAGTTGAAGTTATCATCTTCTACCAGGTCCTCTTTCCTTGGCTTTCTATCGAAAATAGTAGCTGCTATTAATTTGGTGTTTGTCTTTTCTGTATGTGTGTGAGATATTATAATATATATTTTGTATAATTGTATAAAATATAATATTTATATAATAACAGTTTTATTTTTTATTAATTTTATTGAAAAACAAATAGCAATGAGACAGTTTCAAAACCGATTAACAGGATAGTTTCAATAATTAATACATTGCATATTGTTGTCTTCATAGTGGATATTCATAGTGCAAGATGCAGATATCATATCCTGCCCAAACACTTATTAGTACAAATTTATCTTCTCATTGAATTAAGAGAAAGTAACTGTATGTCTATCCTAACTATTTTGTATATACAGATGCAAAATGATCCTTTGTATTCCCTTTTTTTGTTTAGTTTTGTCAGAGATGGGTATTCCATTGCAATTTAAATATTTTAGGTGTGTGAATTCAGCAAAATAATCCAATATAGTCCAGTAGTCCATACTAGTAGTAGGTTATCCATAGGACTGGCAATGTCAGAAGTTGTTGACTTGAATCTTTTACAGCTCAGCATATTAATATGGCTTCACTTTGTACACCTTGTTTTTATCCTTTTCTGCTGGATGGTTAAGACCAAGATAAAGCCATACCTATATAACAAGAAATGAAACTTTTGTATCTGCCAAGATCAGTCAAATCCCCTCAGGATTTATCCTGAAACCCTGTACCAGCATTTGTAGATCTTTTGTTAGTGTCAGCCATGTAGATGAGTCACGGCCATTGGTTGACTAATGTGCTCTCTGTGAAAGCCTGAGAGAATGTTTTCTCTCCATGTGACTCTCCTTAGGCACACTCTTCATCATCAATCACTTTCCTCTGTGGACCCATAATCTCCTTGATCAGAAAATTTGGGACAGAGCTGAGTTACAGGATGTTACAGTATAAATTCTCCTTTGTTTTGAGTCCTTACTGACCTTGAAAGGCTAGGGCCAGAATGTTGGCTATCCTGGTAGCCCTTCTTTTTCACTAATTTTTGGTCTGCAAACTTAGATTGTTGACCCCCCAGAAGAGAAGCTTATTGCTATTATTACCCTATAACATAGGCAGTTGAGCTTAACCTCACTGTCTGTCTGAATATCAAACATCTTAGACATAACATGGAACAGGTATTTTCCATCAAGTATTGATGTGTTAAACTTTACATCCTTACAGAATGTGAAGAAAAAAAATAGGAATAAACGGTCACATATTTTTACACAGAAATTTAGAAATCTAACCATATACAGCATTGTAGTGGGACAGTTCTGTGACTTTTTTTCATCTGTTGTTTTCATTTATTACCCCTCCTTTTTTATTTTTAAATAAACATTTACTTGAGAGACAGTATGGCTGTAATTGGTATGTCATGACAAGCAATACATATTTAGAAGACCAGAATGACAGGCATTCCAAGCATGACCCTAGTATTACACATTGTTATCTTCAGTGCAGTTGCTTAGTTCACAGGTATCAGCATATATAGTTAGTCAAGGTGAGAATCCTACCAATTAATTGCTAGTTTCAAAAACCTGCTGAAGATTCTCAGGATGGTTGCCCTAATCATCTTGTACATAAAAACATAGTTTTAGCCAGGTGTGTTTGCACATGCCTGTAATTGTAGCATAGGTAGCTTAAGACTGACTTGGATGACCTAGGGAGTGCTTTTCTCAGAAAACAAACCAAAAGGCTTGATACTTGCAAATATTTTTCAGTTTTGCTCTTTTCACACACTAACTTAATTCGTAGTTTTTCATGGTAGCCCACTTACCTGTTTTGCTCATTCTGAGTGCATCATATTAATTTATAAAATATTGGAGACAGACATTTGGTTTGTTTTCTAATTACAAATAATGAAATTGTAGTGAACATCTTCATACTTATTTCCTTGGGTACATATATGAAAATTACTTTAGGATACATCATAAGTAACTTTCTGGGTTGATCAGTGTGCTTCTTTTCAACATTACCAAATACTAACTAACTGTTCCTTTATCCAAATCCTTACTAAATGGATATGGAGTCTAAAAATCCTTATTTTTAGAATTCAAAATCTAAAATGTCTGTCAGAAGAATGAACATATAAATACTTTATATTCATGTGTAGATAATAGGAAGCTCCATTCATTAGTATTTAACACAATTGTGTTAATATTTTTCATTAAGCAATTTCCAAATTTGCAAGTAATGTCTAACGTTGCAGCTAGGCTAAGTTTGCTGAGTTCTCATATCTTTATTGTTGTTAAACTGCGTTATTTATAATCATTCCTGGCAAGAATGGAATAGCTTGCCATAATAATCTACCATATGAAAAGCATTATGTGTGAAACACTCAGGTGCATATATCACCCCATAAAAATATGTTCATAGTCATTGCTTAGAGATTTGCTCCACAAATTTTGTTTCACTCAACATCACAGATTTTTTTGTATCAGGATTCAAACTCAGGACCTTGTGCTTTTGGTGTGCTGTTGACCTGTTGCTCTAGCTCTGTACATTGCACTTTTTGATAGGTTTCCACTTACAGCTTTGTCTCCAGGACAATGAAAACTCCATACAAAATGCTAATATTTGGGGCAGTGATTAAAAGGGAGCACTGCCAGGTAAAATGAAGGGATAAGCGTGGAAGAGGCTTTTTTCTTTTAATTTTTTTCTGAAATTGAAAATGATAAATGATGTGTGACAGAACAGATAAGAAAGTCTTGGTAGAGCAATTTAGTACATATGTATATGTCCATTTGATAGATGGTGCATGCTTTTATAATTGCTTAAATATTTTTCATTGATAAAGAGTATGTTTTAAACTAATAATGAGGGCCGGCCAAATAGCTCAGCAGATTAAAGCACCTGCACGCAGGTGCAGGGGCCAGGGGTTCAAACCCCAGGCCAGCCCTGCTTGTCTTTTCCCGGGCATGCTGAGAGGGTAACTGAGACTGGGTGTGGTGGTGCACGCCCATAATCACAGCTCTTGGGAGGCTGTAAACAGGCAGATCACTAGGAGTCCAATCTAGTAGTGAAACCCTGAACACCCTGTAGACTCTGCCCTAAAATACAAAGAATAAATAAACCAGTAACAATATTTTAAGGTTTAGAAGCAAATGTATATAGATGTTTAATTTGTGAACTCATCAAATTAATTTTCAGTTAGCCTTTCAGTTTAATTTAGGTTTTTGTACCCTCCTGTTGTTAGAGACTGAAACTTTTGGATGTCACTAAGTCAGGGATGGAGTTTGGAGGGCTCATCTGGGTGATACTCCCTCCCTTTCTCTCTGCTCCTTGCCTTTCTCATTATAAACTGTTCTGCTCACAGGGAGCTATGGCTTGGGACCCTGTGTTGTCTGTCACTGGGGCTTAGGGTGTGCTCTCACATTTTCTCTCTGGACTTGTGTCTGAGTGCATTTGAACTGCTATAACTGAAAATGTTAGCTTAGATAATTTTCCAACAGCATAAGCTTATTGTTCACAGTGCTGGTCATGCCTAGCTCACATGCTGGAAGGCCCAGTATCTAGTAAGCACTTACTCTCTTCAAAGATGCGCCCCTCTTGCTGTGTTCTCACCTGGCGGGAGGAGTAAGGAAACACCCTTCAGCTGCCTTTATGCCAGTGTGAATCCCTGCGCCTTCATGCTCTAGTGTCTCCTCGGAAGCTCCCATCTGCTCATATCAAGAAGGTCCCAGGCCACACCCTTTGATTAAGGATGATTCAACTAAGCAGGTTTATTCAGAAAACATTTAAATCAAAGGGGGCACAGTAAGAATCAAGCTGCATTTTCTAATCCACAAGGCTGTGGAGTACAAACGTGAGTCGTGGGAGATAGAGGCTCAAATGGAGAACTGGTTAGTATGGAGGCCTTTGAAGGGGAGGGCTCCAGCCCCTCTCCAGACCAGAGCAGGGGAGGACCCAGGTCCTGGCCTCCCGGGCTTTGGGAGTCTGGTGGGTAGCCATATAGATCTGCAACTGAGGACAAAACAAGTATTCATCAGAAAGTCCCTTAAGAAATATCTTTTTTGAGTCTCTTTCCTACCGATTTTCCTTGATAATCCGGTAATAAGTCTACTTTTAAGCAGAGGACCACAATATTACCCAAATCTCTAGAGCAAATGTGTCCTTATATGTAGAAAAATGTAGAAAACTTTTGATCAAGATATAGTATTTGTATTGAATATTTTGTATTGTTATTTTACAGTGAGTTCCTGTCTTTATTTCCTATAATAAACATGAATTGGCTTTTCCTAGTTAGAAAATAATTAAAGCACATTTAATTATTTAACCGAAACACATTTTTTTTGTAATTAAAAATGTACTAAAGATTTATCCAAATTTGGATTATATGAATGATTCAGTAAGAGATCTGGTGGATTGATGAAATCAAGTTTCTGGGTCTGCAGGATGGGCCATGACATTGTAGCTCCTCTTTCCTGTGCTGTCTTGACCTCTGAGCAGCTCATATAGCCAAGCTCTGGGTGTATACTTCCTTACTGACAGTTGCATTGCCCCCTTTTTAAATTAACAGTTTAATTTCATTTTCTTCTGTTCTCTTCTCGTATCTTGTTGATCGTCCGCCTTTGCCCGTCTTGCTGGGCCTCCTGTGCCCCTCCATAGTTTCTTGGGCTGCAGGACCTTTCACTGTCTCATCCCTCCTTTCTTCCCTTTGTACTACTGCCCCTCTCTTCTGTGATGTGTGGAATGTCGTCCTGTTTCTGATGACTTTTTAGCCTTCTTTAAGTAAGATATGCTAAATGAGACTTTTCGGCCAACGGGAGAACCTCCTGAATGGATTCCTTCAGTGTGATGATCATTCTGACAGTGTTCTCCTACTTCTAAGTCCTCAAGAGTGAGCTCATTTTATAGTGGTGCTGCAATTCCAGAGTCATCTACTCTTGACTAATAGTTGTCTTTCTTCATATCTGAAATTAGCTGGAAACAAAACTCAGGTCCTCATTCTAAATTCTATGGATTAAGTGAAATTAGAAACATTTGAGAGTACTAATAAACCAAGGATCACTTAAATGATCTCACCCTGAAGAGACTGTTTAATAATATGGCATAATAATATTTAATAATCTATTATTAAATAGAATTTTTTATGAAATGAGTGTACATTTACTTATTTTTATACACAATAAGATTACCCATTAAAATAATATGCTGAAACTTATATTTTTTTTCTAAAAAATTTTTTTTTGTTTTTTCAAAATAGACTACATTAAAATTGATGTACCCCAAGTGTTCCTTCTCTACAAAATACCACTGCCAAGAGGTATCTTTGAAGATGCCTCTAGAGTGTCATACTGAATTTCACATTTTATTTGCATAGAAATAGAGGCAGGAGGCTGTGTGACTCCCATATATATTTATGACCACAGCCTTGTCGATGATGAGGATACGTTCTGAGTAATGTATCATTAGGTGACTTTGCTGTTGTATAAATATCATAAAGCACATGTACACAATCTTGGATGGTGTAGCTTGTTGCATACCTGTGCTGTTGTCTACGGGATCTGGGTCATGCGGCACAGTGGTGTTCTGCGGCAGATTTGGTGATGCGTGTTACCAAGGTACAGCTTCTCAGTATCTTCTCTAGTTCTTTAGCTTCCACATCACATGGCATACTGTTAATGGGTTGTTTTGTTTACAGCAAAGAATCTTTGCTGTGGTGCACTGTACCTTGTGAATAGAATGATTTAGCTTTTTAAAAGCATTTATTGAGGATGAAGTATTTACCAAATACAATCACTAAGCAATTTCTATATCATGAATTTTATTTTTATTTTCCCAATATTCTATGAAACCCCAGGGGACTCATAAAGAGACCTGCGTAGAGAGTGTTCACTTTGGTGAGCACACTGTGTTAGTTTTCACACTCATCAGATGCTAGTGCCTGGAGCTGCTGCCTGGACTCTGAACATAAAGTTTATGGCTCTACTTGTCCTTCTTAGGATGCTATTTTATTTATTTATTCATTTATTTATTTTTTTGGCAGAACTGGGAATTGAACTCAGGCCCTTGTGCTTGCCAGGGAAGCACTTATTCTACTGAGCCATCTCCTCAGCCCAGGATGCTATTTCTTAATTTCTTACTCACTATTATTCCAAGTAACTTTGAAATTACTGTTTTCCTGTTCAAGTTACACTGTGCAGAATTTGACACACTGCTACTACTAATTGTTTGGCCCAATCCTCATGAAAAGTGATGGGAAACATATAGGTAGGATTTTCTTAATGCCCTTTCCCAGGCTAATGTGTGAAATGATCGAAAAAAACCCAGTTATTTTTCAATGATTCCTGCCACTTAAGATATAGTCTCTCCCATTGAAATAATAAAATACTTCTGTGCTAATAATTCTGCTTCTTTAATAAGTTGTCAGAAGCGCAGGGCTTCTATTCTGATCAGCACTGTCACAGAGCCTGCATGTTTTCACTCAAAGTGCCACGTGCTTTAATGCATCATGGAAATCAGAGTACTGGCTGCTAAGGAGATGTCACTGGTGGTGAATCATGTATGGGCTGCTGGAATGATTAAGGCTGCTGCTGAACTTAATGATGAAGCAGAGTGTCATTAGCTATATGTGTGTTCAAGGAATTTTTTCTTAAACATCTGCTCCCTTGTCAGAAATGTCATATTTAAACAACACCTGTATGGTAGAGTCATTTCCAGCTTTCTTTTCATGGAATTGCCTTATGTTTCATTAATGAATTTCTTGATCAAGAAATAAAATGTAAAATATATATTTTTTAAAAATCTAACCATAGTATCTCTGCCTAATATATTGTGAAGTTAAGAAAATAGACAATGTTCCTGAAGGAAATCTTTTGTGAACATGCAGTAGAATATATTATCATTATATGTTTTCCCCCAGAAGTTAAATGTTAAATTTAAATGAAAAATCACTATCCTAAAGGATGTTTATAATTTATAATAGTTCTTTTGTAGCTATCATGAACTAAAAACAATGAGATGTGTCCTCTTTCATATTTATGATGAGATTATGTCCAGTGGACCATACATATTAAAATATGGGCACTTCTGTACTTCTTAAAATCTAGAGAAGACACCCTAGCAGTACTTCTCTGTGTGTGGCTGGGGGAAGGGGTGTGAGAGAGAAGCTGGCACATGACCTGAAACTAATCTGAGAGGCAGGCACATCTTATCGCATGCAGATGTGTAGGTGACACACATATATGAAGATGGAAGTTTGGTGATTGTGCTTTTGTTTGCAGTGTTTTCTTACCTTGTGGAATTTTGTTTCATATTTTTACTTGATCATAACATGTATAAAGAAAAGCCAACAAATCTTAACTGTATAGTTATATTATTTTCACAGTAATATTATGAGCACCCAGCCTGAGAAACAGAACATCCCTAACTGTTCAGAAAGTGGTTTCTTAACGTTCAGCCTTCGATCCATCTATAGTAACTGCTGTCCTACTTTGACACAGTGAGTAAGCCAATGACCAGATTAAGGATTTTGAATTTTATTTTAATAAAAGGTTTTGGGTAGTGAGAGGACATAATGTAATTTACATTTCTAAAAGATTAGTAGTGGTATGAAGAACTAATGGCAAGGATCCAGGTTGTAAGTGGAGGTTTCAGAAAAGAGGTTATTTGAAGAAACCAATTGATGGCTTGACCTACCCCCATGATAGTGAAGATGAAGAGAAATGGGCAGGTTCAAAACAGACAGACAGACAGACAGACAGACAGACAGACACACACACACCATTTAGTAGATCAAATACATTGAGATCTAAACCATTAGTAAGAATGGGGGGAAACTGATATTTGACAGGTTTATGGATAAGGCACAATGTATTGGACTCAGAAGACTGGAAAAGGTACATTGAAAGAGGCACACATTTGGGTGAGAAGTTTTAGAGTTACTGTTGGGCATGTTTGAAATGACTAAGAGATATCAAAGGGACATCACAGGACATTTCAGTACTGCCTGTATCTGAAGTTTTAAAAAGGAATTTGGTAATTACTGATACAGAGATTATATACAAAACCATAATTTTGATGAAATACCTTAGAGATGTAGTATAAAGTAAAAAAAAAAAAAAGTATTTAAAAGGTTTGGCATATAAAAGGCGGAGAAAAGAGAAAGACTTGACTGAAGCACTAATAGGAGGAAGATCACTTTAGGGCTAATGGGGAAACCCAGCCAGGAGAGGAGGGATATGGTCAGCTGCGATCGATTGATCGTAGGGCTTTAGTCTGCAAGTATAAGTCAGCCATTCTCTGTCTTTCACTTGGGCTGTCATTATATTCTGTACACTGAATAATATTCCGATATAATTGAAAGTAACTGAGTTATGAAGGCAAATGGACAAGTCTGAATTTTGGAGTCCAGAGTGGAATCAATTATTTTTTACTCATCTTTCTGCTAGTCCTGTTCATCAGATGTCCATGTCAAATTTCTACATTTCAACAGCTGAATTAGGGAAAAAAACTAAAAACAAACAAACAAACCACTTTCCTTCTTCTTGTTTTCTTCCCTTATTTCCTGCACATGCACACACACATGTAGATGCATGTACCTTTAATGTTGAAAATCTTAATTTGGATTTCAAAGCTTTTTTGAGAATGTTAGTCTTTGAAACACTATCTCCTTTAATCTTTCCAAGCATCATTATGTGGAGATGTATGCTTGAATAAAAGTGCTGCTGGAATTGGTAAGTGCATGTTCATTACTTTACTCAGCCTGAGTTCCTTTGAGATTTTATAATTGAACATTAGTGGTATGCATCATTTTAGAAGTCTTCAGAGATTGATCTTGATGTTTCTTCTTTTAGTTTTGCTGCTTTTACAGTTGTCCTTATATATTTATTGAAGAAGATGAGATAATTTTCTGCTCCTATGTTTTAGTTTGATTGCTTAATCATAATTTTATTTTTCTTATATTTGAACATAGTAGAAAAAATTTATCAGAACTCCTTTTAAATATGAAAAGTTTTCTTTGAAAGTGCTAACAAACACCCCTAATTTCAAACTTTGAAACCTGTGTGTGTTTATATCACAGGTCAGAGTTGGGCTTACTTTGTTTTTTCATGATGAACTTTAATCCTTTTAATATTAGTGATTATAATCTGAAAAGTGAACATAAAAGAGAGAGGATTCTGGGATAATGGCAAAGTGGGAAGTACCAGGAATCTGTTTCCCACCTAGACAACAAATACACTGTCAGATCCTGTCAGATGTAATTATTTTGAAATGCTGGGATCTGTTGAAAGCTTGAAATTTTCAGCAAAGGCTTCCATGGTAAATTGTGGTTAAGTTCAGTCCTTGGCATAGTAGCAGCTACCTACAGCCACTGTTCAGCTCTGTAGCAGGCACACATTCATTTTAGGAGTAACTTGCATGCAGCCGGCAGGAGCTAGGGTGGGCAACAAGGACTCTGCCCTCGTAAGTGTTAGAAACCTGTGCTCTAGGGTTGCGGGTATAGCTCTGTGGCACAGTGCCTGCCTGTAAGCGCGAGGTCCTGAGTTTGATTTCCAGTATCAAAGAAACCTGTGCTATATTCTGCCTGCATCTTCTGACCGCAGAGCTGCAGATGAAGGAATGCACTGCTATCAGTGTAGCACTTCCCATTATTGTGAGGACCCCTTCCTGTGTAGTCAAAGTAGGTTGCAGGACATTTAAAAAATGGGCACCTCCGTTTCATTTTTCTCTTTTCTCCTTTTGGTGGTCAGCTGTTAAAAATTAGGTCATTCAAAACCAGCTATATATGTCATGGAAATTAGAAAGGCACTGTACATGGCCAGGGAAAGCTACAGGGCCAAAAAAAACAAAATAGAGAACAATAATAGCAGCAAAACAGCAAAGCATGTTTCCAAATGTTTGATTTCCATATGTTGCAGTTTGGATCTCAAATACTGTCCAGAGGCTCATATGTGGAAGGCTTCTTCCTCAGAGTGATGCTGTCAGGAGGTTGCAGAACCTGTAAGAGGTGAAACCTGATGGAAGGTCTTCTGGCTCCTGTGGCTGTGCCCTTGAAGGGGCTGGAGGGACCAGTGGGGAGTGCGAGCTTCGTCCCACACATACTTCCTTTTGAAGTGTACTGCTCATCGCGGCCCCAAGGCAGCATAAACAGCTGATTGCGGATGGGAGCCTTCCCCCATTAGTAGCCAAAATGACTTTCTCTTTTTCAGTTAACTTACCTCAGATACTTCACACCAGAGATGTCAGCCACATTATTAAATTCAATTAGCAGAAGTTCTGAGTGTATTTCCTAGCACAGTGTGTCCATACATGGATACTCACATACATGAGTCCATAAAGTGATTGAGATGATTCAAGACATCAAAAATGTTTCCATGATGAAAAGCTTCAGTTTTCAGTGAAAAGTCACAAGACATATAAAAAACACACAAAAGTTTTTTTTGTTTGTTTTCAAACAAAAAATATAAAACAATGCATAAAGATGTAGTCTGTTACATGACTAACTGAAAGGATTGTGGGAAGAAATATACAAGAGCAAATAATTTTGTGTTATTGAAGTTAAGCTGGTATAAATTGAAATTAGGGTGTTATAACTTGGGAGTACTAAATGTAATCTACATGGTAAAAACAAAGAAAATAGCAATAATATGTCTGAAGCTAAGTTGGAATTTAAATATTTCACCACAAAAAAATCCTAAACACAAAAGTAGTCAATAAACAAGAAATGGACAAAAACATTTAAAGTGTTTTGCAAAAGTACCCAAAAAAACTCAATGAAATAAGCTCATCTTTATCAGATATATACACAAGCTACACAGTAGGAGATTCTTAATGTGTGCTATAACATAGACAGAGCTTGACATGATGTGAAATGAAATAAGCCAGTTGCAAAAAGAAAACACCATCTGATTCCATGTATTAAGTATTCAAAATCATGTAGACACAAAAGAGAATGAAAGTGTCCAGATACTGGCAGAAGAGGAAATGGAAGCTATTGCTTAATTGGTAAAACATTTCAGCTTGGGACATTGAAAAGGTTTTGGAGAAGGATGCTGGTGATGCCTGTACAAACATATGAATCTGTGTAGTACTCTTGAAGTATATATTTAAAATGATGATGATAGTTAATATGTTATGTGCATTTTGTCACAATAAAATATTGGAAAATAGTGCTATGATGAAAAATTGTAATCAAAACCACCCTGGACTATCCTCTCACAATATGGAATGTGTATTATTCAAGGGTTAAAGCCTAGCCACAGTGACTTACAGGTTGTAGGTTTGAATTGGACAGACCTTATAATACATAAGAGATGTAAATGGGGAGGTCTAGACAAGAGTTGTAGAGTAGGGAGCCTAGGAGGACAGCTGCCAAGGAAAGTAGTGACAGTGAAAGTCATGCAGAGCTGTTGGGAACTAGGCTGCTGTGTTTCAGTGACTCCTGTGGGTTTGCTAAGCATTTGGCTGATGGCAGTTAGCACCATGAGTGAGAATGGAGCTGGATGCAGGGGGTGAGGTTCTGTTTTGTCACCTACTCTACGTATAGTGACTTTATGCAGAGTGCTTGGCTCCTGCTTCATCTCTGTTTCTGCATCTCATGTGTATTCCTCCAGGGATCAGTGTTCACATAAAGCCATGCAGGGAACAACCAAGATGCCCATCACCTGAGGAATGGTTGAGAAAGATGTGGTATATTTACACAATGGAGTATTATTCAGCTATTAAGAATGATAAACTGCAGGCCTTTATGTTGAAGTGGATGCCACTTGAACATATGCTCATATGTGAAATAAACCAGACACACATGTGTAAATATCGTATAGTCTCCCTAGTATAAGAACTCCAAAGAAGAAATACAAATAGAAAGACAT
>NW_004524695.1:6907361-6922868 GCF_000260255.1 Octodon degus | reverse complement strand
TATATAGTTACATTCTCTTAATGAATAGAATGATTTGTTCTAATAGTGTTTGTAAATAGGACATCATGTCCGCATATTGTACAGCAATTAACCACTAAGAAGAATACATGCAGTGTGTTAGTTATTGAAAGTGTACTACCAATTTGATTTGAAACTGTCTCATTGCTGTTTATCAGTAAAATTAAAAAAAATTAAAATTAAAATTAAAAGAAAAAAAGCCATGCAGGGCAGGGCAGTCTGTGGATTACTGCTTGGCCATTGTACATGGAACGAGCTATGGGATCTGTGTAGGACCATCTTCAGAAAGCAGATGCTTTGTTCTCCAGTTCAAATGTTAAAATCATTACATAGAGATAAACGTTAAAGTATTTTTCATCAGAAGACAAATGACTAATAAATATGCAAAATCAACTTAATTAGAATTGAATAGTGTTTATATTCATTACATTTGGATGAATCTAGGTGCATTTACTTGAAAATATTTAGTGTTGATTAATATTGGCACCTAAGAAAGATAGGAATAACAAACAAATTTAATTGGGCCATTACAGCACGTTATGTTTTGAATCTTATAGGCAAATGCACAGGCACAATGTCATGGATAGCACATGATCTAGATTCTTACTACTGTGTCATGAGCCAGCCCATTCACTTTGCACAAGTATATACTTTTTCTCATCCTGAATTTGTTTATGAAAATTACAAGAAATAATGTATTTGGAAACAGTGACACCTGGAACAGTCTTTAGTTATTACCATGTCTTTATGGAAAAGTGTTTCCTCCAGTTGACAGAGGTTGACTTATATTATAAACATTTTTATCCTAAGTAATAGTCTTCTAATGACTAGACTCCATATTATATGAAATCTGATTTATTGTAGCTTATCCCAGAGCAGTAGTAATAAGATTTTATTATAGTGTAAAGTTATTTCTTGGCTATTTTTCTAAGAGGAGTTTTCATTCATTTCTAGCAGAAACATTTTACTTCAGATATGAGAATTAATCATTTTAACATTGCAGTTACACCCTCTGGTGTCTTTCTGCAATGTGTCTAAATGAGTACTACTGTTGCACCCATTGTAATGAATTCTCTAATTGTCATAATTGTCATGATATTCTTTGACTGTTGGTGCATTCTTTACTTAGGATGGACTAAAACTACAAACAGCATAAATTAAAATCCTGACACTAAGCTATTTATGATTAATGTATTTGTGTGATTTGTGCATATGAAATTATACATAAAATTCTCCTGTTGAATTTGAGCATCTGTACAGTACAGTTCAAATTGTACAGAGCTCAGAAATCTTTCCAAACTTCTGGTATAAGAAAAAAGTTGGGATAAGGTAAGCAGAATGAAAGAAAAAAACAAAAATGGCTTATACTGTCCAAAGACTGTATCAAGGTCAACATGTTTTAGAATTAATCCAATAAGTCTTTACTTTTTCACTGTAATTTAGTTTTGTAAACCACAAATACTTTGCTTAAAAAGGCCTCTAGTCATATCTAAACTATTACTGCAAATGTAGTCCTGAGATTTATTTCAGTGCTTTAGGTGCTTTGTTTGAAATCTACTTAAAACACAGATTTTATTTTAATGTGGCACTTGCTTGGGTTTGCTTGTTATTTTTTTCAGTGTTGGAAATGTATTTCAGTGCATTGAGCGTCAGTGAGACCACCCACAAATCAAGCACTCTTCTGGCCTAACAGCCTCCACTTGAACAGAAAACGATTATCCCTCTGTGCCAGGGGGTTGAGAATCCTGTGGCAGGGGTCACACCCTCCCAGGCTGACTTTGGGCAGCATTAAAGGTGCAGTGCCACAGTGGCCAGTAGGCAGGTCCTCTCTCACTGCAGGGTGGCCTTTGTGATAGTATACTCTGAGTTTAGCAAATTTACACCTGGGAGAGTAAGTCCAGGGGGAAATAGTCTTACTAACACAGAGCTCACACCCATCTACACCTTCCCAGGAAATAAGTACTGCTTGTGGTTATCTAGTCCTCTTTTTGTGTGCTAAGTTAGAAAAGCATCTGCTATTCTGTTTATTTCTCAGCGTGGGCTATTACTCTATCATCCTTCCTTGTGTTTCTGGTGTTAACAGGTCTTCAAGTATTCTTTGTCCTCATCTAGTTCATATTTTTCCAGTGAAAGTAAGTACTGGTTCACTTGAGCCATAAGAATATTGCTCATGTTTAACATAGCAGTTACATCCTTACATGTCTTTTGATAGAATACCTGAATGACTACTTCTGTTGGATCTCTTTTAATGAGTTCTCTAGCCTTCTGGTTGTTGTTTCTCATTGTTGCTGAATTCTTCTCTAATAAAGACTGTCTTTGATAAGCAGTACCTGGGCCACTGATTTCACACATACACATATAGCTACTCTTGAGGCATGTGCCCATGGGTGTGCACACTTGAGATTGTTGTGCATAATTGGTACATCAGGTAATTTTTACAGGAGTAATGTAGGTAATACTCCTTTGAGAGTTCTATGTGGCAATAAATGTATGGGAAGTGTGCCAATTTTGACCAGTAAAAAGTATAAGAGCCTTGTGGGATAAAGGGTACTGAAGAATCCTTCACTGTTTATATGAAATTGGAATTTAAGTGTTCTATCTGGCAGCCTTACTCATGGAAGCAAGAAATTTGTGCTACAGAGCAGCCTTTTGAACTTGACACCCGACAGCTTTTTGAGTGCTATTAATTAGAGTTCTTTAGGGAATAAAATGTGACCATTGCTTCAAACTCTGAGTGCCCTGTTTTGCTGGCTCTTTTGAAGGAGTGCTATAGTTTGTGTCTAGATGTCCCCCCAAAGCCTCATGCAGTCATGGTGCTTTTTCAGAAGTGGCTCAGTCTTTTGCCTATAACTTTGGATGTTGGGTATTTTGTCCCAACAGAGAGAAAAGTAACATAGGAACATGGCATCATGGGGTAAATTATGCCCCCTTCTTTTTTCTACTTTGAAGTTTTAACTCCAGATAGGCCTTATTTGGGAATGGGGTGTGTGAATTAAAAATGAGGTCAGTGGCAGTGGATTCTAGTCAAGTATGATGTTGTTCTTATGACAAAGGGAAATGTGGAGACACGCAAACACACATGGAGAACACTATGTGAAGATGAAGGCAGAGGTCAGGGTGATGCTTCTAATTGCCCAAGAAGCCAAAGATCAACAGCACCTCACCCAGCACTAGGGGAGAAAGGGGTTCCTCCTCACAGCCCTCATCCAGCCATTGCCCAAGCCCCTGGACATTTGAGCCTTGGACCCCCAGCTTCCAAACAGGAATTTCCTTTATGGCCACTAATTATGGTTCTTTGTTAGGGAACCCGGTAAGAGTGGTTCTGTGACTTATCCTGAGCTACTTCAGCAAGCCATTGATTAAGTTCAGGTTTAGTAACTTTTGTTAACATATAAGTATGCCATAATAATTAGTAATAATAATTATTTAGTTAATAATTAGTTTTGTAGACTGTCATGTGTCAGGTACTTCATGTGTACTATTTTTTTTTTTTTTCCTTCAAATTTTGACTTTGGACAAGAATACATAAATTTCATTTCTGGGGTTTATAGTCTTGTTTATACCTAACAGTTTCCCTAAAGAATTGCTGATAATGAAGTCTTTCTATGTTTCCCAGCTTCTGAGATTTTTGGCATAGACTTTTATCCCTTGTGTTTTCACTGTGGTGTTTCTGGCCTGGCACTGTAAGAGTTAATATTTGCTTCATGCATTGGAAAGGAGGATTGCTCTCCAGAGGTGATTTTGGCCTACAGAGTGTGTGGTTTCTGAGATTTATTATTTTTGTGGGGTGGAGAAGTTTCTCCAGGCTATTTCTGTGAATCAAAGATCAAAGTCAGATGGATCTGACAACTTTCCTCTGAGAAGGACCACCCAATAGTTTGATAGTTCTTGTATTTTTCTGCCACATGGTGATTGATGAACCCATGATCCACTGCCATTTTTGTTTTGAATAGACATGTATGAAGAAGCCCCTGTCTATTGTTGATCTTTACCAGGCAATTTTATTATTTTTTTCATTCAAAATTCTTAAAAATTTCCAGTATTTTGACCTCAGCCTTTCACCCTGAACTTTCTATTTAGCTATTGTTTGTTTCTTCTTTCTTCATCTGAAATTGAGTTCAATTAAACCTGTTTGACTTTCCTGTCTAGGTGGAAAGTAGCAGACTTTCTTGGACATAGTTGAGCCAGGCGCCTCTCTGGAGATGAAGTGATATTTTGACTTGATCTTTAATTCCTAAGCAAGAGTGAGACGTGCAAGCATCTAGACACATGATGGTTGTAGGAGACATCCTGACTCAGAAGTGACTGAATAATTCAGGTTTTCATTGAAATTAGAGGTACCTTATGATAGCCAGAGAGACTAGTAAGAAGGAGACAACACAAAGCCCAAGTAGTTAAATTAACTGAGGATCAGACTTGATAGAGAAGTGCCTAAGGATCTCACTCTGTGTCCATTTCTCATGAAGATCAGTGGTCACCCGGGGTTTAAAGAGGCTGTTTTAAGCACATACCATCTTCCCAGGAAGGCTTTCTTTGTCTTCTGTCCTCTAAAATAGCACCTTCTATCCTCACTGATATGTGTGCCTTTTACTATCTTCCCTAGTTTTGCTCTTCATCAAAAGAATTTCTCATGGTCCGAGTTACTTCATTATGGTTTATAGTTTTCTTTTCCCCCTACACCTCACTCCAGCCTACTGTATATTTTCAAGCACTTAAGGGAATTCCTTCTCTTTACTGTACCTACAGAACTTGGAACAGTACCCTACACATAATAGGTCAGAAAGAATTTGTAAAGTTTTGAGTCATTATCTTCATGACAGAAATACTAACTCTTCCTGGCTATTCCTGTGTTGTTTTTTCAGTACATGAAAGCAGGTCTTTAAAAAAGTCATCATACTCTTGAATAGAACAGTAGTTTTCTGTAGTTGATGTAGCACCTTAGAATGTTTTTGAAATGCAAGCATTTGAAGTTTTCCTACGTTCTCAGTTGTGTAGGTTTTCTTCGTAGTTACTGTACCACTTTGACAAAATTTAAATATCAGTTTTTATTGTTTGGGTATGGCATATTGCCACCCTCATAAACCCTGCCTGAACATTGTTTTAAACTTACTTTACTGTCATGAATATAAAATTGAATATATGGTAATTTGCTTTTACTCCTTTTTACAGAATTTTCTTGCTGTAATATTCATGGGATTCCCAGTAAGACCTTGTTACATTGTATTTATTGAATCTCAGTCTTAATCTTTGGCTAACCAATATGCAGACATATGAAAGAAATACATTAATTAGTTATTAGTTGGTTTATGTTTTAAAATCACATATATAGGGGGCCTGCTGGTTAGCTCAGTTGTTTAAGCGCCTGCTTATGTAAATACAGTCAGGCACAGGATACTGCAGTTGGATCCCCAGCTCCATGTGCCTTACCAGACCAACCCTTAAGGTAGCCTGAGACAGCCGAAAATAAATAAATAAATAAATAAATAAATAACACATATATAATAGAAAGTTTACAAAGAAATGATGAGAACAGACATCTCTACCTGCTTTCCAGTCTTGGGATACTGTATTAATGAAACTTTGCCTAAGAAGTAGACCATTTGAGCTAATTATATGTGTTTGAGAGATTGTGATTTTAAGGAATTGAGGAATTGACTCTCATGTTTGTAGAAACTGGCAAGTCTGAAATTTCTGGGAAAGCTTTGACAGGCTAGAAGTTTTAGGTTTCTTGAGTCTGAAGGCAGAAGTTCTTTTTCTTTTGGGAACAAAAGCCTTTTTACTTTAGATCTTTCAACCAACTGAAAGAAGCCCAACAACATTATACAGGCCACTAAAATCCTTCCAGTTAAAATGTTAATCATATCTGAAAGGTACCTTTACAGCAACATTTTGATTGGTTTCTGACCTTACAGCTGCATGCCATATAATGCAGTCAAGTTAGCATAAAACACTAAGTATCGCAGATACTATATGACCCACAGTCTCATTTCTGATTTTCATAGTGCAGAATGCAAACTTTCATCACATAAAAATGTATAGAAAAAGATATAGGCTTTATTTGTAGTTGAACCAATCTGGAAGCAACCTACATGTTTTTTTAAAGGCATGACTAGATAAACTAGCATAGCCATACAATGGAATACTAGTCAGCAATAAAAAGAAATATCAATTAATATTTGCACCAATGTTATGATTGTCTCTTGAGTATCATGTTGAATTAAAAACCTATCCCAAATAGTTACACATTATATGATTCTCCATGTAATATTCTGAAAGTGGCAGTGTTACAGAAATGAAAATCAACACAGTTGTTGCCAAGTAGGTTAGCGTTGGAGAGAGTGATGCCTATAAAGGAGTTTCAGGGGCTTGATGGACCAGTTCTCCGTGCCAGCTATGGTGGTGGTAACAGAAATCTGTAATGCACTAGAATGTATACCATACACCCTGAAAAAATGAGTCAGTGGGAAAACTAGTAGAATCCAAATAAGGCCTATAATTGAGTTAACAGAATTGAACTAGTGTGAGTGTCTTAGTCTAACAATTGGTACTGTGGGTATATAAGATAGTGTCACCTTGAGGGAATGGAAGTCTTATTTTTACAGCTTCTATGTGAGTCAAATTTATTCAAATCAAACATTTCTTAAAGGGTGGAAAGGAAAATGAAAGCTCTTCAGATACTAGAGAATTTACTGGTAAATGACAAGTGGGTAAAGGGGCAAAAGAAATAACAAGTAAGGAAAGTCATTAGGGAAAGAATGTCCTGGAGAGGGCTGCAGTTGTGAAGTAGTGAATGGGAAATACTGGGTGCAATGGGTAGTGCCTTTGTGCAGGCTTGGCAAGGTTAAGCCTTGCCCTCAGGGAAGAAAATAGGGAGTTTTCATGGAATTGTTAACTAGATCAAATCCTGTGTAATTTGAAAGGATTTTTATGAAAAATACATGCAGGAGTTTGGTAAGCTGTGTTTAATCACTAAGCCGTGATCATGAGCCTATGGCACCTATGCCGTAGCCAGCCATTTGTTATCACTGAAAGCTCTAAAAGGTTCACCATCACTGCAAGTATTCTATGAGTATTAGTCCATTTGTGTTTTTTTTTGTTGTTGTTGTTTTGTTTTTCTTTTCTGGTTGTTTGATATACTTCATTGCTAACACAGGTTTTCATCACAGTAAGGTCTTCCCCTGAAGGAAGGACTGCTGGTATTAACAGAAGAGCATAGTATAAATAATACCATCTAATGCCTGTCAGGTGGAAGTCTTTTGAACATGCACTCATTAAAATAAAGAGTAAAAAATAAATAAATAAATAAATAAATAAATAAAGAGTAAAGAAAAGTATATTATACAGTGGTTTTTCTCTTTTTTTCTTTTTCATTTGTGTATTTGGTACAGGGTCTCACTATGCACATCAGACTCGTGGTGATCCTCCTGTTTTCAACCTCCCCAGTGCTGAGATAACAGGCATGTGCTACATATGTGCCCAGACTCTGTGATGGCTCAGCACACACCAGGGGTAAGGCTGGCACGACATTTGGGACTAGGATCTATCCTTGGTCCCTGTGCTGCCAGAGCAGGCGCTTAGTCCACTGAGCTAACTTGCCAGCCCTTACAGTGGGTATTTGCTGGATGATTGCTAATGATTTTACTATTTTTATCAGACACATATTAAAGAAACTGAGTAAACATACTATTGTCTGAATGTTTGTATCCCTCCAAACTTTCTGTGTTGTTGATTCCCAGATGATGGTATTAGTAAATAGAAATTCATAGTATAAGTAATACCATAAGCCTTTTGGGAGGTAATCATGTCACCTACAGTGTAGGTCACCTACAGCCTTCTGAAAGAGATCTATGGAAGCTTGTTAACCCTGTCTGTTCTTCTTCCAAGTAAAAACATGTGGAAAGCTCAATCTTTGAAGAATGGGTCTTACAAACACCAAGGGTTCTGCCACTTTGATCCTGGCCTTCTTACAAATGTGAGAATACTATCAAATTACCTGTTCTAAGGTATTTTTTATAGCAGCCTAAGCAGACAGTTCCATCCAAATAGTACTAGTTTACCTAATTTAGAGCATTCCCCAGTGATGTGCTTACAGTTACTTGAAAAACATAGTGGGAATCATAATATTGAACTTAATTTTGGAAAATAGGATTATGATTTTGGTACATTTGGGAGATGATACTATAGTAACCAGTTCACCTCCTTTCCTCTCAACCAAAGAGTACAATATATATGCTCATTCCTGCAGGTCACAAAAATGCAAGAAGAAGAAGAAAACTTTGCCATTCTGAAATCCTTAATAAATATGAGCACTGTGAAATTTTGTTTGTGTGCTTCTAATCATATCTCAGGTACATACATGTGTACCATTTATTTTGGTGGGTATTCTTTTCTGTATTTCAGTTTCTTTGCTTACTCATATTCCTGTCCTTAGAATTTGCATATAGCAGGCAACATTAAGTGATATGATATTTGACGGGGTGTTAGGAAATACAGATCACAAGACATGGAGGTAAGTTCAAATGCCAGTGCCTAGCATTCACTGGCTTTTCTACCTGCCAATAGTGGCTAGCAGTAATATTGTGCATATCTTATTCAAATTTCTTTGCTTCTTGAGTTAGAAACACATGTTCATATTACAAAAATGGTTCTACTCAGACACACACTTAATGATGGAAGTGAATTTCTGTGACAATGAGCAAACTTATATGTTAGTAGTCATATGTGTACTGTAGGCAAAGGTAACGGGAACAAAATGAGGCAGTTTAAAGAGTGGAATAACTCAGGTAGAGTATAAGTAAGGATGGGGTCTAAAGCATCAGCTGTACCTAACCATTTAAAAAGGTAAGAAAACTTAAAAGGTTTTGGTACTGCTGAGGCTAAGGAGTTAACACTACAGATTTTTTAAAAATCTTACTAAATATACTTAAATCATGATTGGAGATATTTCTATGTCCTAGATTTAATTGCTTGTTTTTAAAACACCTCTTTTGTAGAATCTCAGCATATGCCAATCTATTAAATGTAATTTTTGTCTTTATGTTAGTGTTTTCTTGGTCTCAGCAGTTGATAACCATGAACAGTTGGCATTGGTGATGGTTGTCCACTGTTTTTTCAACAGTTGCTATAATCTGAAGACTTGCTAGCCTTAGGAGAAACCACCTCTCTATTGTAGAACTCAGACAGCTAATCTCCGAGGGCCAAGAATGTGACTGACAAATCTTGAATTCCCAAATGAGCAAGTTGAGCAAGTTCCATTGGAGTCCATGGTGGTAGCAGTGATATCTAGGATTTTGATGTCCCCTGCCATGTCCCTATTGCCGAGAATTGTTTTTGATATGTTGTCTCTTTCAGTTCCATGTGAATCTTAGGATTGTTTTCTCTAGTTCTGTGAGGAACACTACTGGTATTTTGGTTGGGGTTTTAGTAAATATGTGTAACAATTTTAGAAGTATGATCATTTTCATTATATTGGTTCTGCCTGTCCAGGAACAGGCTATCTTTTGATTTTCTGATACCTTCTTTGAGCTTTTTTTTCAAGATAGTATAATTTTCATTTTAGAAATCTTTTACTTTTTGGTTAGGTTATTTCCTAAGTATTTGTTTTTGGATGCTATTGTGAAAGGTATTGTTATCTTAATTTTTCCTCTTGAAGAATACACTATTGGCATAGAAGAATGTTATTGACTTTTGTTTTGTTTTTGCGGTACCAGGGATTGAACTCAGGACCCTGCACTCCCCAGGCAGGCACTTATTCTACTGAGTTATCTCCCCAGCCCCGTTATTGACTTTTGAAGGTTGACTTTATATTCTGCTATGCTATGAATTTAATTATTAATTTTAAGAGTCTTTTGGTGGAGTTTTTGGGTCCACTGTGTAAATCATTTCATCAGCAAATAATTGTAATTTAACTTCCTCCTTTCCTGTCCATATTCCTGTTATTTCTTCATCTTGTCTAATTGCTTGGCTAATGTTTCAGAACTGTATTGAACAGGAGTGGTGGTAGTGGCCAACTTTACCTTGTTCCCAATTTTAAGATGACTATTTATTTATTATTATTATTTTTATTTTTTGTTGGAACCAGGGATTGAACTCAGGCCCTTGCACTTGCCAGGCAAGTGCTTATTCTACTGAACTGTCTCCCCGGTCCCCTGTTCCCAGTTTTAGAGTGAAAGCTTTCAGTGATTATCTTATTTAATATGATCTTGGCTGTTGGTTTCTCATAGGTAGTTTGTTTTTTATTAGATTAAAATGAAGACCTATTCCAGTTTTCTTTAGGGTTTTTAAATCATGAGTAGATATTGTACTTTGTCAAGTGCCTTTTCTGCATCTATTGAGGTAATCCTGTGTGTGTGTGTGTGTGTGTGTGTGTGTGTGTGTGTGTTTTGTCCTGGTTTTTGTTAATGTGATCTATTATATTTATTTGATTTGCATATATTGAACCATGCATGCATACTGGAATTAATCCTACTAGATCATGGTGTATAATCATTTTGATGACTATTACATTCTATTTTCCAGTGTCTTAGTCACAGTTTTTGTGTCTATGTTCATTATAGTGATATGTCTGTAGTTAATTATAGTACCTTGTTTTATAAGACTTATAGTACCTTTTTATTTTTTATACTTTTACATCTAAATGAGGACACATTTTACAATTGGTTGATTTTACAAATTATATAGAAGCACTTTGTTGTCATTTTTTCCTTTAATTCATGTTTTATTACAAGTATTTTATATCATTGGAATCTTAGATTCTATGCAATATATGGATCATATTTTAAATAAACTTACTCATAAGTGGTATAATAACAAGTTAGAATACAGTAAAACCTTTACCACTACACAGAGTAGCAAGGCAAGTATTTTGTTTGGAAAATCTATGACATTTTGAGAGATACTAATACTCTTTCTCATTTATGATGGAATGATGACCTATCTAAAAGTGGGAAATGTTAACTTTCTAGACATAAATCATAACTGTCAGCAAAATTTCCCAAGTTAATTTTAGAAAAATGAATCTATATATGTTGTAGCACATTGTTTAGAGAGCAATGCTCATAACCTTATGATGGTTTTCTTCAGATATTGGCCTGCAACAGTACTTCATTTTGGTCAGTAAGACAATAAAAAACATATATTATGTATTGATGTATGACATCAGCATTGTAGAAATTGGTGGCATCAAAAGAGAAAAGAATTTAAAATGTCAAAGCTTTGGTCATAAGCATTAATAGCTATTATAGCATGTTGAACTGTACAGTTGTCTATGTAAAGAATTAAGGCTTGGCAGTACCTTAGCAAGAAAAGTTTGGATAACACACTTAGATAATGTCAAGAATATGTTGTTCTTTTAAGTGTTAATGTTCCTTTGGGGTATACTGTGTGAATACTGAGAAATAATTCTCCTATTCTACTCTGGATAAATTTAGTGAAAATGGGCTAGGAAAGGAGACCTCTGAGAACAGTTAAAAGAAGTTGAAATTGTTTGATTTTTGACAAAGAAAAGAATCATGAGATTAGGACTTAGAAGGAGAAGAAGTGCCGGCTATTTTCTCTCCTTATTAAGATAGAATCAGAATAATTGCTATGTATGAAAAGAAAGTGCAGCTTAGTTGGTTTAAAAGAACTAGAAAGTAAAACAAGCATCTTTCCTTAGAAACTTAGAATGTAATATGTAATTATAGCTGATAATAACTATATAACTACATGTACTCACAATACATGTTTATGTATATATTGAATTTCTTCAATGGAAATGTCTAACAGAAACGTTAAATGCTGACTCCTATTTGTATGCAAAAAGCTAAACTGGGGACACAGTATAAAGTTTTGCTTTTGGTTCTGTCACTTTTGTAATCTTAGATAGCAGGCTGAGACATCTTGACAACATGAAAACCTATATCATATTTTCTCAATGAAGAGTGGACCAAGATGTTACATACATAGTTGAGTAGAATAGCTATGTAGAGTTAGTCACCCTTGGGTGTCAATTAAGTTGACCTTCATTTCCAAGTGTCTTTTGATTATTGCTGAAGAAAAATGTCAAAAGAAGCAAGAGAAGGTAATGCTGCTCATGTTTTGTCATTATTTACAGTGTATTATGTATACTTTGTAATCTGTCAGCCAACTTTAATTTCATAAACTATTCATTGTGTTTAAACAGTGTCTTTCTTATATTAAATATTTATGACAGTCTTTGGGATGAATATGTTAAAATGGCAGATGGGGTCATCTTAAATATTTCTTTTATTGAGGGTAAGGGACCCTCTTGTGAATTTATGGTCTGCTTTCAACAAAGGTTCACAGTGTCTGGTAATAACCCAAAGAGGCAAGAACTCCGCCAATTCCCAGCACTGTGATTTCAAAAAGCAATGCTTAGAAAAATTATCATGCATCAGCAACTACTGTTTTGGAATTGTTTGCAAGGGTAGTGAAGAGTGATAAAAATGCTTGCAGTTGTACTTCTGTTAATAATTCAATGTGAAAGCACCTCTTTTGCATGAATATTACTTTTTAATCAGTCTTTAACCACCGTAGCAATGATAAATGGAAGATAAAAAGTGGGATCTATGTTGGATAGGAAGATGTATTATATACTCCGTAATTCTGGTACATGACAGAAATTTCTGGAATTACGTTTTAGACCTTTGAAGTGAAAGATGTGTCTTTGTGCTTTACTGTCTGCTATTTACCTTGGTAAATACTAAGCCTGAGTCCAAGAATAAGTTATGTTCCTCCCCCAGAGAGATATCTTTTCATTTTTAAACTTAGAAAAATTATACATATTTAATTACACTATTTTCCTTAATAGTCATCTTACCTTAAGGAGCTTTATTAAATATAAAAATTAAGTCAGTTAATTTTAACTATGATTTTTATTTTATTTTATTTTTTTATCTTTTTTTCCACAATTTTATTGGGAAACAAATAGCAATGAGACAGTTTCAAATCAAATTGGTAGGACAGTTTCAATAATTAACACATTGCATACTGTCTTCCTAGTGGTCATTTGTTGTACAAGATGCAGCGATGATATCCTATTTACGAACCTATTAGAACAAATCCTTCTATTCTTTGAATTAAGAGATTGTAGCTATATATCTATCCTAACCATTTTGAATACACGGATACAAAATGGTCTTTCATCTGTATCCCCTTTTTTTGTTTAGTTCCGTCATTTAAATATCATAGGTGTGTGAACTCAGCCAAATATTCCAAAATAGTCCAGTAGTCCATAGTAGTATTGGGTCTTCCACTTGACTGGCAATGTCAGAAGTTGTTGACCTGAGTCCCCTATAGCACAACATAACAATATGGCTTTACTTCTTGTATTTTGTTTTTATACTTTTTTGCTGGATGGTTAAGACCAAGATAAAGCAAGACCTATGTAACAAGAATTGTAGCTTTTAAGCTACAATTAAGCTTTGACCTTATCAAAACATTTTTTTCAGGGTCAGCCATGTGGATGAGTCACAACCATTACTTGGCCAATTTGCTCTCTGTGACAGCCTGAGAGAATGTTTTCTCTCCTTGTGACTCTGCTTAGACATATTCTACATCATCGATCACTTTCCTCTTTGGCCCCATAATCTCCTTGATCAGAAAATTTGGGCCACAACTGAGTTACATGATGTTACAGTACAAGTTCTCATATGTCCTGAGTCTTAATTGACCTTTTAACTGTGATTTTTAGATGATTATATTTTACATTGTATTACTTGATTATTGGCATTTGGAGGTTTTTTTGAGGGGAGGTAATTGGGTTTTGGTTTTACTTTTGTTTTTGAGATAGATTCTCATTGTGTGATTCAACCTGGTCCTGAACTCACTGTATATCCCAGACTGATCTTGAACTTTGGACAATCTTTCTGCCTTAGCCTCCCAAGTTTTGGGATTACAGTTGTGTGCAACCGTGTCTAGTCAATATTCTTCTTTCTTAATCAGTGCCACCCCAAGTGAACCATTTGCATTTGCTACAAAAGAAAAGTGTCTAGGAGATCTTACTTAGCTTTAAAGAACTATTTGATTAATGTTTGATGAAAGCCTTGAAAGACTTAAGCTTAAGAAATTATTACCTTGTAATGCTTAATGCTGGCCACTGTCAACTGATAGAACAATGGTGTTTACTGTGATATAGAATATCTGAGAATATGTGGAAGCCATCAGTAAGCTGGTAATTACATTTTGTGAATTGATCAACATTTATTTAGTGGGCATATGAAGAAACTGACTTTCTGTTAGGCAGAAATGCATATCTGTATTTTAAAAATGTTTCATTAGGCATACTATATATAACATGGCATCTTAAAACACAGGCCAGGAATTTTTCACAGATGTGCTTCCCTGGATCTATTAATCACCTGTAGTATGAAACCACATATTATGTAGACCTTGTTTTTGGAAGGAGTTGCATAGCATCTATGAACTCAGTGGGCAATCTCTAACTCAGGAAACTACAGCTAGAGAGCCTGGTCCTTGTTTCTTATTTTGCAAGTGAAGAAAATGAGATCCAACCACATCAAGTGGTTTATTTAAAGTGAGGCAAGGTGCACAGGAGCTTGGTGTGTGGCCTAGTGGGTGAAGTTTGCAGGGTGGAGGAGCTCAGGTATGCAGCCTGGTTAGTGGAGTTTGGGGACACAGTTGAGCTGAGCTGTGCAACCCTCTCAGTCGAGTTCTGCTCCACAATTCTGGGAGGAGGGGCTGAGGCACTCACCTAGGCCCAGTAAGTTGAGGTGTACTTATAAGCCCAGCAGGGCCCAGACTGAGGCCCAGACCTATGGAAAGATCCTTGAGACTTGGAGGTGGCAGGAGGTAACTTTGGTGAACTAGTCTGCCTGAAAGACTCCAGGTATGTGAAGGGGTGGTGCTCAGACAGAGCTCAGGGGAACTGGTTTACATACAAATGCCAAATTTATAATATGGCTTGTTATGTAGCTATAATGTTTGCACCTATGGTCTGAAATACAAAACCATTAGTTACCAAAGTTTATTAATTTCTAAATTTCACTTGCTGTTATTAGTATTACTCATTGTATTACTGTAACTTGAATACCGTATCTGCTTTAAATACATGTTCTCCCTTGGGTAATAACAACAAACTCACCAAAGCCCTCTATTGAAGAACAGAGGACAGTGCCAAATGGAAACCAGTATCACACTTTTGATAGAGATGGCAAAATCTTGGAACACACAAAACAAAAATCTCTGACACAGAAAACATACCTAAAGAACAGACTCGAGACCCAGTCCTAGCCCAGGTCCGGTGAGTGTGTGAAGAGCTTCATGCTACCCTGCGCCGGCAGGACCAGTCCCAGCCCAGGCGCAGCGTGGGCCGGACCCTCTCCCGCCCCCTCGGGCCGCCCCCCACCCCTCCTGCCGAGTAGGAATTTCTGCCGACTTCCAGGAACCCCCAGACCCAGTCCTAGCCCAGGAATTTCTGCCGAGTTCCAGGAACCCCCAGACCCAATCCTAGCCCAGGTCCGCAGCGGG
>NW_004524695.1:6886508-6901136 GCF_000260255.1 Octodon degus | reverse complement strand
GCCAGTTAAACAGAAGACCCAATGCTATTATGGGCTACTGGACTCTTTTAGAATATTTTGCTGAGTTTACACACCTATAATATTCAATTACGGAACTTTGAAAAAATGGGTTATACAGATGAAAGTCCATTTTGTATCTGTGTATTCAAAGTGGTTGAGATAGATATATAGTTACATTCTATTAATGAATAGAATGATTTGTTCTAATGGTGTTTGTAAATAGGGTCACAGGTCCGCATCTTGTACAGCAATTAACCACTTAGAAGAATATATGCAGTGTATTATTTGTTGAAAAAAAAATAGAACAGACTCATTAAAGAGAGTTTCTGATTTCAGTGATACATCTACCTACAATCAAACTTTAACAAAACAACCCTTTGATATCAAAATAAAGAGTTCTCTCTGAAATAGAAAATGACAAAATGAAGGAGCAAAATGCATTCTCAGGTCCTGAGCCCTTGTAGAGCAAATCTAGGCTACACTAACATAAAAGAAATTGGAAGTCATACCCTCAAATCTCTGAAATAATAGCAACTGAAGTAAACAACTACAGAAGGGTATAGAGGAAATCAGATTAGAAATTATCTCCTAGGTAACAAAAAAGAAATGATAAGTATAATGAAAGAATTACTGTTTCTTTTGTTTTCTTTTTAATGCATTTTGTACAGGATTTCATTACATAGCTCAGACTCATAGATCACTCATAGCGATCCTCTTGTTTTCAGCCTCTCCAACACTGGGATTACAGGCATGTGCCACTGTGCCCAGTCTCATTGGTCAGCTGAGCATGGCAAAGGGCAGGGCTGGCATAGTCTGTGGTGCCGGGTCTTGAACCCCAGTCCCTGAGTTTGCCTAAGTAGTTTCTTAGTCTGCTGAGCTATCTCTATGACTTTTTCTGAGAGTTTCTTAAGAAGACACTGATTTTAAAAACCAATAGAGGAGAATAGAAAAATGATGGAATCCTTGAATGAGCAATATTGGATAGAACTAATAAGTATGAAACAGATTCAAAGAGATGTACAATTAATGAAAACCTCCATTAAAAATTGCCAGATACCCTTGAGTGGAAATGAAGATAGGCTTTCAGACCTTGAACACACCATTGCAGCTAGTGATAAAGGTAAGGAAAGATCTCTTAAAAACAACTATGATCCAGGAAATGATAATTCAACAGCTACACAATGATACAAAGGTGAACAACATAAGACTAATAGACATCAATGAGAAAGGAGAAGCCAAAACAAATGCCATAAAAAATATGGACAGAAGTAATAGTAGAAAACTTCCCAAATATGAGGAAACAATCTGACATTCAGATGACTGAGGCTTCCCAGTAATATCAACCCATTTAAATCTACACCCAGACATATAATAATGAAGATCTCAGAAATTCAGCACAAGAATGACATACTAAAAGCTGCTAGAGAAAAGAAACAGATCACATTTAAAGGAAAAGCCATCAGAATAACAGCAGATTTCTCAACACATTAAGTCAAGAAGAGCATGGAGCAAAGTATTTCAAGTTGTAAAAGAAAATAAATTCCAACCCAGATGCATATACCCTGCCAAAATGTCTTTCAAGTTTAATGAAAAAGGAAGATACTTCCATGACATAGAACAACTAAAGCAATTCATGGCAACTAAACCAACCCTACACAGAGTACTAAAAGATATTCTAGAAAGGATCAAAATGAGCATAACTCCAAGAACAAGAATAGAAAGAACTGACCAAGCAGGACCAACAAATGCAGGAAAATAACATGATAAACATAGGCCAATACATGACACTTATAACCACTGATATAAATGTACTCAATTCACGAATTTAAAGAAATAGATTGGCAGAGTGGATCAAGAAACAAAATCCAACAATATGCTGGGTACAAGAAACACATTTAAGCCAAATAAAAGAACAATTATAGGCTCAAAGTCAAAGGATGGAAAACAATACTGCATGCTTCAGGAGCTCAGAAAAAAGCAGGAGTGCCTATTCTGTTTACAGATAATTCGAACTTTAAATCAAGATTGATGGAATGAGATAAGAAAGTCACTATGTACTTAATAGGGGAAAACTTCAAGAGGATCAGAGAGAACAGTCATAAACATGAATGCACAAAATAGGGGAGCACACAATGATATATGACAAATACACAGTCTTAACGAGATGTTAACACTTCCTTATCTCAGAAAGATAGGTCAAGTAGACAAAAATTTAGCAAAGAGGTAGCAGAACTGAACCAAACCTTTCAAGAAATGGACTTGGTGGACATATACAGAATGTTCCACCCAACAACATCTGAATACACATTCTTCCTGGCTGCACGTGGGACATTCTCTAAAATATACCACATACTAGTCCACACATCATGCTAAAATAAATGCAAGAAAGCAGAAATTATCTCATGCATATTACCTAACCATAGTGCAATGAAACTGGAAATTAATGACAAAAGAAACCACAAAAAACCCATAAACATAGGAAATTACATGAAACCCTTCTCAGCAACCTGTAGGTTACAGATGAAATGAAATAATATCCACAACCCAACGAAAGTTCAAACACAACTTACCAGTATTTGTAAGATGCAGTGAAAGCAGTACTCAGAGGGAAATCTATAGTGATGAACTCACACATTAGGAAAACAGAAGGAGAACAAATAAATACACTGATGTTGCACCTTAAGCTTTAAGAAGAAGACGAGCAAACCAAGCCCAAATCCCAAAGATGGGAGCAAATTATAAAAATTAGAGCAGGAATCAATACAATGGAGACAAAGCAATACAAAGAATTAATGAATCAAAGACCTGATTCTTTGAATGATAAAATTGATAAGCCCTGTTATGGTTTGTATCTAGTTGGCCCTCTAAAACCTCATGCAGTCATTAGGGTGGATTTCTAGATTTTGTGATTAATTCATGATGCAGTGCTGGGAATATGGGTGTGAGTGCTGCACTTGCCTTAGAGCAGATAATCTGCATTACAATATAAAGAGAAGATTAACCTCTGCTAACTGTGAGCTACATAAACCTTTCCTTCTTTAATTTTGGTCAGTGGGTATTTTGTCCCACCAGTGAGAGAAGAGTAGCTAAAACATACCCCTACCCAACCTGATCAAAAAGAAGAAAGAAGAAATGAAAATTCAAGCAATAAGGAATGAAAAGTGCAAAATTACTACAGATCCTGTGGAAATTCAGAAGATCATCAATAGCTATTTTGAAAATCTTTACTCTCACAGAATCAAATACACAGAATGGGCAGATTCCTAGATAGGTACAAATTACTAAAACTGAATCAAGAAGATATAAAAACTCTGAATAACTTAGTATCAACCAATGAAATTGAAAGTGTAATCAAAGACTTAACAACAAAGAAAAACCCAGATTCTAATGGATTCACAGCTATATTCTACAAGAAGTTTAGAGATGATTTTACTTCAATACTCCTCAGACACTTCAGTGAAATTGAAAATGAAGCAATACTCCCAAAATCGTTGCTGGAGGCAGGTATTATACCCATACCAAAACTGGAGAAGGATGCAACCAGAAAGGAGAATTACAGGCCAATCTCCCTCATGAACATATATGCAAAACTCCTCAATAAATACTAGCAAATAGAGTACAGCAAAACATCAGAAGAAATTATACACTACAACCAGGTAGGACTCATTCATCCCAGGGATGTAAGGATGGTTAAGCATACCAAATCTATAAATGTACTGCACCATATAAATAGAGCTAAAACTGAAAACTACACGATCATCCCAATAGATAGGGAAAGGGCTTTTTCTTTTAAAGATTAAAAAAAAAATTTTTTTTTAATTTATTTGGTACTGGGTCTTGCTAAGTAGCTTGGACTTGTAGTGATTCTCCTTTCTCAGCCTCCCCAGTCCTAGGATTATGGGCATGTGCCACCATGCCTGGTTTTTATGGCACACCTTGGATTCTTGGCTGGCAAGGCATGCAGTTGAACCCAGGTCCTTGCATTTGCCAAATAGGTCCTTTGTCTGCTGAGCTATCTCCCTAGCCCCAGAAAAGGCTTTGGACAAAGTCTGACACTCATTCGTAAGTAAAGCCCTACAGAAAATTGAAATAGATGGCTTCTCCTTCAATCTGATAAAAGCTACCTATGACAAACCAGCAGCCAACATCATTCTAAATGGAGAAAAACTAAAAGCTTTTACTCTCAAATCAAGTACAAGACAAGGATGTCCACTATCACCATTTCTATTCTATATAGTTCTGAAAACATTAGCTAGAGTCAATAGACAAAAGAGAGCAATAAAAGGAATAAGAATAGGTAAAGAAGAAGTTAAACTATCATTATTTACAAATGACTTGATGCTCTCTAAATGGAAGATCAAAAAAACTCCACCAGGAAGCAGCTAGAATTAATAAAGAAATTAAGTAGCAAAGCTGGATACAAACTAAACACCCATAGATCAGTAGTGGTATCTACACAGATAACAAACTCACTGAAAGAGAAATTAGAGAAACAATATCCTTCACAGTAGCATTCAAAAAATGAAATATCTATGAATTAATCTAAGGAAGTAAAAGATTTATACAGTGAATATTACAATACTCTGAAAAAAAGAGATTGACAAGGATTGCAGAAAGTGGAAAGATTTTCTTGCTCCTGGATAGGAAGAAGCAACATTGTGAAAATGTCCATACTCCCAAAATTGTTACACAGATTTAATACAATCCCTTTCAAAATATTTTTATACAATGGAATATTACTCAGCTATAAAGAAAGACATACTTGAGGCCTTTGTAGGTAAATGGATACAACTGGTGACTATACCGATAAGTGTAATAAATCAGACACATGAGTATTGTATTGTCTCCTTATTGTAAGAACCTAAAAGAATAAATAAAATCCGAAAAGTATAGTAGATACAGTAAAATAGAAAGAAACTGAAAATAAGGAAAAAAAACAATGAAGATGAGGGAAAGCAAAAAAAAAAAAAAAAAGGAAGGGGGAATAAGTATTTCTACAGGATAGCTGAGATGATTGTACTAGTAATTCTATCAATTCTTTAAAAATAGAAGTTAATTTTTAAAATTTTCCCTTTGACTAACTCTGTATGCTAATATCTGTAATCTGAGCAACTATATCAAAGACAGCATTGTGCAATACAAAAAACAGGGTTGAGTACCTCTCATCTTGTTCTTCTAATTATGTGCCATTTCTAATGTTTTACCAATTATGGTTATACCCTCTTTAAAATAAATTTTTTAAAAAGCAAAAAGAACAAGGAAAAATTAAGGTTTATTGAAAGCAAGTGTTAATGTTCAATTATATATTCAATCTTCCATACCTATATCTGTTAATTTGAGCAAGGGATGTGATGATAAAAATACAGCAATTATTATTAATTTGCTATTCTTGTTTTGAAAATTGATACCAAGTATATTATACATTACTCTTTCTGTATTTGTTTTTGCTACATTTTTGCTTTTCTTTCTCTTTTTACTCTTTAAAATAAAATAAAAATAAATTAAGAAAATAAAAATTGAGTCAACATTAGAAAAGCCACTTTTTTTCTATTGAAGCTGTACCTAATATTTCAAATTTTTTAAATAAATTAGTGCTGAGAACCTGGAATTGAAAGAAAAAATGAATTTTTTTTCATGCAGAAACCCATTCAACTCAAAGTACATTTAAATTAGTGCTAAGTTCATATTATCTTTGAATATTGTTTTGATTCTCACCTGAGTTTGAAGATTTTCGTAAAGTTCGTCATGCCACGAACGGTGGTTCATATCTGTAATTATAGCTACTTGGGAGCCTGAAATCAGGAGGATAGCGAGTTTGAGGCCAGCCTAGGTTACTTAGGGATACTCTAATATTTGTAGCTATTCTTCAGCTTGCCTTTTTTGGTGGGGACTCCTGATCTCCCCTACAAGTGACTCTATAAAGGTATTGTTCCAGTCTATAGGAATGAAAGCTGACCGTGGAGGCAAGGGTCTCTGGTACTGTGTAGTATAGGAGAAAATGCAAGGGAGATCCCAGGAAAACAAAAATGGGCCCTTAAGGGCAGTAACAGAGCAGGTGAGCTAGTCTATAAGGCAGTGAGGAGGGCGCTTACAAACAGGCAGATTACACATTTCCTGTTTAACCTGTGTCTTCTGTATTTTGATGTTTCCAGCTATGACTTTTGCTTTTCTTCTGGCCTTCTTTGGCATTCATAATCAAAGATAGGGATTGTTGTTTCAAAACAGACAGCAAGCAAACTGATTTAATATTTTAAATTTATTTTTTGTTGTCTCACACCTGAAGATCTGCCCCATCCACAAGCATCAACAACAGACATGTGCTCCACTCTACCTGCCACCCACCCTTCCACATGGGTTGGGGGTGGGAGACTGAGAGACTGCTGCTAGCCCTTTTCTGGTCATCAGCAGAGAATCAACACCTTCCCTGGCCTGGACTCCAAAGAATACAAAGAAGAAGGATTCAGAGACTCACGTTATTTTTTAAAAAGGGTACCAGCTCCTAATTCATGATTTTAATGTTTATTTAAATTCCCAGGCACCATGTTTTCTTTTTTCTTCCACTTTAACTTGTCATCCTATAGTTGTTTTATAAGAAAATTTCTTTATCAATTTGATTTGAAGATCCTGGATCAAAAATATAAGTGATTTCTGGATTTCTTTCCTAACAACAAAGTACCAAGAGAAGCTGCAGTATGACAACAAATCTAATTTTGAAAACACTTAATGAGTTAAAAAAAGATTCAAAGCAACTAATGAAAGCTATTTAAGAGAAGTCAGTTGAAGTGGTTTTAAGCATTTATTTCATTGCTTTTTTAACTCCTTGACTTTAACACTATAAATGTGAATTTGAAAAAATTAACTTGTTTTTGAACTCTATAAAAAGTATTTTTTTTTCTTTTAATTAACTTTATTGTTTTTTAAAGTCCTGCATCAAGCTCTGTTTTTGTGCTTGGGTAGTTCCCATTTGTAAATGGGGCAATTTCTGTATATAGGTCTGAACAGGCTATGACACAATTATCTCTTTTATTGTAACTTTACTGTCAAAGAAAAGTAGTTTTCTTCTCCAAATGGAAATTCCAGAGTACCTCAGATGCGTTAGTAAACATATTGTCATTTCTTATTTCCAAGGGCAATTACCCCTGGCCCAGCAAACAAAACCCATATTGAGACCTAGAATGATCCAACCCATGGATCCTCCTTATTTTAGTATCTTACAAGCATACATAGTAATAACATTTGCTGGTGTTCTTTGTTCACTCTCTGTCAGGTAGTGTGGGAACTGCCTTCCATGGGCTCTCTTTTCACCTTTACATCAACCCTTTGAAGTGTAAACATTATCCTTATCTTAATATAATAGCTGCAGAAGCTCAAAGTACTTCAGGCTCCCTAGCTAGTAAATGGTAGATCCAGAATTCTACCCCAAACTAATACATAAGTCATTGTTCCAGACAATATATAGGTGTACAGCTTTACTACTGATACCTGAGCAGTCTGTCTTTGAAGTCACTTCAGCTTAGAAGAGTTACTGTATATATATAAAACTGGACCTTGCACCAAGTGTAAGGGCTTCTATGGTACTGCTTTTTCTGTTTTGGCTCTTTTGCTTTTTGCAGAACTGAGGATTGAGCTATGAAGTGCTGTACATCATCCTCATCCTCCCTCCACTGCCTGTTCCCCCACCCCGTCCCATCCCCCTCACCCATGTTTGTGCCAGTGTTTGAGCATTGCTCAGGCTGACCTTGAATTTGTGATCCTCTTGCCTCAGCCTCCTGCACAGGTACAATTACAGGAGTGTTGCATTGTGCCCAGCTGTGCTGTGTTCTTTACAGGAAGATTTGCTGTCCTTGAGTTATGCTAGTACAATGTCACTTGCCAATTTTACAAACAATGCAGTAATTCAACAGTAATTTATATATACAATTTATAATATATAATGATAATTATAATTGTTTATACAAATTATAATTTGTATAACATTACAAACTTATATAGTAATGCAAATAATAATAGGAAATATTAATGTGTTTGTTTTCCCTGCCTAAGAGCCAGAATCAGAAGAGGCTCTCTCATAATAAAACTAGTTTGTTGCTGATGTGAACTACTTCAATAATGTACCCAAAGGGATTTAAAAGTGCAGGTAAGTTATTTTATTAAATATATGGTGAAGGGCCGGTGAGATGGCTCAGTCGAATAAACGCTTCCCTGGCAAGTGCAAGGGCCTGAGTTCAATCCCCGGTTCTGCAAAAATAAATTAATTAATTAATTAAATGTATGGTGATACTTGCTTTTTGATCTCTATTTCTAATTTACCTTTTTCTATACCCACAGTATAAAGGGAGAAAGATTATATGAAAAAAATTTTCCCTTCCTAAAATGAGCGTTTCTCTCCTTTTTTTTTTTTTCTCTCCTTTGTAATCCCTCATTTTTCTTCTTTTAGCAAACATTAATTGAGTGGCTGTCATGTGCTATAATCACATGCTAACAGGTGAGGTTTTTTTTAAAAAAATGAATACAATACCAACCCTTGCTTGAAAGGACCTAAAATATGTTTTTGAGCAACTGTCTAGGCCTTGCTTTGACTTTATAAATAAAGGAGTTAAAATCCATGTATTAGTTTCCTATTACTGGTACAGAATATGCGACACCCTGACATCTTGAAGGAGAGATTTTATTTTGGCTAACAGTTTTCAAGAGTTGAGTCCGTAGTTGTTTGACTCTAAGCCAGAAGTGACACAATGGAAGGAGATGGTGTCCAGGAAAGAGAGAGAAAGGAGGAAGGGAGGAGCTGAGCACAAGAATATACTCTTTCAGGTCATACCCCTATTACCTGACTCTCCAAGCCAGGCCCTACCTCTTGTTAGCACATTCAGATATAAATTACATAGTGACCCAGTAATAAATTCACCTCTGTATATGTGACTCTTTGGGGGAACATTGTAGATCTAAACCATGACAATTCATAGGATCTTTCCTGCATTGATTTTATATTATAAATTGTAACCACACATTTAATATCCATCTCAAACACCAAGTTCTTTTTCTGTGCTGAAGTACCCATATATAACCATAAAATCTTGGTTTTGCATTATATATACATGTCTCTCCCAGTTTATTATTTCTTCATATGTACCATTTCCAAATAACTTGTAACAGTGTGGAGCCTGTTTTCGTCTTGGGAATAATAAATGGCAAAAATGAAATGATAGTGTGTTAACTAAATTGAAAGAAGGAACTCCAAATGTTTTTAAAGGAATGAAAAAAAATTCTCTCTCTTTTTAGGATTGTTGTTCCTACAAATGTTTCAGTTGTTGGATAAAGTGTGTTTGTCAGGATTCCCCAGTCTTGGGTGTCTATCCATATCTACCTAATTAATCAGAATCTTACCCAGCTGCACACTTAAATTTTTTAGGTGCTTGAGGTACGTTTCCTGTAGGTTTTGTTTTATGTAAGTATAAGCAGAAGAAACTTTAGATTTTGTGGAAATTAATTAATTAATTACAGCGGGAGGTTCTTTTCTCACAATGTGTGAGCCCTAAGTAAGCTTCCATGTAGTCTTCTCTGAATTAAATCTCACCTTGGCCATCTGGCCCCAGCCCTGCATTCTTGAACAGAAGGGAGTATCTTCACTGGTTCTTAAAGAGGGTGGGACTGGATTACCCTAACATCAAATTCAAGAGTCATCAAGACTCTAAATTTTATTTTTTTTTATTTTCCCATAATTTTATTGATAAACAAATCGCAGTGAGACAGTTTCAAATCAAATTGATAAGACAGTTTCAATAATTAACACATTGCATACATTCTTCCTAGTGGTTAATTGCTGTACAAGATGCAGACATGATATCCTATTTACAAACATGATTAGAACAAATTCTTCTATTCATTAAGAGAATGTAACTATATATCTAACCTAACCACTTTGAATACACAGATACAAAATGGACATTCATCTGTATCCCCCCCTTTTTTTGTTAAGTTCCATCATTGAAATATCATAGGTGTGTAAACTCAGCAAAATATTCTTTTTTTTATTTTTATTTTTATTTTTTTTCTATTTCCATTTTTTTCTTTTTAAAAATTATTTATTTATTTATTTATTTTTTTGTCCTGTCAGAGGTGAATATTCTATTGGTATCTAAATACTATAAGTGTTTGAATTCAACTAAACATCTAATAATGTCTAGCAGTCTGTAATATTAGTGGGTTATCCTCAGAAGTTATTGACTTGAGCCTTTTACAGCTCATCGTATTAATATGGATTTACTTTATATACCTCATTTTTATACTTTTCTACTGGATGGTTAAGACCAAGATATAGCAAGATCTATATACCCAGAATTGTAACTTTTGTATCTGATAAGGTCAGCCAAATACTCTCAGGATTTATCCTGTAGCCCTGTACCACCTTTTGTACATTCTTTTGTCAGTGTCTGACCTGAGGATGAGTCACGGCCATTGCTTGACCAATTTGCTCTCTGTGAAAGCTTGAGAAAAAGTTTTTCTCTCCATGTGATTCTCCCCAGGCTCACTTTAAATCCTCGAACACATTTCTCTGTGGCTCCTAATCTTCTTGATCAGAAAGTTTGGAGCACAACTGAGTTACATGTTGTTACAGTACAGGTTCTCCTATGTCCCGAGTCTTCACTGACCTTGAAAGGCTAGGGCCAAAATGTTGGCTAATCATGCAGCCCTTTCTTTTCTCCAAATTTTGATCTGCTAACTTAGGTTGTTAACCCTCCAGAAGAGACTCTAAATTTTAAAGAGACGAATTTCTTTTTGTTTTTTTTTTCTCAGAGAAACTAATTTCATAGCCCACTCTAAAAACTATTTTCTAAAAGAAAAATTAATGGTTTGTACTTCTCTTAGTTCCAGAGTGACCTCTTTTTTCTGATGAATTCATGTAATGCTCACTGGCCTCTCCTAGAAGTATCCAGTAAACATTATTAACTTTCACTGTATATAATCTGTGCAAGATTTTCTTGGTACTATTGAATTTAATTGTGTTGGTGAATTCAGTGGTGAAATGAGATAGTTATCATTAATCCTCAGGTCAATTAAGTAACTTGCTCAGAACCTTTGAGTTAATCGGCAAAGGAGCTCGAAATCAAAACCTGTTTGGCTGGATTTCAAAGCTTTCTGCATTTCTTCATAAGGTGGATGGAAAATGGGAGACACAGCTTTCCACTCTGAGTCATAAAAATCCCATGCCAAGAGGCCACTTTTTCAAAACTATAATCAGCGAAGTGTCATAGATTAAAAGGACCTTCTTTAGTCATCATAAAGAAAGAATGAGCATGTTTCCAGGGTACAGCAGTTGTTTATCATGTATGTAAGAGTCCTGTTCCCCTTGCTTTAGTGCCACAACATCATTGCTTTGGTTTCAGAGACTTTTCCCTTTTGGTTCGTTTTTTTTAGGTTATAAGCAGAATACATTTATTGAGGGAAAGAAAGCTGTCCGGGAGAGGGACAGACGGGGGTCCTGAGTGGATGGTCCCCCTCCTTTTGGTTCTTATAGCATTAGAATAAGGCAAAATGATGTTTATACCATCAGAGTTCTTCAGCCTAACAGGTGACATTGTCAGTATGAAAGCTGGGATGGTAGTTAGCTCTTATGAAGGGATGAGATAGTCATGAACTAAAACAAGAGACCTAAAATTAAGAATGTCTTTACAACTATAACTTTAGCACATTTGCCTGAATGTTATAATATATTCACTGTAAAGTCTAGAAGCCTTATAAATATATGACTGGCAGTTGCCTCAGGCAGAAGTCTTTTAATGATGCAATGAGATAAAAGTAATTAAGCTACATGTAGACTGATGGGTAATTAAATCCATGTGAAGCATTTTGTAACTAATTGCTATGTTCTAATCACAGATAGCTTTCTATTTGTCAAGGTAAGTGTATATAATTGCACAATCCTTATTCCGAAATCATCCCAGTTGTGTGAATATTTTTAAGCACTGTGAATCTTAGAATATTTGGTACATTTCTGGTATAGATCTAATTTACATATTTTGTAATTTGAAGGCCTTGTATACTGAAATAGCTTTTAGTGGCACTGAAAGCAATTTTCTGGTCAATAGATGCTTTTCAAATTTAGCCTCATTGATGATTGCTTAATCTTTTTTTTTTTTTTTCTGAGTAAAAGGTAGTTCATTATTTACTAAATGCCAGTAATGTCTAGGGCATTTTATGAACCTTGGTCCTGCTCCAGTAGTTATAAAAAGACTGAAAATGTCTTTTGTAAGAAAGTGGATTTTGTAACTTTTAAAAAATGTATTTAGTATGGAGTCTACAGGGTCTCACTACACAGCTCAGACTCATAGTGATCCTTCTGTTTTCAGCCTCCCAGGCAGGCACCACCACAACCATTCTCCCTCACCATCTCAGCGTTTTTAGGTGGTGGGGCCGGCAAGGCATACTGGGGGTCTAACCCCGCTCCCTGGCCTGCCTATGCAGGTGCTTTAGTCTGCTGAGCTATCTGGCCAGCCCAGGAAGTGGATTTTGATTGACACAGAAAGTCAAATACTTTAGAGGCTGGAGGGTCTCAGTATGAGACAGGAATCTAAGCAAGGCCTAGCTTCTGCTCCTGGCCATCTTACAGCTGGTATGGCTACAACAGTAGCCATTGCACTAGCATGACATGGCACTGCATGTGGATGGCCCAGCTGAGGGTTTTTGCCAGCAACATAAAGACAGAACAGGAGAAGCTGTCAGAACACTGTTAGGGATGCTGTTTGGAGAAGCTGTTGGAGCTGTTGGAACCTGCTAGTTCTCTTGGGCTGCTCTACTGGACAACCTTGTCATGCTGACTTTCCCAATGAGCTTTCGAGGAGCTTGGATCCTCATCTTTAGCATCGCTGCCTGGCTCTGGAGAGAAGGATGGCACACTGTTCATCTTCATGGAGAGCTTGTCACATTGGCTTTCCTGATGGGAACTTGGCTTTCCTCATTGCTGGAGGAGCTCAGGTCCTCACAATCACTGAGGATGGCTGTGGTACTTTTGCAGGAGCTCTGGTGCTTACCTTGAGCTTTGCTTCCTGGCTTCAGTTCAGATCCTTCAGCCTGCTAACACAGATCCTTCATCCCACTGACATAGACTTTCTAGCTTCCACCACTGACCTTTGGACCTTTCCAGCACAGATCTGTGCAGTAGCGGTAGACATGCATGAGACTTTGTTGTGGCCTATAGGTGTCCAGGCCTCCACATGCATGGACTTGTGGGAGGCAATGTAATCAGCTCTAGGTTTTCATCTGGACTCATGCAGGACATTGGGATCTAGACTCTCAGCTGGAGTCTTTACCATTTATATGTGTGGACAGACTCCCTGTACTTCTTATGTATGATTCTTGAGTGTTTGATTATGAAATACTATTATGAAATGTATCCTGTATTCTTTCCCCTTGCAAAAACCCCAGACATGACAGGTGGTGCCAAACTTTTCAAGTGGAAAGTTATTATTGAATAAGTGCCCTCAGAAAATAATTAATGATTATGCTAATACCCTTTCTCCTCCCTTTGGCCTAAGTACAACATCCATTGGTGATTCTTGCCTCCAACGACTATTTTGGGATTGGGTGATTACTTTTTATTGTCCTTCTTTTACATTTAGTGATTGGAATTTTATTATGTGGCTCTCTCTCTGCTCCCAATTTATTTTTGCAAATTTTCATTTTTGAAAGTATGAATTCATGGATGTTTATTTCTTCTGTACTTTATTTTACATTATTTATAAATTTCTTTCTCCTGTTTTTTATTTGGTGGTGGTGGTGGTGTTTTTTAAGTTCTCTGGTCTCTTGATTTGAGTATAATTGCATTTCATCTCCATTATTGCTTGTTAGCTATAACTTACTTTGTTTTTTATTGATGTTTGCTATAGAGCTTAAGTATATATCCCTAACTTATTACAATTTCCAAAAATTGTATTTTACTACCTGACTTATAAGAATCTCACAGTTATTTATTTCTGTTTTTTCATTCCTTGTCATTCATGCCATGGTCATATTTTTTGCATAAGATATGGTTCCCACAGTATATTCATCTAAATAATCAATGCTATTTTAAGTTACAAATTGGGGAAATATTTTATATATATTCACACATTTAATATTTCATTTATTGAGTACATATAATTCATTCATTTTGTACCATCTGGTACTTTGCATTTTGGTATCATTTCTCTCTTAAAGATTTTTCTTTATAATTCTATAGAGTATAGGTGTGCTCTTATTAGATGACCTTCACTTTTTCTGAATAATATTTATTTTGCTTCTGTGTGACAACTTACCCAGCACAAGTTTTTTTTTTTTTTTTTTAATGAATGGTTCTCCATCACATTTTGACTTTCGCAGTTTATGATAAAAAGTCTTTTGTCATTCTTATCTTTGAGCCTATATAAAATAGCTCTTCATACTCTGCTTTTAAGATTCTTTTCTTCTAAGGTTCCTCTCCCCCTTCCTCTCCCGTTTGTCACCACTTCTGCTTCCCTTCTTCTCCACAGTTTATTTTTTTTAATGTTTTTTATTTTTATTTATGAGAGAGAGAGAGAGAGAGAGAGAGAGAGAGAGAGAGAGAGAGAGGTGTGTGTGTGTGTGTGTGTGGCCAGCTCAGCCCACCAGGGGGCG
>NW_004524695.1:6885045-6886408 GCF_000260255.1 Octodon degus | reverse complement strand
TGATGCCTTGCCAAGCTTGTTCTAAGTAGGTGCTTTAGACCACTGAGCCATCTCTCCAGCCCCATTCTCCACAGTTTATTAATGTGTGCATAGATGTTTGGTTGTTTATGCTGCTGAGGGTTAATTGATTTTCTTGAATCCATGGTTTGTAGTTTTCATGACATTTGAAAATATGTTATCCATTGCTTCAGGAAATCTAATTATTCATGTGTTACTTTGCTTGATGTTCTGCTTTGTTCATTCTTATTTTTCATGTTTTCTCTTGGATTCATTTGAATAGTTTTCTACTAGGTTTTCAAGTTCATCTGTAAAAGTTTCCAAAAGGAATTGGTGACCCTGGACTAAAACTGCCATCACCTGTCAAGGGTTATCGTGCAGGAAGGTTGCAAAGAGAGAGACAGAAATAATCACGCAAAACGGGGAACTGTATGATAATGTCTATTGAAAAAAAGTTCAAGAGGCTCAGAGCCACCTATGTTTATTGAAATTTCAACACATGTAATGAGCTTGCAGTCGGACAAGGGGGAAACAAAAGACTAATCTGCTGATGTTGGCAGTGTTTGTAAATTGAAGGGCAAAACATTCTAGTGTACCTTTCAGGACAGTAGTTTGAAGTTAGTCAATGACCTACTTAGGTGTTACTAAGGGCATTGATCTGGGAAAGAAATTTAGTAAATGAGGGTCTCACAGTCCTTAGTATGTACCAGGGTTTTGAGGTGCCATGGCATCATGACCCATTTTCCAGGCAGGTGTCTAGACTGCTGAGCTGTCTCCCCAGCATCCATCATGGCCCATTTTCCTGACTCCTGTGCTGTGTGGCCGGTGTCATGGAGATGCACTTCACCCAGAACACCAAAGAGATCCTCTGTCCTAGCCATGTAGGCCTTTGGGTTCTCCTTCTCTTCTCTTCTCTCTCTCTCTCTCTCTCTCTCTCTCTCTCTCTCTCTCTCTCTCTCTCTCTCTCTCTCTTCCCTCTTCCCCTCCCTCCCTCCCTCTTTCTCTTTTCTCTCTCTTTTCTCTCTCTCATAATTAGTATTTGCCAGTTGTAAATTATAGCTTCTCCTGATTAACCTCAAGGTGGTTTCCTGCAGAATAAGAGCTTTTCTAATATCTTTTATTTCTTATCCTGCCCATATTTTTTGAATATATGGACCAGGTTTATCATAACTATATTTATGTTCTGGCCTGTTAATTTTAATTTTAGTACATTTGCTGCCAAAGCAAACATTTACCTGTTAATTCTATCATCTCTGTTATTTGACTCTGTCAATATTGATTGATTTTTCTCCTGGTAATAATATCCAATATTTATTTTGATATATCCATGCTAAAGAATTTATTTTATGTCAGACTGCTTCGATTT
>NW_004524695.1:6846401-6884945 GCF_000260255.1 Octodon degus | reverse complement strand
ATGGTACAGGGCCTTACTAGGCAACTCAGGATATAGTGATCCTCCTGTTTTTAGCCTCCCCAGTGCTAGGATTACAAGGCATGTCCCACCACTCCCAGTTTCAGTGGCTGGCTCAGCACGCCCAGGGGTAGAGCTGGCAGGACATGTGATGCCCAACATCAAGCCCTGGTCCCTGTGCTTGCCTAAGCAGGTGTTTACTCTGCTGAGCTATCTTGCTGGCCCTCAAATTTATTTTTTTGAGCATTGGATTTTGTTATGTTCTTTGAAAGAATTGTGAGCTCTGGAGCCAGGGAGATGGCTCAGTGGAATAAGCGCTTCCCTGGCTAGCGCAAGGGCCTGAGTTCAATCCCCAGTTCTGCAAAAAAAAAAAAAAAGAATTGTGAGCTCTATTCTACTGTAGAGTCATTTGAAATTAGCTTGATCTTTATTTTATTTTTAAATGTATAAAATTTAAATTTATTGAAATTTTATTAGAGTATCTTTGTACTTCATGCAGTTTACAGTCATCTTAGGGAGTGGTTACATGTATGTATTACAACTTTTTTTTTTAAGTTCCTTTCCCCTTACTTTCCTATACCCCCTCCTGTGGTTCTCAAATCACCTCTTTTGGTACCTGTTCATACTGTTGTCTTAGGGTATGTCATGACTTACAATGTGTGCATTGATTAGGGTTATTAGGTTCCTGTATATGGCATACCTGTAGTCCCCTCACATTCCCTTCCGCTTGCCTCCTTGTTCCTGTAAAGCATTTCCCTAATGTACGAAATCTTTCCTCTTGTCCCTTTCTGTCTTTTATCATTTTCTTAGTTTATATTTTGCCCCATTCAAATGAAGGATGCCATATGGTATTTAAGCTTGTGTGACTTGATTTATTTCACTCAACATTGTATTTTCCAGGTGTATCTGTTTTTTCTACATATACCTCCTTGTTTTGTCATGCTTCATAGATGAATAATATTCCATTATATAAAAATAAAGTTTTGTTTATGTAATCATCTATTAATGGGTATATAGACTACTTCTAGGATTTAGCAATTATGAATTGTGCTGCTATTAACATTGGCATGCAAGTATTCCTGGAGTATGATTACTTTGGGAAAGACATCTACTGAAGGATAGCTGGGTCTTATGGAATTTCCAATTTCAATTCTTTGAGAAATCTCCATACTGATTTCCATGATAGTTACACTAGTTTGAATTCCTATCAACAATATAGGAGAGTTCCTTTTTCGCTGCAACAATGCCAGCATTACCTATTGTTATTGTTTGATTTTCTAGTAATTACCTTTTCTTTCCGAAGTAAGATGGGATCTTAGTGTTATTTTGAATGGTATTTCTCTAATGGCCAAAGACATCAAACTTTTTTTTCATATATTTGTTTTCCATTTGTTTTTGTTCCTCTGTGAAGTACCCATTTCTCTAGCCCGATTTTTGACTGGGTCTTTAATTGTAGGAGGTTTAATTTCTTTGAGGTCTTTCTATATTCTAGATATTAATCTTCTGTCTGATGGCTATCTGGCAAAATACTTTTTTCCCCATTCTGTAGTTTGTCTACTGATTGAATCTTTTTTTTTTTTTTTTTCTGTACAGAAGCTTTTTAGTCTGATATAATTCCATTTGTTGATTCTTGCTGCTATTTCCTGTGTAATTGAGGTTCTATTTAGGAACTTTTTGTACTCCTGTGTATTCAAATGTTTTACCTGTTTTGTCTTCTAGAAAGTTTAGTTTGTTTGTTTTATTGCTTAGATCTTCAATCCATTTGGTTTTAATTTGGTGTATGGTAAGAGATACAGGTCCAGTTTTGTTTTTCTGCAAACAAATAACCAGTTTTCCTCACATGACTTATTGACTTGGCTTTCTTTAATCCAACATATGCTTTTGGATCCTTTGCTATTTAAATAATTGAATGTGTCTGGGGAGGTTTTTGTATTCTTAGTTCTATTCTATGGATCTACATGTTGTTTTTATCACCATTGTTTAGTAGCTTGAAGTCTCATATTGCTATCACAGCTGTTTTATTCTTTTTTTTTTCCAGTATGAAAGGTCTCTCAACATTTTGTTAAGACCTTTATGTTTTTACTTATTTATTTTATTAATTTTATTGAGAAACGAATAGCAATGAGACAGTTTCAAAACTGATTAGTAGGACAGTTTCAATAATTAATACATTGCATATTGTTGTCTTCCTAGTGGTTATTCATAGTGCAAGATGCAGACATGATATCTTCTCCAAACACTATTAGTACAAATCTTTCTTCTCATTGAATTAAGAGAAAGTAGCTGTATATCTGTCCTAACTATTTTGTATATACAGATACAAAATGGTCCTTCATTTGTATTGCCTTTTTTTGTTTGTTTGTTTAGCTTTGTCAGAGATGGGTATTCCATTGCCATTTAAATATTGTAGGTGTGTGAATTCAGCAAAATAATTCAATGTAGTCCAGTAGTCCATAATAGTAGTGGGTTATCCTATCCATAAGACTGGTAATGTCAGAAGTTTCTGCATCTGTTGATATGATCATGTAATTTTTGACCTTGTTTCTGTTTAGTTGATGTATTACATTTTCAGATTTGCGTATGTTGAACTACCCTTGCATATCTGGGATGAAACCTCCTTGATCACGGTATATCAGTCTTTTGATAATATGCTGCATTCTATTTGCTAATAACTGCTTAAGATTTTTGCCTTTAAGTTCATTGAAGAAACTGGCCTGTAGTTGTCTTTCAGTTTTATCTTTTTGAGTCTGTCTTAACCTAGATCCAGAGCAATTTTTACTTGAACACAAATATTTCAGTATGACTACAGCAGTATCTTTTTAATGATTCTGTCCATTGACTTCTGTATTCCAAGGTCTTTTTTCATCTTTGAGACAATATTAGCTCTTCTGGGCCTCATGTAGATTCTTGGGATTGTGTGGCCTGCTGCTGTCCCATGTTTCTTTGACCAACTTTAGGATTTACATGCCAAGGTCAGTACCCAAAGAACTGAGGGGATGTCTGTTGAGATTTGGATCTGGGCTTCACTGAAACTTACTTTTCTGTATCATTTAATCATGTGATTTAATAAATCCAATCTCTATAGTTTTTTTAAGATCATCAGATTCTATTTGGCTTCCCCCTTTTTGCATTGGAAAACTCCTCCAAACAGCATTCTGGAAAATCTTGGGCTCACCACACATTTTTTTCTTACAAGAATCTCAGCACTGCAGTACTTTTTGTTCTTTAAAACAAACAAAAAACAAAGAAAAACTTATATATAAATATATATTTTTATAAAATATGTGGGTTTTACTTTTATATACTTTATGTGCCTATTAATTTAAAAAAATATTTGGGTATAGTGTGGTATTTTCATATATCCATATAATGCAGTTTGATCTTTTCATTGATCTTTGTTACCTTGCCGTATGCCACTGTCTTGTCCCCACATTCTTTTCCTTCTGTCTGATAATAGCCTGGCTTCTATTTTCATAAGGTTGCATATGTTAGGGAAAACATGTAATACTTTAAAATTATTTTTTAAAATCTTTTATTGATTTATTTGGTACACTGTCTTGCAATGCAGCTTGGACTCTTAGTGACCCTTCTGTCTCATCCTCCTCAGCACTGAAATTATCGGCATGTGCTACCACACCTGGTTTCGGGTGGCCAGCACAGCATGCCCAGGGTTCCAGGGCCAGCATGGCATGTGGTACCGGGGATCGAACCTGGGTTGTTGTGCTTGGCAGGCAGGCGCTTAGACTGTAGAGCTGTCTCCATAGCTCCTGTAATAATTTTTTTAAAGTCTGGCTTATTTTAATTTGATAATCTCCAGTTCATCTGTTATAGGACAAATGAAATAATTTCTTTTTTTTTTTTTTTTTTTTTTTGGTACTGGGTATCAAACTCAAGACCTTGTGTTTGCCCGGCAGGCACTTATGCTACTGAACTGTCTCCCCAGCCATCATAATTTCATTTTTCAAAGCTGAATAATACATTGGGAATATATGCCACATTTTCTTTATCCCATCATCTGTTGATGGGCACCTGGGCTGCATCCAAATCTTGCCTGTTGTGAATTGTACCACAGTAAAACATGGGTATGTGAATGTACTTATAGTGTGTTAAATTCTTTAGGATATATACCAAGGAGTAGTATGGTGGGGTCACATGTTAATCTATTTTTAGTGTTTAAATTATTGCTATACTTATTTCCATACAGCTGTATCAATTTACATTCTACCAGCACTGTTACATTCCACCTGTCATCCACACCAGCATTTATTCCTTTTTCTGTTCTTGGTGATAGCCATTTGGATAGGAATAAGATAGAATTTCATTGTCGTTTGCTTTACATTTTCCTAACCATAGCTAATGTTATTGAATATTTTTTTCATATACTTATTGAACACTTGTACTCCCTTTGAGATGTGTCTCTTTAATTCACTTGCCCATTTAGTGATTGGATTATTGGATTTTTGAATTTGTTTCAGGCCTTTATATATTCTAGATATCAGGCCTTTATTGAAAGAATAACTAGATTCTTACAGATTTTCTCCTTTTCTGTAGGCTCTTAAATTTGGTAGTTGTTTCCCTTGCTGTGCAATACCTTTTAATTTGATGTAGCCCTTTTTGTGACTTTTATTTATTTCCGGTGGTAGTATTATCTTACTCAAGAATTCTTAATATATGGCTTCAAGTATTTCCCTTTTGTCCTTTCCTTTGCAGTTTCAAAGTTTCAGGTATTATTAAGAAACAAGTATGTGATCCCATTTTTTTTAAAAACAAATTTGGGCTGAATTTATGTTATTGGGTGAGAGATAAAGGACCAGTTCCCTTGCCTATATAAAGATAGGAAGTTTTTTTTTCCCAACATTGTTAAAGACGCTGTCTTTTCTCCAGTGTATTATTTTTATTTTTATTTGTTTATTTTTCTTTTGGTTTCTTTATTAAGAATCTAATGACCACAGTGGTATGAGTTTGTTTCTGCATCTTTCGCTCTGTTACTTTGGTCTGTGTATCTCTTTTTTTCCCACCACCACACTCTTTTCCTAATGTGGTATTATAGTATAGTTTCTACAAAAATTATACATCAGGATTTGTGATGCCGCCAGCCTTGCTCTTTTGTTTAGGGCTGTTAATGCCATTCTGGTTCTTTTTTTTCATACCATTTATTTTTCTACTTTTAGTTCTGTGAATACTACCATTGATACATCTATGGGAGTTACAGCAGCTGTGTAGATCATTTTACTAATATGGCCATTTTAATAGTATTAAGTCTGTCAATCCATGAATAGAGGAGGTCTTGCCATTGTCTGGTGCTCTGAGTTTCTATATTCACTGTGCAGTTATTTTCAGTGTAGAGGTTGTTCACTTTCTTGGTTAATGTAATTCCTAGGTATATTTTTTTAAGCTACTGTGAATGGAATTGGTTTCCTGATTTCTTTCTCAGCTAATTCAGAAGTATTTTTTGTTTATTTATTTGTTTGTTTTGGTTTTTGTTTTTGTTTTGTGTTTGTTTGTTTGTTTGTTTGTTTTTTGACTGGCTCAGAATGCCTTCATGGCAGGTCTTGCTTGAGGATCTGGGGATCAAACCACAGCATCCTGATTGCTTTGTTTAAGCAGTCACTTAAACAGCTGAGCTAATGGGCATGCCCCCTTTCTTATGTAATTCATTATGGATGTGTAGAAAAGGTATTGATTATCTTTAATGTTCATTTTTTGTCCTGTGTCTGTTTTTCCTTACCTTTGATGATTGTTGTGTCATATACTTTACCATTTGTGCTAGTTGTTTAAAGTATGAAAGTAATTCCTTTTAACATTTAATCTTTCATGTGTAGAAGTAGAAGCCTTTATCACATTTCCCTTTTTCTCCCGTACTAGAAATGGATCCCAGGGCTTCCCACATGCTAAGAAAGTATTCTACTACAGAGCTACATTCCCAGCCGTTTTGTATTTTATCTTGAGACATAGTCGTATTAAGTTGCCTAAGGATGAGCTTGAATTTGCAGTCCTTCTGCCTCAGCCTCCCTCGTATTTGAAATGACAGATATGTGCCCTTGCAGTTGACCCCAAATATTTCTAATTAGTTAAATTTTTGTGTTGTCATTAATGTAGCTAGAGTTGACAATTTGTACTGAAGATGAGACATCCCTCTCTAGAGGCAAATAATCAGATAGATAAGTTAAATACTAGGGATATCAAGGTAAATTTTCAGAAAAGGAACATTATGGGTGTATGTGATGCCCACACTTATATTTTAAGAGTATGTTTATTGAGGAATTATTAATTTTGAATTATATTATATTAAACAATGTGTACTTAAAAAAATCAGTAAAACAAAATATTGAATTTTAGCAAAAAAAGAAAGAATTTTAACATGTAATTCATTTGTAAAGTAAATACCAGTGTTTTCAACATATTTTGCTGTTTAATAGTCTAAAAAAAAGAGTGCTTCAGAACATGTATTTTAAAATTGGAAAGTAATGACAGTCATATGTGAATAACAATATGAACAAAATTCTATCACAGAAATAATTTTTGCTTCAATTATCCCTCTAAGCCAGCTTTCATACACAACAGCAGTTTCATACACAAGTGTCCCTCACACTGACAGCATGTGTGCTTAGCTTAGCATTCCTTTCCTGCTTGGCAGGCCATACTTGTCACCTCCTTTGTCCTTCTATTTTGTCAGGAGCTTCCTGTTATACAGTTTGTACTTACCAGGAAAATAAAGTGTCAGTAAAATGAAGTATCAAATATGTAATGAGAGCGAGATAGTTTGGCGGACTTAGCAACTGCTTAGGCAACTGCAGGGACCAGGTTTCAATCCCTGGCACCACATTCCGTGCCAGGCATACTGAGCTGGCCACAGAGACTGGTCATGGTGGCACATGCCTTTAATCCCAGCACTGGGGAGGCTAAAATCAAGAGGATTGCTATGAATCCAAGCATTGTAGTGAGACCCTGTACCAAATACATTGAAATATATATGTATATTGAGAGACAGAGAGAGGGAGGGAGGGAGGGAGGGAGGGAGGGAGGGAGGGAGAGAGAGAGAGAGAGAGAGAGAGAGAGAGAGAGATTGGAATAAACACTAGCATTTTCTACATCAATTGTTTGCTTACTAAATCTAAAAAATAATGTCAGAAATAAATTGCTGTGTAAATTACAATGGGAATACAAATGAAATTCTTTCACAAAAATAGTACTTCTAGTAATACTTGTTGTGATATTTGTAACTCATTACACGTTAGGTATTTTTCACGCATGAGAACAATGTGTTCCATATCACAAGTATTGTTTATACTATTAGCATGTATTTTGTTCTCCTGTCTGCTTTGGTAGGACATACTTTACATCTTTCTGGTCTTCCTTGTTTTGTAGGCAGTTTTTGTGTTTTATTTGTCTATGCAGTGGTTTCCACCAGCATTATTTTATGAAGTTCTTTGGTCAGATACATATTGTTCTTCTTTTTTTTTTTTTTTTTTTTTTTTTTTTTTTTTTTTTTTTTTTGGCGGAACTGGGGATTGAACTCAGGCCCTTGTGCTTGCCAGGCAAGTGCTTATTCTACTGAGCCATCTCCCTGGCACTCTTGTTATTAACTTTTATGTTTTCTACTTTTTTCATCTTCCATCATCTCAAATTACTCAAACAGCTGTTCCTTTTTTTTTTTTTTTTTTTTTTTTTTTAGGGAAGGGTGTACAGGGTGTTCAGGATCTCACTACTGGATCAAACTTATAGTGATCTGCCTGTTTATAGCCTCCCAAGAGCTGGGATTACAGGCATGCACCACCTTGCTGTCTCAGTGCATCCTGGGGGTGGGGCCGGCTCTGCAGGCCTGGGTATCAAACCCCCAGCCCATGCACCTGCTAAGAGGTGCTTTAATCCGTTGAGCTGTTCGGCCGGTCTCCTCAAACCGCTGTTGAGTTTACTATGTGTTCAAATTGTATAGGCTGATCTGTAATTTCTTGGACAATAATGAATTCTAATAACTAAAAATATTATTAGGGTTTTCTCCTTTGCAGTGTATTTTGTACCTTCCCCATATTTGTTTTTTCTTTTAATAAAATTAGCACATTGAAAGATGGTAGATGATGCTATAAACCTGATATAGATGACAAAAGTGAAGTAGACTGGACACTTTTGGGAAAATGAACCAAAATCAGGTGTAGGAACAATTTTAGGAAAAGAAAATTTTTTTTCTGGGAAAAGAAAGCTGATTTTTGTCTACTATTTTGCCCACTTCCACCACCCCCTCCGCACGTGCACTCTCTCTCTGTCTCTCTGTCTCTCTCTGTCTCTCTCTCTGTCTCTCTGTCTCTCTCTCTCTGTCTCTCTCTTTCTCTCTCTCTCTGGCCTGTATTTTTTATAGGAAGTTTTTAATTGGGCTTTCACTTACCATAGTTCTTCTTGCTTCACTTTTTCATTTTTATGGTGTTTATTTTTCTGATATGTATTAATCAAAGTGCAGGTTACAGTGCAGATTGGGGTTTTCTCATTGGAAATGGCGTCTCTGCTCGAGGTTAGCGTGGCTGCTGCTTGATGCCTGTGTTCTCCAAAGTCACCCTCTACCACCAGTAAGGATTTTCAGGACGTTCTTCTTGTGCCTGTCAGTGGCTCATTGCAACACCTTAGTCATGGTCCAACTTTGGTAACAGAAGTTTCATGATGAATTAACATGTATCATGAGCCGAAAGGGCTGCAGGGCACATGTAGGTAAGGGCCTAATAATGATAGACAAATAAAAGAATAAATATGCAAAGCAATATAGCTTTATAACTGAAATTCTTACAGAGTGAAGCTGTTTAGCCAAGCACTTCTGTCCATCATGATAGCCAATTAAGTGTGCAGATTTTCACGTGTGTGTCCTCATATGTGTCCATTAGTAATTACTGCCACCCTCTGTTTCCCTGGGGAATCCGTATACAAGTCTCTCCTGACAGGAACCACTTGCAGTGTGAGGGATCACAAGTCTTCCCAGGAGAGAGGCTGTCACGTGTGAGGATTACACATTTGGCTTTACCTGCAGTATGAAATAATTCTGTGTCTTGCAATTGAAAGGTCAACTCATTAGATTTGATGCTCTTTGTAACCTTACGAAAATCTCAGTTTTCTCAAGTTGGTTAACTGAAAGATCTTCTTTGACACAGTTTTAGATTGAATGGTGAGGTGATGTTCTTCAGGCCAGGGGTTTCATATTTTGTACAACCTTTGACTTTTCATTGTGTTTTAAACCAGGTTGCTACATAGAGAATTTTAACAGCCTTGATCTTAGAGTCATAAAATACTGTTATTCCTGTTGCTGCTGTTTAGTATTACAGCTGCTTCCTCTTTATGAGATTTAATTTGAAGTTTCAGCCCACCAGGGGGCTATTGGTCCCCACCTTTGCAGTTTGAAGAGCAGACTGGTGTTTTCTGCGTGGATGTTATTTTGCTTCCTATTCAGAGTGATTTTTGCTTTTCTGTATTCATCTAGCAACAGCAAGGCACTGTTCCAGGAACTTGCTTTCTCTACATAAGGCATAACATGGAACCATTTGGATGGAAAAATTATAAATTAAAATTATTCTCTTCACTTAAAAATATTCATATTGTGTTGCTCAAATGCCAGTAACTGGAAAATCATGGATAATTTCCTATTTTTATAACCTCTTTCAGAATGTTTTAAAATGTGTTTATGTTGATACTTAGCCATCTCTTTTCCTAGAATGGGTTTTGTGATAATTTTTTTTTAAATGAAGGTTGAGTCTAGTGTCTGATGGACTATATTATTAAAATGGAGATTATACCATTAATTGTAATCCATTTTTAAATAGAAAAATATTTGTTCTATGTTCATAGAATGTTTATAAAATTGTAAGACTTAGATAGTCCATAGATATGCCATACTATATTTGTGGAAGATAAAGCTTTTTATTAAATGTTGAAAACTGAGCAAATTTTTATTGTTTCTGGAATCTGTAAATTTAACTTCAACTGTGAAAGCCCATGTACTTATAGTACTAGTGGTTTTTAAATACTAAAAGCACTTTCAAATTTTTTACTAGTCTTTGCTTGTTTGTTTTTACTCTTCTGGTCTCATTGCTAAGTCAGTGACTCTTTCATTTGAGGAAACTAAGCTTTTCCTTCTATCTGCACTTTTCTAGTTGTATGTATAGGAGTAGGAGTTATTTATCTCAGAAAGATAAGCAGGCAGGGAAAAGTAAAAATGTTCTCATATGGGCTGGGTGACTTTTTGATAAAATAAATATATCTTTCATTCTATAGAAAAGAATAGTGACTGGAGGTCTTCTAACTGTGGACCATATTAAAGAAAGTGAACTTTGAGTCCATAGTCATATAAAAGCCATGTGTTTTAAGGGCAGGCCAGATTGCACCTGCTGAGGCAGAGTGCAGTGGCTGGCCCCCCGGCCCCCTCGCTGCATCGAACCCCAGCTGCTGCTCTCTGCCTCAGCAAGTGCTTCAGTCCGCTGAGCTATCAGGCTGGTCCTGGGCTGAAGTCTTACTTTATGTTCCTGTGTCATGTGCTGGCGTTCTCCCGAAGCAGTGCATCACATAGCATGAACAAATTTCACAGGCTCATTTCAATGTTTATTTTAGCACTGCAGATCATTTGGACTTTTAAAATAGGCTAATCCTTCAATTGAATATGGGTTCAGAAAGGTTCTGTGTGTATCCTAGGAAAACCTGGATGCCTCCTGTTTACTGTGTTTTATTTTAAACATCAATAGGTGATCCAAGAATATTTCTTCTTAATTTTTTATTCAATTTAATGAGAAAAAAATAGCAATGAAACAGTTTCAAAACAGGTTAGTAGGACAGTTACATTAATACAGTGCATATTGTTGTCTTTATAGTAGTTATTCAGAGGGCAAAATACAGACATGATATCTTGTCTAAACACTATTAATACAGACCTTTATTCTCATTGACTTATTAGAAGGTAACTGTATATCTATCCTATTTTGTATCTACCTATGTATGTATTTTTTCAATACAAAATGGTCCTTAAAGAGCCGGCCAAATAGCTCAGTGGATTAAAACACCTGCAAGCAGGCGCAGGGGCTGGGGTTTGATCCCTGGGCCTGCTGTGCTGGCCCCGCCCCCAGGGCACACTGAGATGGCAGTTGAGACTGGGCTTGGTGGCCTGTGCTTTTAATCCCAGCTCTTGGGAGGCTGTAAACAGGCGGATCACTACTAGTCCGATCTAGTAGTGAGACCCTGAATGCCCTATAGAGTCTTCCCTAAAATAAAATAAATAAATAAATAAATAAATAAATAAATATTAAAAAGTACTTCATACATATATCTTCCTTTTTGGGTTGGTTTTGTCAGAGATGGGTGCTCCACTGTTGTTAGAAAAGCTGTATTTGGAGAAGTCTTTAAATGACCTTTTCATATTTGATGCCAGTTCAAATATTGTAGGTACTTAAATTCAGCAAAATAAGTCAATATAACTCAATAGTCCATAACAGTGGGTTATCCCTTCTTAATGTTTGAAAAGATGTTATTGCAAGCTATAAGTTTTGAAGACAGGAGTCTACCAATAAAATATTGATGCATTTCCTATTTGATGGAAAATAGGTTGTACAGAGTCAGTAAATGGGGTTTCCAACATAATTTATGCAGCAACCAATATTTTTGAGCATAGCAATAAAATGAAGTGTTTTTGATTAAATGAAAAAGATTTAATAAATGGTATAGGTAAAATGAATTTTTATTAATAATTTGAGAGTTAATTCCTAACTTTGCTTGACTTTTTTCCTTTGGCTGATGACAGACAGACTAGTGAGTTAAGTGCTGACAGTCCCTGTTGGGCGGATTGGCGGTTTAGTTCCAGGACTTGTGATATTCATGACAATAGATGTTCTCAGAGATGGGACTGGAGCTCTCGCCATGATGGAAGTGCTGCGAGGGAAGCACGGTTGAACCAATTGGCTGTGAATGTTAATCACTTCATAGGACACCCTGATAATTTACACCATTGTGGCAACTCCCTAGTGTTCATAAATGGACCTATCAACCCACTGCCACCGTGGGATAAGCTGCCTTTTCTCTGCAGTTGAATAGCCAGACAGCCTGCATAGCATGTGGGGAAGCACTGCGTTAACAAGAGTGAGCAGCTGCACGATGGCGTGGACAGCTTCGTGACAGATTGGCTAACTATCTCCTCTGATTCCAGAGGGCGTTTGTGAGGTGTGGCTGACCAGCGAAGACACAGGGGCCTACGGCAGAGATACCGGCTCTGATCTCCCCACACTCCTGTGGAAGCTGGTGGATGTGATTCCCGAGGGAGCGATGCTGAGGCTTGGCATGACCAACCCGCCCTATATCTTAGAGCATCTGGAGGTAAGGACAGTGCCACATTTGCATACTGACATAGACACTAGCCGCTCAGATATGGGCAGCCTCAAGATCAGCAGAGCCACTCCCACATTTGTGCTGTGTCCACACTGCCACCAGTAAACCAAGACTTTCAGATCCCCTTTGTCAGCCGAGAAAATAATTTGTTTTTGCTTGCTCATCATTAATTAATGTTGCATAAATTTTTCAATACTGCTATCTTGTCAGTATTCTTCGTTGCTCTGTTATCGTCCTCCAGTTTCCAACATTTGACTCAGCTTTTCCATTTTTAATTTTAGTGTGGTTCAGAAATACTAAATACTAATGTATTGCATTAATTTTGTACCCAACAGTCAATATTACCTTGTACAGACCATGCCAGTGTATTAGTGAGGAGGCTGACCTTACCTTTCAGGCTGCTGCACATCCACTTCTTTACCAAGAGAGGCTTAGTGCTGGAGTGAGGTCAGGTGGACACAGAGCTTGAGGCTCTTGCACTCAGCTCGCCTCTGACCATTGGGAGCTACAGCTTACGCAAGCCTCAGATCCTGGCCTGGTTTATACGCGCGGGTCAGTTGTTTAACCTTAAGTAGGTAAATGTCAAATTAGAAAAACTGGATATATATCCAGGTGACTGGCACCTGAGGACAAATGCCATAGTAGATGTCAGCCAAGAACATGGACAAGACAGCAATAATTTAAATGAAAAAACCCATAATCTGTAATTATTACTTAAGATATAGTTATGCTAGCTTCAAAGTTGTGAGCTTAAAATCTTGATGCTGCTGTTAGAAAGTGATATGTAAAGCATGGGGAACAAATCACTTTCGCTTTAATTTAGGTAGGTCCTTAGCACTGTGTTTGTACAGAAAAATAACATTCTAAAAACGTTATAGCTGTTGAAATTTGCTACATAAATACAAATAAATATTTAAATAATTATTTCTGTCATTTCGATTTTTGAACTATATGTAAGCTTTCTGTTAAATAGCCATCTTAACTTCAATAACATATTTTAGAAATTCTTTAAACACAGTGGATAATAGTCTGTTAATTAAAAATAATTAAGAAATTGAGCTGTTTCAAATTTGCTAACCACATTTTCATAGCCAGGTCCTTCTTATATGTTTGTAGGTTAACTTTGGCGCCTCAGTTAGTGTGGGATAATTATGATTTACTACTTAAAATAAGTTGTAGATATGTCAAGATTTACTTAACACTTTGACTTAACACTTGAAAAAGCATGTGATTCTTTGTGAAAAATCAAATATGCTATGAACTGTGGCAGTCTTGCTATATTACAGTAGTGTGAGACATCCGTTGCTAAGCCCCAGCAATGCACAGGGTGTATGTGTGTTAGTAAGGGAATTGGGCCCTTCACTTATACATTTTATGAGAACATGCCATGTTTGTAAATTTTTGTTACAAAATTTCTGATAAGGGAACCAGGATCCATAGTAGCTAAAATCAGTAAAGTTCAGATACAAAGTTAACACAAGAATTAAAAAAAAAAAAAAATCACATATTGGCTCAGAAGTGGCTAATCAAGTATTTCTTGACATAAATTCAGTCTTAGTTGATTGCATCACTGCAGCTGCTAAAGCTATCTTCTTCACAAATCCTACTTTTCACCAGCCAAAGTAGTCACAGCATTGTTGATTTTCCAGTAGATGTTCCAAAAGAGCTTCTAAGAATCAACAGGAGATGCTAAATATAGCATTATACTTTACCTGGAAAACAGCAGATATTTAGTTTGTAACTTATAGTATGATTCCAAGTTGCTATTGTCGCATTATATTTTTTAAAATCTTTGTTTTAACATAGTAAATGTTGGCCTTTCTTCATCATCTTCTTGAGGAAAAGTCATTGTCATATCCATCATTTGATCTACCCCCCACCCCAAGTAGGGCTCAGGATGTACAAAAGTGAATAAATTGTAGCTCCCACAGTAAAGCCATAAGGTTTAAAGTGTCAGTACACTCCCCTTAGAGGAAGCAAACGATGTTGAAGTGAGTGAGTCCATAGATTGCACTTTATAAGGAAGAAGTGATATAGGCTATTGTACAACACCTGGGGGGAAAAGCCATCCCCAAAAGACAGAACAGAGGAAGCAAGCACACACATGTATGGTAGTTAGAAGATCCACCTATCTGGAATTAAGAGCGTTTTACCTATAATCACTTTGCCAAGGCCTTCACACCTTAGTGATTCTTCTCATCCTGCTCTAGATGGCACAATATAGAGTTGGCAGCATTTAAAAAACACGTCTTACATCATAGAGAAGTGAACTGGGCTCCAGATGGCTTAACTGGTGCCCAGTGACCTAAAGGGCCTCAGGGGACCAAGTCTAAATCTGGTGAAGCTCAGTCCGTGCTCAGCAATACATTGTGCTTCTTCATTTCCTCTCACTGGGCTTAGGCCACTCTACAGAAATTACTTCACTTATCAAAAGAGTGGTAGAGAGAGTTCACCAGTAAGAAAAAGAGAACAGGAGGGAAACCAGAAATGAAAATAGAAAAAAAATAACAACAGGGAGTGGAGGTGGTGGTTTCTTTTAATCTGTAGGGATAAAAGGAACCTACTCTTGAAATAACTGTTTTGATGGGTTAATACCCTCAGAGTGAGGATTTCTTGAGAGCCATATTAGTGGGACTCAGCCTTCTGGTGTTTCTGGGAGACACTTCACATGGCAGACTTTAATTACAGAGCACTTCACTAGCTGTTTTCCTCCTCCTCCATCTCTACCTTTCACATCTACCTGACTTGAAATTTTTAAAAATGCCTTTACCGGCTTTTTTTTTTTTAATATCAAAGAATTTAAGAGAAATTATTTAAAGGAAAACTCTGAAGTTTCTCTTGTACTGTTTAACAGTTTGTGAAAAAAATAGATGAGTTGAGAATACATTTTATTAAATCATCATAGGAATAGAAGATGCATTATACACTAAACACTGGATGTACGCTAAAGGTTTTATCTAGAGTTTAACATTGTGTTTGATACTTCATGTAGTAGATATTGAATAATACATCCTGAATTAAAGGAAGAACTCTTCATCAGTATCAGGTGGACAAGTAATAGGGTCTTTGGGCGACATCTACAATCCCTATTTTTAGCTTATTATTACCTTAAAAATGCAGGATATTTTAATGGTACAGCTGACAGTGGGAATATTTGAATTTGAAAATGAAACATAGCTATGAACATATGTAATACTGTGTTAGATTTGCATATGATAATAGAGGTAGTAGAACAGTGAGTTAAAGGTGTTTTACTTCAAGTCCACTAGTGCTTCTCCATTACCTACAGGTTAAAGATAAGCTCTTATGTATGACATCCAGGGTCCTTAAGATACTTTTCATTATGTAGCCAGTCTTTTAACTCTTCATTACCTGTGATGCTTCCTATGTGGCCTGTATTATATATGCCTTATGTATGTGTTTATGTATACATATGTGCTTAGACATTCACTTTGTTTTCTCATTCAGTCGGTTGCCAGTTAGTGGTAATATATTAATCAGGTGCACTAATACTTGCCACTGTAGAAAATGTTTGCTTTTTCCCATGTTTGCTCTTCTATGCATACTGTTGCATATGCTAATGTAATAACATCAGTATTCTTGTCTTCAATGAACTTTGGCCTTACGGAAAGTCAGGCACTTGTGGATTTGATCATTCTTGTAAACACATTACTTTGCCTTGCCTTCCCAGTAATACTGGTAGGTAATCCTCAGCCAAACTATTAACTCAGGCTGAAAATAATATACCTGAACCCAGCAAGTGATGAGACCAGTAATACAGTGTCTGTAGATAAAAAGATATCATCCATTGCTGGTCACTTATTTTCTAAGAGTGAATAACAATAGTTGTAATAGTAGCAGTAGCAGTAGCAGTAGCAGTAGCAGTAGTAGTAGTAGTAATAGTAGTACGTTTGTCAAGTATATAATATTTTAAAGAAGCCAGACTGGTTTCTACATGTGATTGTTTTTTTCCTCCCTTCTTCTTTGCTGTATAGATATTATTACCTTTAATTTATTGGTTGAGAACTTAAGTATTAACAAAGTTATATAACTTTTAAAACCATATAGTTAACCAGCCACTGGGCTGGTCTTTAAACTTGGGCTTATCTTGAAATGATTTCTACTGTACACCATGTTGTCCCAAATCCTCTCCCTGTCAGGTCTTTTCCTTATATATTGTGGTATCATATTTATGTGGGACTCTAGCGCAAGTGTTATCATCTTTAGGGAAATTCTGTCTTATTCATCTTTATATTTTAATGCCTGTGCTAACACACACTTGATAAATGTGTATTGAATGATGTGATAGCTCTATGGTTAACTTATGTTCCTTGGCTACTTGATACATCTAGTTTCATATCTGTCCCACATGTCTAGTTTTGCAAGAAACTGGTTGGTTGGCATGTGTGTTCTCACTTATGAGTCACACTTCTGTGAAGATGTCCTGAGTGATGGGTGGGGGAAACTTCATCTCAGGGATGTATTGTATTTATTTGCCTTGCTGAACTATCATAGTGAAAACAACTTTAGGATTACAGAAAGCAGATAAACTCCCTTGTATGATTGCTGAAGTTGTAGATTTTTAGGACTTTTAAAATCTTTCTTCTGTCTCCCCATCCTCTTCAGCATTTGCTGCTTTGTAGAATACTCATTAGAGAAGCCAACAGCCCAGTGGATAATTTAAATCAGGCAGCTTGTTTTGATTTAATTTTGTGAATTAGCTGGTAGGGAAGATACTAAAGCTATTGAGCAGTACGAAAACCTAGAAGTATCTACAGATTTTATTTACCTAAGCAGTTCTGGCCCTCCTTGTATTATAAATAATTTAGGGTAACCATTGTGTCCTTTTAAGAGACCTGTACCTCCCAAACATGACATGTACCAGCATGTCATCAGTTGCAGTTTGCCCAGAGAGCACAGGTTGCTTACTTCAGGGTACAAGTGGTTCTTATTAAGGACTGCTCCTGTATTCAGGTTATGAATAAAGCAACCAGTATTTTAAAATTTAGACTACTTATAAAATTTTACTAGGAAATATTGGCAGCAAATGTTATACTATAGATATTACTCACATAGATATTATACTTGTTTTATTTAGCTTGAATTAAAATGTGCAGCATTGTTTAATATTTACATTTAGTACATTTGTATTATATGACATTTGGTTAATCACTAATGATGTCAGTGTAAAGATTTCGTTTGTTTTTGGCTTTGGAATTTTTTAATCAAAACAACTATCAGCTTTATACCAGTCTTGATATTTGTATTTTACTTTAAGCTACATGACTTTACACTCTAACCTAATCATATATTTAGCAAAATGAATGTGTCTGGTGAAAGATAGTAGATAATCTGTTAAAGACTTTTATTGCATGGTAACTTATAGTCTGTAATATGTTTAGGTTGGCTCACTTTGATAAAGGGCCACATACTTTCAGAATAATAGCAACACAATACCTGCTGGGCCTAGGTATCCTCAGAGCAATACAGAATTGCCAAACTGAACTCATCAGTTCAAACAGGTTTTTATAATTTTTTTCTCATTAGTATGTATACTTTGCAGAACAATAGAAAAATATGTAAATAGATCCTCTGCTATCATATATGAACTATTTTCCAGTTTTTGACTAATATAAAGATGAACTGGATGACTTATTTTGAGCAAAGAAATGGAAAATAAAGAAAATTTCTTTACTTCTTCCCACATAGTACTTTAGAGATATGTTCCTGTGTGGTTTGATCTGACTGGTTGGTACCTGTTTTCTTCTTCTTATTTTTAATCATCAACATTTTGTTTCATTCCAACTCTGACATTTATAAATAAATTCCAGGAGGTCAGTAAAACCCTCGTAAGTGGAAACAAAACCTATCTATCTGAAAATGTGAAGGAGTGAACTCATGTTAAAAGAGTTCATATCCATTTTAAAAAGCTTATCAGGCATTTCGGGGAGCCTAATTCTTGGAGGGAGGTACCTCCCTCTGGAAAGGCAGACATGGACAAAAGACATGGCCTACCTTGATTTGCACAGCAGTTTGACTACTTCTGATAGAAAATGAAATTGAAATGCTATCCTCCCACCCCCCAAGCAAGACTAGGTTCCAACTCTTTATCTTCCCAGGCCTTCCATTAACACTGCTTACCTCTCTGCCAGTACCATGACTCTGCCTCCTCCTCCTCCTGTTGATACTTCCTTTTTCTCTCATCCATCCTTCTGCTTCTAATTCCAGGCCTGTCCAAACAGCCTAAGATTTCCTTCAAATCAACAACACTTCAGAAAAATGCGCATAGTCTACTTCTTCCTGTAGGTCAGCTTCCTGTTACTGAGCTCACTTTGTAATATTGAGTCTGGGTAATTGATCCTTGTGATGACATGCAGACTAAAGGGTCCAGAAAAGAAAGGAGCTCATAGGTAGACTGACTGTCAGAACAGATTCTTCTTTGTTGCTGCTGAAATTATTTTATGCTTATTTGGGGTCTATTTTCAGGAAAAAATTTAAATATTTTATGAATGAATATTTCTTGTGTCGTAAATAATTGGAAACCTCTGTCCTCCTGGGGAGAACAACGGAAAATGTCTTGCTTATTAAAATTGTTTAAATAGCCTGTGCTGTTTTGTATGGAGACTGACCCTAGGGGCTTCTGGCACTCTAAGTTCCAAGTTTTAAATTACAAAATATGCATGAGATTCTAGATGCAATATGGGAACATAAATGGCCAGATCATTTTTTGATTATCTTAAAATGCTTTAATTCATGTTGTGGTGTAACTTCTGAACTGCTCAGCCACTAATATCATTTATTTTTCTCCTGTAATTAGCCTGAGTTACTGTCTATTGCTTACGGAATAAAGTGGCATATATGCATGTTCAGTCCCAGAAGAGTTGATAATTTTGTGAGCAAAAAGAGGACTGTAAGAATAAAATGTGTGGTGGGTAGTAAGTGAAAAGGCTCTAGTAAATCCTTTATAAAGAAAGTAATGCCATAGTCAAAATTCTGGAACTATGTCTTTCTGTAGAAATGTTTTATACATTACTTTTAAATAAAGGCAGATAGATGAATCAGTGGATAAGTAGATGGATAGATGACTGGATCTCTCATTCAAACATTCTTGAGAAGTCTAGGAATTTACATAGTTCAATTATAGCATATAAATAGACCTATTTCATCTTTTTCTAGTATGGTGTACATTTCACTTTATATGGGAACATATTAGATACTTATATGGTTTAATTTGCATCTTAAAAAGCACTTTGTGAGTACTTTAAATCCTTACTTTCACCAGAGTATCTGAGCAGGCTTCTAGCATCATCTTTCTAGGTCAGTATACTTCAGCCTCTACAGTGCACTGGTTAGGGATTTTCTTCCTCTTTAAATTGAAAAGTCAGTTCTGGTCAGACTATGGAGAAGAGCTGCTTTTGGCTTTTCTTTCAGAAGCAGAGAGAGGCCATCCACATTACTTCACTTTGCATTTTTCTTTTTATTCCAAGATCCTTTATGTATTGATTTCTTTGCTCTGATAGCCTATGAAATGCTGCCTTAGGCACTTGCTAATTCAGCACTTAGTAAAGTGAAATCCTCATATTTTATATCAGGTGGGTAATGGAATTTTCAGGTGATTCATGGTGTAGAACAGAAAGGTTGGTAATGAAGTTAATGGTTCATAGAATAGTTGAGGGACATTCAGCATATTTGACAAAAGGAAAATTCGTTTCCGTAGTGTGCTTCTGTTTATTTCTGATCTATTAAATTGGTTATTTTTTAAGGTCTGATCTGTGTCTGTTCTTTTTTTCCTCTCTCTTCCTTTCTTTACCACATGAAAATGTTAAGCCTTCAAGATCTAAGTTTAAAAATTCTTCAATGTCACTTAATAAATAAAGACTGTCATAAATTGGAAACTGTAGAGTTTATTATTGTTGCTGTTATTACTGTTGCCTAAAACTTACTTATTTGTATGTGTTATAACAAAACTATCAAGTAGAATATAATGGGTATAGCTAGTCTATGTCTGATAAGTGACTTTTTGGATCAAAAGTTATACCATGCTGGCCTCAAAAAGAAAAGACTGATTTGATTTGATGTTGAAAGTTTTAAAGTTGTTGACTAGTTTCAGAGAAAAAAGTCTGTTTATTTTAGTAATATGAATTACTGTGTTTTGAACAATTGCTTTTGAAATTTTTCTACTATGTATAAGGCTTGTTTGCTTTTACAGAAAATATTGGGGTTTGGACTACCTGTAATATTTTGTAATAGAGAAGCAAACTTCCTTGTTTTCTTGTTAAGTTATAGCTTAAAAGCAAGCTTTTTATCCACTTCATTTAACAGTGCCATGCTGAATAGCAGCCTACATCTCCATCAGTTGAGATTTCAAACATTAATCTTTTAGGTGATTGGCTACTCCATTTCAACCTTCATTTTTCCCACCCTGACAGAGCCTTAAGTTGCTGTCATTCTTCTGTTCCTACACTACTGCCTTTATATTAGTTTAGGTGCTGTAGTAAAGTATCTGAAACTGGATAGTTAAAAAAAAATTAAAAATAAAAAAAAAAACAACAGAAGTTAACAGTCTAACAGTGTATAGGTTAGGTGTCCTAAGCCAAGGTGTTGGCAGGGTTTGAAGGCTGGGGGCAAAGGGGCCAGAGTTTCAGGGTGAGGGAGTTGTTTGTCTCTCATTTGCTAGCCATCTTTGGCATTCCCTGGCTGTGGACAATATGCTGCTGTAGTATGTGCCTCAGTCTTCCTCTGGTACTCTTCTGTTTGCCTCTATCCATGTTCTATTTGTATACACCAGTCACTGGATTGGGACCCAATCTAATTCATGATGACATCATTTGAACTTGGTTACATCTTCATAATGGCACCCATGTTAGGGCTTCTGTAGTCTTTTTAAGGAGCATAATTCAACCTATAATACCCTCTTTTTTTGCAAAATACTTTGTCATTGTTATCCCTTTGTTATTTTGCTTTTTGTACAAAAGTAATTATCTTAGAGATTACAATTAACATTTTAATTTATAACAGTCCTGCTCGGGTTGATATCACCTTAGTTATAATCGTATAGAAAATCTTTGCTCCTGTGCAATTCTCTTCCCTGCCTGCTTCTTTGTGCTGTTTTTGTTGTAAAAATTACATCCTTGTACAAGGTATGCCCAGCTACATGTATTTATGATTAATAGTGTTCTATTGATAATAGTGTTCTGTGCTGTTGCCCTTTTAATCAGATATGATTGTTATAAGCAAGAGTTACAAACAAAAGCCATATTTATATTGTCTTTAAATTTACTTATGCAGTTAACCATGGTCAGTGCTCTTTACTTCTTTATGTAGGTTGAAGTTTCTTTCTTGGCTCCTATTTTATCACTTGCAAAGCAGGTGTGCTAGCAATAGGTTCTCTCTGTTTCTGTCTGACATTGTCTTAATTTCTTCTTTGTTTTTGAGGAATAGCTTCTATGGATGTAGAATTCTTGGTTGATAGTGTTTTCTTCTTATCATTTTATGTCATCTGGCCTTGTGTTTTTTTTTTTTTTTAATCCACTGCTTGTCTTACTGATAAGCTTTGTCTATGACAGTTGCCTCTCTCATGGAGCTATCAGTATTATTTGTCTTTTGACTTTGAACAGTTTGACAAAGATGCATGTAGGTGTAGTGCCATTGAATTTGCCCTACTTGGAGTTTGTAAGGCTTCCAAGTGAGTGGATTGTTTTTGATCAAATTAGAGAAGCTTGGGCCATTGTCTGTTCAAATATTCTTCTCATTCTGTAACACTGATTATATGTATATATAACAATGTGCTTGATGGTATAGGTTGATATGGTTGAATTGAAATTCCACACATTTCTAAGGGTGTATATGTGTACATGTATTTATTTGGAGGGAGGTGTAGTCTACAAATCAAGTAATCTCAATTGACCTATCTTCAAGTTTACTAATTCTCCCTTCTCTCTATTCACATTTGCTGAGCCAAAGTGAATTTTGGTTAGTTCTGTACATTTCTCACAAAATTTTATGTTTCCTATCTATAATTTCTGTATCATTATTGATATTGTTCATTTAGTGACTTTCCTTTGTTGGTATTTAAAGTATTAATTTAAAGTATTTGTCCAGTAAATTTTATTTCTTGCCTTTATGAGGAATGATCTTATTAGTGTTTTTCCCCTTGTTTCATATTTAAAGGGATTTGTTGTTGGTGTGTTCATTTGTTTGTTGAATGTTTTATAGGGCTTTTTAAAATTATTATTAAAAATTACATGTTGAAGCCACACATGGTGGTGGGTGCCTACAATCCCAGCACTCAAGGCCAGCCTAGACTATAACTAGATTGCAAAATGAGTTCAAAGGTAGCTGAATTACATAGTGAGTAGTTGTCTCAAAAAAAGAAAGAAAAGAAAACTATATAATGAAAATAATATAAAATACCAGTTCTGGAAATGGATACTTCTCCTCCTTGATATTGGTTATTTTAATTATTTTATTTTTGGGGAATTGTCTTGTTTTATTTTTCTGAACTAATTTTGTGAAGTCTGTTCTCCTTGTCATGTATCCACCCAGTTAGGTGAGTGGTCAGCTAGTAAGGAGCAGAGGGTCTCCTTTAAAGTCTAAAACTAATGAACCTTCCCTTGTTCCAAAGTGGCCCTGTGTGCATGTTAATGCCCACCTTCAAGGTGCAGTTGGGAGTTTACAGCTTTGCCTTTGGCTTCCTGTCCTATTACTGTAGTCTCAGAATTGGCTGAAGGTGAAAGCTGAGCACCTTCTGAGGCTTTGACTAAGTGTATGTACAATCTGAACACACACACAAGGCCTGTGCATGGACAGGGCCTTCCAGAGTCCCAGGATTATATTAATGTATTTCAAAGTCCCCTATGAATATTACATTCCCTATTTTATCTTTTAAGGTTTTTGATTTGCTTATTGTTTGACCCAACTGTTATTCATTGCCTCAGGCAGCTGTGATGATAAACAATTGCAACTGATTATTTTTGACAAATGCCCCTGAGCAAAAGGCTTTTCTACTGAATGAGTGCCAGGTCATGTTAAATAAGCAAGCTATGCCTTGGAGTCTTCTCTGAATACCCAGACAGGTCACATAATGAGAGTTTTCTGGAAATGGGGCTTTGAAGGAGGCTCATCCCCGTCCAACCACTCCTGTGGTTGGCAGGCTGTTGGTTTTACCACGATTGAAGGATGTTGGTTTTCAGGGATACTGTGGAGCTCAGGAGTGGGAGATAAGAAGAGAGTAGGTCAAAAACTCCATGTAGTTCACTGTTCTTACCGTGATTCATTTGTTTTTCTTGAATCCAGATTCCCCAAATTGCTGCAAACCGTTAGTTAATTTCCAGAGTTCTGTGAAAGTTGATTCTGACAATTTTTGGCACTGCCCTCATTGTTTATAGAGGACTTGGTTTTTCAGAACCATTTGCCCCACGATTCCCTCTGTCATCAGTAAATGTTAAGTCTGGAAATGGGTTGCCTCTTTATCTGCCAGGCCATTCATGTGTGAGGTTAAATCAATTTCCTGCTTAATTTTTGTGTTTAGTGTCAAAGGTACCATCAATCACTTATGATGCCATCTGCCTTAGTAAAGCTTTTGAGGAGGAACTCGTGTCATTAGTAGGTTATTGACAGCAAAAGATCACTATTACTTGAGTTTCCATCACAGAAAGCACAGAGATTTACAGATGAAAATGTGTATTTCATTAGTCCATGGCTCTGGGAGCTACACAGGAAACAACATGGGTAGGCAGGACTAAATTTTGCTTTGCTCCCTTTTTAAATCAATACTTTTTTATTAAAAGTATGTCAAATATTTTGTTACTCCTATTCTGGAAGTGATTCAAGGTCACAATCACAGTGGCTCTTATTGTCGAAGCTGCTGTGAATGTGTTTCATAAAAACGCAGCGTTTTCTTGTGAGGCGGCATCCCCATCGCTCAGCCTTGTCCCATCCTCTGCATAGTCTTCTGCAAAGCTGTATGCATCAGTCGTTCAGGCACTGGCTATTCAGAAAGAGCATGTTTGCTTCTGCTGTTCTTTTACTAAGTTAAAAAGATATGAAACTTGAGATCAATACCAACAAACTACAGATTTTGTAACAAGGTGCTAGAAAACCTGTTATCTGGGGCATATTCAGTTTCAAAAATGGAGTAAGTGAATTATTGTACTAGAATACACTTTGGTACAGTTCAGTTAAATTTATAATAAAATAATAGAATCCATAGATCTGACTCAAAATTTAGTACTCTCTAAATGTGTGAGTTCAAGTGAGTTGTAAACCCCCTTAGACAGCCATTTATTTGTCTGAAAGTAGAATTAATGGAAAGGGCATGTAATCTGTATGGCCTGTTAAATGCTGCCCAGTTTCCTCATTCTGTGATTTTAAAAAATACTTATAATTAACAAGATATATATATATATATATAATATTATATATATCATATATATATATGTAATTAATCAATTCATTCAATTTGACCTACTCAAGGCAAATATGTAGTTACAAAAAAGTCATGGCGATAAATCTAAATTTTTAGACTACTGAATTGATACAAAGTTTACTAAACCCAAATGGAAGGTTTTGAAAATAAAATACTAAACACTATACCAGTGGCCACTCGGCAGTTATGTAATTGGAATCCCAAAGGGCATTCCACTGTAACATTGCAAGGATTCAGCTTTGGGTTGGGTTTTGTAAAGTCAGCTTTATGTCCACCTTGTGGCTCTTCAGATCCTGTGCTGATTCAGAGCCTCACATGTTGAGAGTGTTTTTCTTAAATTATTGATAGATCCACAGCATAGGAAAGAGAACCAGCAGCTCTTTCTGTTATGATTACAGGTAGATAGATGTTTGTTGTCACAGTCTTGCTATTTGACAATGTGACTCCTTTATTACATCCAGATGAGACTATACAGGAGTTGGTCTTATACTTTTATTGTGAGACGTATGACTATATGTGATAATACAAAATACTTTGTGACTAGATAAGCAAGAAAGAGGTGTTAGACATGTAGATATTATAAAATTGAGTCATTTGTGAGATGACTTGGTTCTCAAAGTCTCTGTATGGCAAGATAATAGTTTTATTACTGAGCAATGAAATGTAGATTTTCTTTAAAATGAATTGTGAATGTTTCTCATGTTGTACAGTTTAATTTATGTTGAGTGAAAAAAATGAATTGATTTATGTCTTTAAAATTACTTTTAGAGACATAAATAATAAAGTGACTAATACATGTGGGTTTTGTCTTTTTAAGAGATGTACAGTTCTTATTTATTTGGAAAGTCTATTTTGGACAGAAAATTTAAGGTACTGGCAAAATATTTGAGTAGTGTCCTCTATTCTTCAACTGATTTGCCTTGTTAACTGATCAGCTTGCATCTTGTTTACCTTAAGGATTTTATTTTTAGGCTCCTGTAAGTGAGAAATATTCAACACTAGTCTTTCATACTTTGAAATGGTAACAAATTACTTTTGGTCAAATGTTTATTAAGACTTTTTCTTTTATCAGAGGAAGGATATAGGGCCAGGGAGATAGTTCAGTGGCTTAAGCACCTGCCTGGCAAGTAGAAGGTTCTGAGTCTGATCCCTGGTACTCCCTACCCCCTGAAAAAAAAAAAATCTTAAATTTAAAATGTAGAAATTTGCTAAACATGGTGGCACATGCCTGTAATCCCAGCGATCTGGGAGGCTAAGGCAGGAGGATCACAGAATCAAACCTAGCCTCGTCAACTCCCTCTCTCATAAAACAGATACCTGAGGTTGTAGCCCCGTGTGAAAGCCTTGAGTTCACCACATTCCCACCTTCACCCGGCTCCAAAGCAGAAATTGAAGTATAAATTATCTAAAATTGAAGTTTACCTAGTGACACACTTGCTAAGTCTAAGTCTTTGAAGAAGTCAAAATGAAAGTAGTGGCCAGGTGTGCAGAGGCAGGAGGATTGCTGTGAGTTTGAGGCCAGTCTGGGCTACATAGTATACTCAAGGCCAGCCTCAACTACACAGAGACCCTGTCTCAAAGAAAGAAAATATGTCTGTGAGTTTTCAATTTTTAGCTTGTTTCACTTGAGCACATTGACTCTTGGTAAAATTCTGTCCATGTTCACCAGCTGAATTCATTAAAAAGTTACCAGACTTGTTTTTATGTGGATGACAGGGAATTATTGGGAGAGGGGTGCTAAACAATACTATAGAATGTGGTAACTGCTTAGAAGGGATATAGAGAAGCATTTTCCCCAATGCCTTTGAGGCAGTGGGGAAAATACAAGGTGTTGGGTATTGATATATGCATGGGATTTCTGTAGGCTGCCTACCTTGGAAGAACAGCTGCCTTTTAGGCTATTTACCAGCAAGGGGGAAAAGTCATCGAACAAAACATATTTGGAAAAGCAGTAGATGTACGTGTGGAGACCCATTTCCTGGGGAAAGGGGTTGTTGTTGAAGAGCAAACAGGAGCAGTGTGCTGAGACACAGTAGTGGGTGGGGGGATGCCCTGCGTCCTGAGAGAGTCCAGGCTGAGGAGTGTACACTTTGTTTGTGGACCGGTAAGGTATTGGCACTTCTGTTAGGGTATTACCCCCCAGATAATTTTTAAATGGTATGTATTCTCTTATATTTTTTAATTAACACTGAATTTTTAATGTAAAATTTACATAGTTGCAAAAGATTGACTGTCTAGCATATTTTAATTATAGAATTTCAATGTATAATGATTACATCATTTTTAAAATGTATTTCATAAAACATAAACTAGAAATATTACATCCTCCTTTTTTTCTGAGGAACAAATTTCCATTCTTTCTTAGAAGTCTATCTAACATAGTATACTTTAAGCTTAAATATCTTCTCTTTATAACGATTACCATCTTCTAAATCAAAATACATATATTAGTTAAAATTAAACGATTGTAATAGAAGGTTTAACTGTTAAAAAAAAAACCCAACCAAACAAACAAAAACCCTTTTCTTTTGGACCTAATTGTCAGGAAACTACTACTAGGGTTAGTGTACCAAATCAGCATAAATGTAAATTATTTGAGTCTCCCCTGCTACTTTGTCTTCCTTAGCTGAAGACCCAAGTGCACACTATGTTTTGTAAGAAGGAACTGTGTTTCCTAGGGGATGCACCCTTTTTCTCAGGGATTAGATAGGACTAAGTATCAGAGACCGCTGAGGATTAGGGAGCCTCTGAATACCCACAGCCAAGCTGACAGGGTATAGGTGTGGTATGAGAAATTCAGAGATTTTAAACCTGAGTAATTGACAAGAGGCTTCCGTGTTCTGACAAGGAGTAACTTCTTATATGTGATCAGTGACTGTGAGAAGTAATTCAGTAGCTTACTCAGGAGAAACTAAAATCAAATATCCAGATAGGAATGTCCCAAAATGAATGTATTTTTAGAGCAGTTTTCAATGTGTCATCAGTTGTACTTCTAAGGGGTTGCATTTTCCTTTGTTCATTTCACTCAGTTGAAGAGGTTTTAAAGTGTTAATTCACTCATTGTAAGCCTTTGGATGTGGTGTGCATTTCTTTATCTGGAGGCTTTGTCATACTTCTTAACAGCTGATCTTCAGCAACAGCTCTCTCTAAACAGTCTGAGATTTTCCCTGGTGAACTGTGAGGAGATGGTTCAGGGACCTGTGGAGAGGGGCTGAAGCCATCTTGTGAACACAGACCTGTCTGGCTGTTACCACTCTCATCCTGCTTGCCATCAGCATAGTGCATATTCTGTAGACTTATCTCTAACATAGTTGTGTTTTGTTCTGTCTTTTGAATTCTTAGTCTCTAGCTAATTTTGAAATATTGGAAACTCAAAGCTCTTCACTTGGAAATTAGTTTTTTTCTTATTTAACATGGAAAATTCTTAGTGTATAACACAGTACATCTTTTTAATCATTCTTATTTAGACCCATGTTTACCAAATTCTTTAGATGTATAAATACATTGTATTAATTATGGATACTTATGTTTGATCATTGGAAAGATTTGGTCATTGGACACACTCTGAAGACAGCATTGCAAACCCAGCTGTATCCCCTGTTTTAAAACATACTTTAACCTGAGCTGGCCTAGTGACAAATGACCCTACTCTTAGCACTCAGAAAGCTGAGGTAGGTGTTCACTGTATTTGAAGCTAGCCTGGACTACATAGTGAGACTGTTTCAAGAAAAAAAAGGAGGAGAAGCAGAAAGAGAAAAAAACCAATAATTTCACCTTATAAAATTTTAAAATCTAATATGCCAAAATATTTATGTGTCAAACAATTATTTTTGTTACGACGAGCTAGACCCTTGCCAAAAGGGTAAATAAATTTTTTTACCCTTTATGTGGTGTAGAATCCACAGATTTTGGAAGAAAGGAGGCAAATACAAATCTTACCTCCCTCCCATTCTGAAGAATCTATTTTAATTATATAGAATTTTAATTTCCATTTGAATAAAAATAATTTTTATGATTTCTGTGTATATGTCTCCCCAAAGCCTCATGTAGTCATTGGGGCATGGTACTAGAATTCATGATTAATTCATGATCCAAGGCTGGGATTATGGATATGAGTACTGTACCCAACCTGGGGCAGTTAGGCTAAATGCAAGATAAGGGAGACAGACTTGCTCTCTGTTGCCATTGCTGCTGCTTCTCCTCCCTTTGGCTCTTGCTGTTTTGCTGTCTTCTGCTGCCATGAACTGCTGCCCTCTGCCAGGTGCCACTCTGCCTTAGATCCAGCAGAGTATGGACTGAAGCCTCCACAAACTGTGAGCCTACAAACCTTTCCTTCCTTAATTTTGGGTATTGGGTATTTTGTCCCAGCAACAAGAGAAAAATAACTGAGACAATAGTCAAGCATTGTTTGAAAAGCCTGAATCTTAAAAATAGTAAATCTGGCTAATCATGTGAGATTTTTTCCTGTTTGTTCCTTACAAGTTAGAGGAACTCTCCTTGCATATCTTAGGAGCCCTAAGTGTTTAGGAAACAGCAGGATAGAATTTCTTACTCCATATAGTAAGTGGAAATGCTTTCATTTTCTCTCCAGTTGAAAAGCTAACAAGTGAAGGCAATTTTATCAGATGAAAACTATCATAGTAGAAACTGGGAAAATAGACATCTTTGTTTTCTTATAAAAGATAGTATATGCTTCTTTATTAATCACAATGAAAATCTATATTGGTCATAGCAAAAGACTACAAAGACCCCTTCCACTTATTGTCACCAGGTTTCAATTAATGTGATAGAAGCTACTGGATTTGGTTTAAGCGTCTGAGTCATTTGAATGTGTGTTTGTAAATATCATATATCCAAATGTTGTGGTTTGGATGTGGCTTGAGATTATGGCTCCAAATGTTTAGGGTTAAGATTTAATCCATGATGAGACAGTAAGACAATATAAACCATTGTATATGAGGCAGGGTATTTGGGAGGTGACCAGGACAAAATCAAGTAATCAGGCCCCAGTGATGAAAAAGAGAGTCTAGAGGATCAACACACATGCATGTGCCCTGTCTCTTGCTGTGTGATGTTCTATGTCACCTTGTGTTCTGCCAGTAAGAAGGCCATCACCAGATGCAGGCCCTTGTACCTGCAATGTTGTGGGCTGAATAATTCTCTTTTCTTTGTGACATTATTCACCCTTTTATTTCATTAGCGAATTAAGGAAAGTGTTGCAAATTGCCAAAATTAGAGCTCTCTTTGATATAATAGTATATTTTATACATAATATCTAGATATATAAACAATATTTAACTTCAGATATATTCATTTACAATTTTTCAACTCTACAATGGTGCAAAAGCACTGTACGCTCAGTAGAAACCATACTTTGGATTTTGATTCTTCCACAGCTTGGTAATCTCCGGTGTGATCTGGGATATTAGGCGGCAGCACAGCGCCCTGTCAGCCACTCAGTCACAAGGTAAACACACTCACTACAGTATACTGTGTTGCTAAGCTGTGATGTTTGGTAGGTTAGGTGCAGTGAATGTAGTTTTACTTACTCTGATGGATTTATCACACAAACCCATTGTAAGTCCAGGAGCATCTGTAGTTTATGTCTTGCATTAGAGAAAGTACAATATTTTTTTTTCTCCCCTATTCCCAGAAATGATTTATTAACATTTTCAGGGAAATTAGTTTGTGATATTTCTTAAGAATTATTAGGCAGGCATAGTGGTGCACCCCTATAATCCTACCACCCTGGAAGGTTGAGGCAAGAGGATTATAACTTTGTGCTTAGTCTAGGCAACTTGGTGAGACCCAGCACAAGAAAAAGAGATAACAATAATAGGGCCAGAGAGATAAAGGGAACCTCTGGCTCACATCATAAATTGAAATTGAGGAAAGAGCAGGAATTTACAGGTAGAAACTTTAATGGAGGCATAATAAAAAGAAGTGGTTGGAGACAGCAGGGACTGAGTAACCAGGCTGCCCTTTAGCAACAAGGTTAGCTTTTAGGAGGTTGCCAGGTGGGTGAGGGTAGGAAAATTTTCTCTTTGGTTAAGAGTATGGAATTTTACCAAAACCTCTTCCCTATTCATGTTTTAAGGGTTTTCTCCCTTGTGTAAGAAGGTCCATCTTTGGTTGTTCTCTTCCTTGGACACATTGTGTCTGCTGCATCCTATTGCAGCTCATCTGCTCCATGGGATAAAAGTGAGGATTGGGGTACATTCCATCCATTGGCGACAGGAAAGAAGGAAACACATGTGTCTTCCTTTCATTGGGTAATAAGTCATAGATTAAGACCTGAGAATCTGTCTCAGTTACTTTTCTCTCGTTGCTGGGCTAAATACGAGACACCCAAAATGAAGGAAGGAAAGGTTTATTTAGCTCACAGTTACTGGAAGTTTCAGTCCGTACTTGACTGGCTTCAAGGCAGAGTGGCACAGGGCAGAGAGCATCTTTTCATGGTGATGGGAAAGAGCAAGTGAGCAAATGGGAGGAGTAGCAGCAGCAATGGCTACAGAAAGAAAGTCTGTCTTTCTTACATGGCATGCAGGCTTTATGCTCCAGGCTGAGTGTAGTACTAACACCCATAATCCCAGCAGTACTAAAACCCATAATCCCAGTGGATCACGAACTCTAGAAGTCCCTCCCATGACTGCATGAGGCTTGGGGGGAGGGGGGGTCACCTAGAGACAAACCATAACAGAATCCCTCCTCTCTTACTCCCCTGTTCAACCCTGTCTGCCTCCACATATCTTTTGGGTAAGTTCCTTAGGTTAATTATAGAAACCTTAGGGAGAGTCCCACCTTATGGGTGGGTTGTGGGAGTAACAAGAGCAACTTCTGGACCAGACCCTCAGGCAGCTGAAAGCCTGTCTTTCCTTTCTCTTTAATTGAAGGCACTCAGCATGTCAAAACATCTTACTTTGGGCTCCAGCATCACTAATACTGTAGTACTGTAATTTGCAAAGGACTGGAGAGCTGTCTCTGTTCCTCTATAATCATTCCAGTTATTGATTTCTCATGGCCCCTGATATTAAGACATACTACATTGTAATAAATTTAGGAGTGGGAAGAGAGATGCCTGTACATCTTTTTCCCCCTTTAATTTTCATTTTCATTTTTATATTCTTTTCCAGCAAAGAAGTTTCTTTGCTTTTGTGTGTATTTCTCTTTTTCCCATTGTAGCTCCAGAGACAACATTGCTGTAATGTTAATAACTACTACAGGAATAATTCTAAGAGTTTTCGCTGATTCTTATCTGATTTTTCCATTGTTTGTTGTTTTCATATTCAAATTTCTCTCTCCTGTTATGCTAATGTGAAAGCTTTATGAGCCCCCAGAGAATAAGTGGGTGATATGGACACTACTTAGAAGGGTTTACTTCCTTCATTTTTGAAGAAAAAGAGCTCAGTCCTAATGATATATTGTCAAAAAATGTTGGTCTTTGAAAATGATTGCCCTTTTCCTAAACCCAATAGATAGTGTCAGATATAATTTATAAATTGATTGTTTCAAGGTGATATACTAAAGATAATGAATGTTTCTAAAATAGTTTTAGGCAGCAATTAGTTTTTCCTATCCTATTTTTCTTTTTTACAAAATTTTGAAAATAAATATATATTTTATAATAGAGAAAGTCATTTTTAAAGAACAGTGATATGAACTAATTATTTTAAACGTCTTTTTACAAAAGGCATATAACAGGTTTAACTTCATAAGATTCTATAAGGCCAGCTATCAAATGAACAGTTCTCTTTAGAATGGTTTTAGCAAAATGTGCAGCAATTGGCATATTCAATAAAAAACTAGGTGATAACCATTAATTGACTCCCAATTACACTTATTCTTCCAAATGTGCTGTTAAAGCTAAGTCACACCAGACATAAAAAATTGAAATGAGGGGGTCACTAGATTTTTTTTTTATGAACTTCACAGTCTTTCATTTAAAAACTGATTATATATGTCCTAAAAATATTTTTGTTAATTTTATCTCTATGACAAAATACTTGAGAAAAACAACTTAAAGGGAAAAAGATTTATTTGAGCTTATGGTTTCAGAGTTGGAGTCCACAGTTAGCTGCCTCCATTGTTCTTACTTGAGGTAAAACAGAGCATCATGGCAGAAGGGCTGGCAAAGGCAGTGTGCTTATCACGTGGCCTCCAGGAAGGAGAAGGAGGGAGAGCCTCTGCTAGTGGGTGGCCTCTTCTGTCTGGGCCCTCACCCCATTGGGTGGTGCCATCTGCAGTGAGGCGTGTCTCCCCCTCAGCTTGCTGACCTACCTTCCAGTTGTCTCTGGAAACACCTTCACATAGGCATTCAGAAGTGTGCTGTACTAATTTCCTATGTGTTTTTCAAGCTAATCAAGGTGGTACCCATGATTAAGTAGTTACACATTAAATCGGAAATTGAAGAGTATATTATACATTCAAAGATGAGCTGGGAGACATCCATCAGAATTTTGCACAAAGTCTCAATATCTTTTAGTATTTGTTCTTTAGTATTTTAGGGAAGGGTCTGCAGGGTGTTTAAAGTCTCACTACTAGATCAGACTCATAGTGATCCACCTGTTTAAAGCCTCCCAAGAGCTGGGATTACAGGCACACCACCACCACACACAGTCTCAATTGCTATCTCAGTGTGCCCAAGGGGCGGAGCCTGGGGATTGAACCCGTCCCCTGCGCCTGCTTACAGATGCTTTAATCCACTGAGCTATTTGGCCAGCGCTAATAAATTGATCTATTTTAAATCATAGTACTTTCTGCCCCCAGTGGAACACACTCTCTGTTCCCTCTTCCCATCCTGGCCACATTTTGACATCCTAATGGGGTTCACTCTTCTTATCCCTTGCCTCCTCTCCCTCCCATACTGAGGCTTTACTTCCCATCTTGTGGCATTCGGAGGTGTGCTGTACTATTCCCCACCTCCTTTGTCTTAGGTTAGATTCCCTGCCTGACTGAGGTGGACCAGAAAGTTATAAACCAGTGGTTTTTGATTAACTGTCTTTGTTTGAGTACCCCCCAAAAAAACCAAAAACAAAACAAAACAAAACACCCAAAAACAAAACACCTCTATAAAACCTTCCTGACACAGGAAGTCTCCTGGGCGCTACCTCTATGGGAATGTATACTTTGTTCTTCAGAGCCCTCTGAAAACTTCTGGTATCTTGTTTTCTGCAACAGTGGTGTGACTGACTTTAAGTCTACAAATCTGAGAACCAGGGTGTCTGCTGGTATAAGTCTAGTAGTCTAAGCACCCAGAGAGCAGGGAGCTTCTGCTTTGGAAGGCAGGAGAAGTAAGTTTGAAGAGTCAGCTCAGGAGAAGAGAGAGAGAATTTCCTCTTACTGTGCTCTTATGTTCTGTTTGTGTCCCCAGTGGATTAGGTTATGCTCACCCACATTGATGAGGGCATATCATCTTTTATTCTGTCTGCTGATTTAAGTACTAATCACTTTGGGGTTGCTGCACACTCAGAAATAACATTTCACAAGTTAACTGGGCATCCTTTAGCCCAATAAAATTGACACTTAGTTATCAGAGGCAGTAAAAAGGATGTATAATGAATGACTCTAAAATTCTCAGTGGCTTAGAATAACAAAAAAGTAACTTCTGTGCATCCATTGTAGAATGTCACTGTACAAGTTTTTCCCAATTCAGAATTTTTTTTTAAATGTTTCTTTTTCTTTTTTTAAAGTATTTATTTGTGTGTGTGTGTGTGTGTGTGTGTGTGTGTGTGGCCAGCTCCGCCCACCAGGGGGCGGGGCTGGCTGGCATGTGGTGCTGGGGGATTGAACCGCGGTCCCTGTGCTTTGCTAAGCTTGTTCTAAGCAGGTGCTTTAGACCACTGAGCCATCTCACCAGCCCCCCAATTCAGAATTTAGACTGGAAAATGAAGAAAGGGGGAACATAAAACATGGAAAACAACTGGCTTTAAATCATCTCCATGCCATTTCTGTCCTTATTTCATTCACCATGGAAAGTTCCATAGCTGATATGCTTAGCCAGAGGTTTATAACTCCTTCAGGGAGAATGCACTCAGCTCAGAAATAATAAAAAGACCTATTCAGTGCTGTTCGTGTGTCATGAAATAATTTAAGCTGTTGAAAGGAGTGCCTGACCAAGAAAATGCTCCACTATCCTACAAGACAGTTCCATGAGTGCGTGGTTCTAAAATGCAGACACTGTTGCTGTGTGCTTTACTTCTCTAATTCTAGAAGGACAGTGTAGTAAAGATACCTAGTAAGTCATCTTGCTTATCTGTGTCACTTTACATATTGACAGCATATAATGGAGCAGGTACACCACCAGACCATTCTTCCCGCCGCAGTGCGTACCGCACCCATAGGTGATGAAACCCCCAAGATGAACTTAAATTTGGATAAGTCGAGCATAAATTAATGATGCAAATATTTAAAAATCTTTAACATCTGCAGTTGGGGCAGATTAAATATTTATATCATGTTTAAGAAAAGTGAATAGAATTTTTTCAGTGAATGGTTAATTTAACTGAGCTGTTCTTTCCCCCATTAAATTGGCCATTTATTGATTTGTCTTTTTTATTTTTAGTAGCTTCCATCTTTTTTAATGGAAAAAAGCAATTACAAGTAGATTGTACTTTTTTGTTTCGCTAAAGTACCCCTATTCATATTATATATAATGTTTGGCTCAGTGTTTTTACTAGTAGTTTTGCTCTTTGTTGTTTTAAAAGTAATTTGGTGAAATGAACTTTTCAGTATTTAAGTTTAATGAATTTTAACATATATATATAGATTGGTACAACCACTATTATCAGAATATAAGAACTCTTTTGAATGTTTGGCCTTGACAAAGTAGAAAAATAATTTAAAAATAAAATGCTGATAGAATCAGGTGAAAATAAATGTGTGGTGTGTGTAATTATAACTTTTAGCATTTTGACATTAGCATTGAGATGTGTATTTTTATCTTCACAATGTAAAGTCTGATCTCTGACTGACACTGAGATGAAGGGTGGTGGTAAGGGGGCACTAGAGTCTTCTTACGTTTCTGTGAAGACTAATCAAAGCAGACATTTCATGTCAGCCTATTTTAGCACTCAGTGAAAATAAAAATTTAATTTTCTGCTATGGTTAAATTACAGATCAAACATAAATTAGAACCTGTTCACAATATCCAGTCCTTCCCATTTGTGACACTAAGACTGGAAATGTTCACTTCTTGTGCTCCCTTATTCATTTTCTTATGCTATTAATGGTGATTTTTATTAAATTGCTGAGAGAAAATGTAAGTATTCATGATGCACTTAATAGCTGTTGTAGTGTTTATAATGAAAGAATGGGTAAAATATGTTTCTGGCCTTATTTTATCTTGCTTATATGACTTTCTAGGGCTTGAAGGTGACTCTAGAAATGACATCTGCTAGAACTCACGCAGTGTTCTTTTGGCTGTTCTCTAAAAGTCTGTAGCACTTACTGAAAATAGACATGCAGAGTAATCAGTTGTGCCATGTACTCATTTATACATTGAATTGTAATTGAAGTATTGAAATGCTAAACCCCGAACAAAGAAATGGAGAAATAAAGACAAGATGTACTCGTGGAGCATGAAAATGTTTGGTACACTTGTAGGACAGGGAAATCAATGTGAATACGGGTCTATATAGTATGACTTGACTTTGAAAGTAGAGCTACCAACTGCCTGCCAAAAAAAAGATACAAAAGCTGCGGTAACACTGCCAAAGCAGGGGTAGTCATTGGAACCTCCTGGTAAGTGGTCATGGTGCTGGAGACAAAAAATAGAGTGGTGGGGCCGGGAAGATGGCTCAGTGGAATAAACACTTCCGTGGCAAGCACAAGGGCCTGAATTCAATCCCCGGTTCCACCAAAAAAAAAAAAAAAAGAAAAAGAAAAATAGAACAGTGAGTGCAAGAGGCTGGGAGATGCATGAGTAGGGAGTTAGTATTGAATGTAGACCAGAAATTAAAAACTCACATATTTGTATCTCTCATTCTTCAGTAGAACCAGCTTTAAAGGAATTTCCATAACATTTGCCCATCTTTTATCTCTATTACAATGTTATCTAATTTCTAGTATATTTATGCCATTATAATGTTTGCGTCAAATCCACATGTATGGGTGAAACATGCTTTACCACTTGAGTCAAACTAACATTTGGAACAAATTGTTTTGCATGAAATAATGAATTTAATGAATTCCAAATCCTCCTGTTTTATGATTTAATTTAAATGAATGGTATTACATGCCACAACATAGCTGATTCATGAACATAGTGAATGAACCAGTAACAAAAGACTACATAGTGAGCCAGGAGTGGTGGCCATGCACACCTATAATCCCAGCACTTGGGAGGCTGAGGCAGGAGGATCATTGCAAGTTTGAGACCAGCCTGGGCTACAAAGTGAACTCAAGGCCAGCCTGAACTGCATATCAAGACCCCATCTCAAAAAAATTAAAAAAAAAAAAAAGGACTTAACAGTGCATGATTAAGTTTATATGAAATTTCCAGAGCAATGACATTTACAGAGGTAGAAAGTAGTACAGAATTTGTCTTGGGGAGAGTGAAAATGCTCTAAATTTAGATCATGATGGTAGTTGTACAACTCTATTAATATGCTAGAAAAGGTTATTTGATTATTTTGAAAGGGCAAATTGTATAATATATGAATTATATCTTAAGCACTTTTTAAATTATTTCCAAGGAATATGGTTTATTTCCTTTCTTATTTTTCTTTGAAGTATTTTTTTTTCACTTTTGTTTTAACTGAGGATAGCAGAAAACAACATTGCATTGCATAAAGTTATCATTTTAAAAATAATGTACTGGTACATTCCCCACCCCGCCCGCCGAGTAGGAATTTCTGCCCAGTTCCAGGAACCCCCAGACCCAGTTCTAGCCCAGATCTGGTGAGTTGTGGAGAGCTTCCTGCTAACCTGCGCCTGTGGGACCAGTCCCAGCCCAGGTGCGGCATGGGCCGGACCCTCTCCCACCCCCTCGGGCCGCTCCCCACCACTCTGCAGTACCTCCCCCACCCTGCCCGCCAAGTAGGAATTTCTGCCGAGTTCCAGGAACCCCCAGACCCAGTCCTAGCCCAGGTGTGGTGATTGTGTGGAGAGCTTCCTGCTATCCTGCACTGGCGGGACCAGTCCCAGCCCAGACACAGCATGGGCCAGACCCTCTCCCACCCCCTTGGGCCGCCCCCCAACACTCCACAGCACCTCCCCCACCCCACCCACCAAGTAGTAATTTCTGCCGCGTCCGGGAACCCCCAGACCCACTCCTAGCCCAGGTTCGCTGAGTGTGTGGGAGAGCTTCCTCTTCCCCCTACTTCACCTTGCCCCCTCCAGGCACAGCTCAGGCCTGGCATACACGCCTGGGGTGTAATCCTGCAGCTGCAATCCCTGCAGAGAGTGTAGAGGATAGATCCACCCTGCTAGTCCAGGAGCAGAACATCTCGCCACAGGGGCACAACAGGTTCACCCTCAAGGGCAGCAGCAGGAAGGAGCTCAGCACAGCAGCCAGCCCCAAGCCAGACGCAGCTGGGTAAGTCCAAACATGGTAGAGCTGCACCTGAACTTCAGTACATGCGAAGGTTATACCTACAGCAAAGACCCCGCACGCGGAGTAGTAATTTCTGCCGCAATAGAAAGGTCAGAAGACAGTACTACACAAAATGACAAGAAGGAACAAAATGCAACCTCAACCCCAGGCCACCCGTAACAAGTGCAGAGGTCACTAACACAGAACAAATTGGAGATCACACAGCTGAAAGCAATGAATCAAC
>NW_004524695.1:6844955-6845981 GCF_000260255.1 Octodon degus | reverse complement strand
GAAAAGGTAAGAAAGGATCTCTTAAAACAAAGAGGATGCAGGAAAGAATAATCCATCACCTGCAAGATGATGCAAAGATGAACAATGTGAGACTAATAGACATCAATGAGAAAGAAGGAGTCAACACAAATGACATTAAAAAAATATGGGCAGAACTAATAGCGGAAAACTTCCCAAATATGAGGAAACAATTTGACATTCAGGTAACTGAAGCATACAGAACTCCAGGGAACCTCAACCCAAGGAAAAACACACCGAGACATATAATAGTCAAGATCCCAGAAATTCAGCACAAGAATAATCTACTGAAAGGCTGCTAGAGAAAAGAAGCAGATCACATTCAAAGTAAAACCCATCAGAATTACGGCCGACTTCTCTTCACAAACCATGTAGGCAAGAAGAGCATGGAGCAGAGTACTTCAGATCCTCTATGAAAACAAATTCCAGCCCAGACTACTATACCCTGCAAAACTCTCTTGCAAGTTTGATGGAGAAATGAAATACTTCCATGACAAAGAACAGCTAAAAAATTTCGCGATGACAAAGCCAACCTTACACAGGATACTGAAAGATGTTCTATTGAGGGACCAAAACGATCAGAACTCCACGAATGAGATCAGAAGCAGTCAACTAAATATGGTAAGCAATTAAACACAGGAGAAAAAGGAGTAAACGATAACAGGTAAATAACATGTGAATTGTAAGTCAATACATCTCAATTCTAACCATTAATGTAAATGGACTCAATTCACCAATTAAGAAAAATAGAATGGCACAGTGGATTAGGAAACAAAATCCAACAATATGCTGTATACAAGAAACACATTTTACTCATAAAGACATTCATATGCTGAAAGTCAAAGGATGGAACACAGTACTACATGCCCCAGCACCTCAGAAAAAAGCAGGGGTAGCACTTCTGTTCTCAGACAGGCTCAACTTCAAACCAACAATGATCAAGCGAAATAAAGAAGGCCACTATATACTGGTTAGGGGAAAAATTCAAGAGGAAGAGGTAACACTCAT
>NW_004524695.1:6815110-6838464 GCF_000260255.1 Octodon degus | reverse complement strand
GGAACTTAGAAAAAATGAGGTATACCGATGAATGTCCATTTTGTATCTTCGTATTCAAAGTGGTTAGGATAGATATATAGTTGCATTCTCTTAATGAATAGAATGATTTGTTCTAGTGGTGTTTGTAAATAGGATCTCAAGTCCACATCTTGTACAGCAATTAACCACTAAGAAGAATATATGCAGTGTGTTATTTGTTGAAACTGTACTACCGATTTGATTTGAAACTGTCTCATTGCTATCTGTTTATCAATAAAATTTTGAAAAAAATAATGTACTTCATAAGAAGCTATTCACTCTAAGAGAAATTTCTGATGGATAACTATTAATGGGAGCGCAAATGAATCTGAATATTCTTCAACATATTTTATATCCTCTCACATACTGAGAGATTTTCTTAAGCTAGTAGTATATTTATGTAAAACCAAGTAGACTTTGATGATTCATTTGGTGACAGCAGTGCAGTAAAAATGAAACCTAGCAATTCTTTACAAATTTTTGCCTTTCATAGGATTGCTTTTTAATATTAAGCTTGATTTTTTTTCTATTCTCTTTTTCTTTTTCTTTTTTTTTTTTTTTTTTTTTGGTAGAACCAGGGATTGAACTCGGATCCTTGTGCTTGCCAGGCAAGTGCTTATTCTACTGATTCATCTCCCCAGCCCCCTCTTTATTTTTCTTTTATATTTAGAGTTCATCATAAAAACCAACAAAATGATGTTATTATCTCCTAAGAAGAGAAACACTATGTAGTAGTGTGCGTTAGAAACACTTGTTTTTGTTTTTGTTTCATTAGCCATCCTCCAGTTTCTACCCATTAAATTGCCTTTTTTTTTTTTTTTTTAATTGTATTTGGTACAGGGTCTTGCTTCACAGCTTGAACTCATAGTGATCCTCCTGTCTCAGCCTCCCTAGCACATGCTCCATCACACCTGGTTTGGGTGGCCAGTTCAGCACCTGGGGCCAGCACAGCATGTGGTACTGGGGTTCAAACCCCAGTCCTTCTGCTCACCAGGCAGACGCTTTAGACTGCTGAACTATCTCCCAGCCCATGACATTTGTATTTTAAGTAGCCTTGGTACATCAAGTTTAAATTATAAAGTGCTTTATATTAAAGTAGATAACTGTTGTCACCCAGATACCTCCAGTACTCATGCACCATGCACCATGCAGACCCAAATGTACCTGCCTTCTCCTCAGAAAACCCTGCTCTTGGCTACAGTCTAGCTCAGAACCAAGTGCCCCTCTGCTGTTGGTGAACCTGGCCCCCACTCGTTTATAGATGTCCTCCATCAGAGGCTGCTTTGTGCTGCAGTCTGAAGCTCTGGCATACCTTTAGACATGTAGCACACACATTGAGGCTACCTTTAAAGTGCCTTGACTTTTACTTTTGTGTGCATTTACATAATTTTTTCTCACATAACATATATATCTTTATATAGTATTTGGTGGCACTGAGCTGCATCTCCAGGCTTTTTATAAGGCATGATCTCAGTTGTCCAGGCAAGGCTTGTATTTGTGATCTTCCTGCCTCAGTCTCCTGGAGTTCTAGAATTACGTGTGTGTGCCACCATGCCTAGCTGTTTATATTGCTTTTTTACCTGCCTGAATATGTATGTTTGCCTGCCTTAGCCAAAGTAGACTATCACTAATTCCAAATTTATTTTCCTATAAAAAAGTAAATACATTTGACTTTGATTTTTGTTATTATTCAGAAAACATACATACATGCACATTATATCTCACTATTATGTGCAGTTTTATGTCAATTAGAATTAAAATTTTACAAATCCAAAGAAATAAATATATTTAGGTATCTTTGTATATTGCAATGGTTGTGACTTGTATCTATACTTAAACATTTGCTAGTAACTTAGCATGACAGCCATTGTGGAGCTTGAGAGACAGGTGTAAAATGTAATTTCCACCCCTGCAGAGCTTTCAGTCTTGGACATGCATTGTCACAGTGCCAGGCAGAGCCAAGAAACACTGCAGCACCAACAGGGACAGGTCGCTGAGGAATCATAGCAGAAGAAATTTTCGTAAAATGTAGGGAGTGAAGGTTGTTGTTAACCAAGGGTGCTGAGCGAAAAGTGAATAGAAAAAGGAACAAACACAAAATATAAACTTTGTCTCTCTAGGGTACATTAATCTCCTTACAGCATGATTCTGTTAGTGGCAGAAACATAAGCTTTAATTGGGAGGCATGTTTATTTTTGTGTTCTAGTGTCTGCCATTATACAGTTGCAAAGTCTGTAGGATGAAGTTAAAGGTAATTACTGATGGGAAGTCTTACTTTGAGAACCAAAGAAGAAAAAAGCCACCACATTTACCCTATTTTTTTGCTATTAGCATTTTAATTTGTGTACTAGCATCACTTACAAGGCCCAGTTGCCCCTGCCGCAGTATTCTGTGTACAGTAGGCAGCCACCCTGAATGTTTCCAAAACAAACTGCTCTGCCTGGAGCCCCATGTCTAAGGAAGTATTGTCAGGTCTATGTTGTACAAATCAATACAGGCTGTCTCACCTTCACATGGTAGTTAGGGAACTAGCTTATTGAAAAGTTTTTCTATAAACTATAATTTCCCATAATCTGTATGAAATTATACCAACACAAACCTCAATTACCTTCTAAGTAAAAGAACTATCAGATATGTGTAGTTTACCTATTGAGTCCGTACTGCATAAGCATATACTGGGTTACCTTCAACTATTTCACAATAACCCAGTGTGTCTATAAAGGGGTTAATACTATTATATCTGTTTTATATAAGAAATCCAACACATAGAGACTAGCAGCAAAGTGTGTTATCTGTTATGTCATTTCTCACTGTAGCAAATAATACTTAAAGTCACTTGAAACTGTGAGTTCTGCCACTTAATACAATTATTTTTGTTAAATGTTGCTGGTAATCTTAAACCCTGAAAATCAGAGAATCATAGCTGATGACAAACATATTTGCTGTCAAGTACAGAGTGATAAGGATTGTTGTGCCTCATATACAGGACATTGTGAGTAAGGATCTGAACAACCTGCTAAGCACCCAGCCCAGAAAGTGTATTTAAGTATTAGAATTGATTTGTTCTCATTTTCTCTTTTGTCTGTCTCTTTTCTACTACTTATTAAACTAAACTCCATTTCCACTGTAGTATAAGAGAAGACATAAAGGATAGCTATTAAACAGTTTTATTTGGTAGTCTGAATTTATTAGGGAAAAGGATTTTATTTAAAGAACAACTAAGCTGCTACTGAGGGGGACTGATGAGTTAGTTCCTCTGTGTACTTTGGCAAAAAATGCTAATGCTTACAGTGAGTGAAAATGGAAAATCAAAAGGCAATGTGGATCCAGGTAGATGACTGACTCTTGAATAACTAAGAAGTAATTATATGAAATTAGCAAGTTCTTTGGTTCCACGAGATTCCTCAAAATACAATTTTAAGAATGAAATGAGATACCAGATGTGAAAAGTTGCTGAACACATTAAGTTGTTAAAGAGTAGCTCCTTTTGGACATTTTTATCACTAGTGTTGGTTCTCTCCCTCTTCCTCCACCCCCATCTCCTTCCCTCTCTTTCTCTCCCTCCCTTTCCCTTCTCCCTCTTCTTTCCTTGTTCTCCCTCTCTTTGATGCATCACCTGACAGCTTATGCCAGGGAAGGCTGAATTGATCACTTTTCTTCTTGATTGAAGAAATGATTAAGTTACACAGCTTTACCTTTGCACTATTTGGTATCCTCTTTGTGTCCTCAAAGGAATTTTAAAACACCATGTATCCCCATTTTTTATTTTTTATTTATTTTTATTTTTTTTGCTAAAATTTCCTCTTTTTGACTTTCTACCATAAATTCTTTCTCCCTTTTGCTTCTCCATGTATGGGTGAACTGGCAGGCTTCATTATCTGGTCATGTGCCTTTTGCATACTAAAGACTGAAAAACATATGTGACCAGCAACTAACTGAAATGAGAAAAAGAAACAGATGAGCTGTGGGCTCAGCAGTCCTTTCTTCTTGCAGTATTTTTTTTTTTAAAGTGTTGACTTAACCTAAAATTGAAACTTTCCCTACTCAAGCATACAGGATGATGAGCTTCTATTGTTTGTTCAACTACTGCTGATTTTCCTGCTAATTTAACAACAAAACTTAGAGGTGAAGAAGGACAGTGCTTATTTCGATGTACTGGAAGATATTTTTGCTCATTCAGCACTACTTGATTTCATCTTTGTTTTTGAGGAATCCAAGGAAAGGGATCCCTAAGAATCATCCTAGAATTTTTCTATTGATGCTCTTTGCTATTCAGAGCTTGCATGATGGGACTGTTTTCAGCAATGTCTGTTTGCTTGTAATTTTGAGTGTTGATCTGAGGGAAACCACTCCCTGATTTATTCAAATAATGAATGCTTTCTCCTTCAATTTCTTTAAGGAAATGGCGAAAATCCTCAACCATCCCCGAGTCTATGCTTTCCTGCACATCCCCATCCAGTCTGCCTCTGACAGTGTGCTAATGGAAATGAAAAGAGAATACTGCTTGGCTGACTTCAAAAGAGTAGTGGATTTTCTGAGAGAGAAGTAAGTCTGTTAGTACTTAAGAAAATAACTTTTTTTTCCTCTCCAAAGTGTGTGGCATCAGGGCACTTACTGCCACCTCACAATTAAAGGTACAAGAGAGAAGGTGAGACTTTGGAAGCTTTCAAAGGCTTTCAGCTTCCTCGGGCACCCTTGATGTGGTTTTTCTCTCTTAGCTTATATCCTCTTCCATCTGTATACACCCTTCATTTGTGTGAGCTTGCAATGCTTTCTAAGGTACTGTGAATTGTGATTATTTTTATACTTGATCTGTTAAATGAAAACTGTTGTAAGTTTGGTCTGCTTTAAATCTCCTTTAATATGGCCTTTTGAAGTTCTGAGCTGGTTTTGACATGGAGGTGGGGGCCAGGTCTTGTCAGTTCAAAATAGATAATTTTCTACTGATGAGCATTTTTGCAGAGGATTGGGAATGTCTTCCTTTCACACACTAATCCCTGTAGTTTACTTGAACACTTGTGATTTACCAGGAGGCTTGAGGATTCTATTTTTTTCAAGTCCAAATCGCTATTGACCAAAATGAAGGCATATTTACACAGTCTCAGGCATGAATGGTAATTTTGTTTCCACAGAAAACACTTGCAGCTCATAATTATGTTCTTCAAAATGCTACTCATCATCACCAAACACAGGATGCCTTCTGTGATTACACAAGGCAGGAAGTAGAGATGCCAGCCAAGGTCATACAGACCTTCTCAAGTCTGGGGTATTGTTATCCCCTCTGGGAATGTGTCATTTATTTTGGCATATTTGTGGCATGGAACTTCCTACTTTCCTTTTTTTTTTTCCCCTCTTGTTTTTCTTGATTAAGATTCAACTTTTTGTTACCATTTTCTTGTTTATAATTATGTACCTTTGTACCATGTCAAAGTACTACATGGATGTGATTGCTTTATACAAATTGTAAGCAATTATTTTTTCCACCTTTAATTAGTCACTTATCCTGTGCATACAATTGTTGTAAAATCTTTTTCTTCTCCTGTTTACTTTTTTCTTCTTTTCTCATCTTTTCTTTAATCTTTCTTCACCCCTAGGCATTTCTTGATCAATCTAACCACCAAAAATAAAGACAATTAGTGTGCATTTAAACAAATACAGCTAATTGTTCAAATATTCAAACCAGTGAATAGAAAATATATTTATTCAGAGATTTCATAATTACAATTATTAGTATATACAGCTTTCAAAGCAGAAAGCAGAAAAACAACAGATCTCTTCCAGCTCTGAGGCTTTTGGATCTTGAGCAGACCCAGTCAAGACATTTTTGTACTAAATGACTAAATGTCCATAAACCTTCCTATATACAACTTTACCTAAAAATAAAGGTAAAGTTGTATAATGTTAGAATCTTAGTGCATGTCTCTGGAGAAGGAAATGTTTCAAATTGGAAATAAATTGTTAAGCCTGGAAAATTTATTCTCTTGCTTATTAAAGCAGTAGCAAATACTGCTCATACTTTAAGTAATGCAATATTTTACCATGCAAAACAGACAAGGACTCTCCCCAGATTGTTGCAGTAGTGTGGCTAGATGGGTGTCGCAGTTACTCTTCTCTCATTGCTGGGACAAATACATGACACTCAAAATTAGGGAAGGAAAGGTTTATTTAGCTCACAGTTGCTGGAAGTTTCAGTACATACTTAGCTGGCTCCAAGGCAGAGAGGACATGGTAGAGAACAACCTTTCATGGTAGTGGCAAAGAGCAGAGTGCAAAATAGAGGACTATCAGCTACAATAGCTGCACAGAGCAAGTCTGTCTGTCTCTCACATGTTACATTCAGGCTCTCTGCCCCAGGCTGGGTATAGCACTCACACCCATAATCCCTGCAGTACTAAGACCCATAATCCCAGCTTTGGATCATGAATGAATCGCACACTATAGAACTGCATCTCAATGACTGCATGAGACTTTGGGGGACAAATACACACAAACCATAACAGTGGAATTAAGGAATCAGCACCTCTTTTTGCTTCCATTTGGGTGAGTGCTAACTTGGTGGTTTGTAGAGTCACTGTGGCTATCTTTACTGGGCAACAGTTTCACCATTGCCAGCCTTTTGTTGTTCTGAAGAGGCCCCTCTTAAATCTTTTGCTTCTAAAACTATTTCAGCCCCCTCCATGAACTATATAGAACTCAAACAATGGCTAGCTACATCAAGTCACTAGAAAATGCTCTCTTGCTGTTATTTATGGACTAAGTTCAGAGCCTTTTCTTTGGATTCTGAGTTACATAAGGCATCTGTGTAGCTTTTCTAGAAGTATTTGATTAGCTGGGGATCCTAAAACAAGTATTCTACCCATGAGCCTGTGGTGTTTCCTGTACTAGAAATACCAGAGATTCCTGGACAAGATATAGGGGATACCTAGAGAAGACCTTCATCTCACACTCATTTCTCCCTAATCTATTTGAACTGTTGTGAATTTGTGGAATACAGAATATGACTCTGGCTAGTTAGCCATCTCCAGAGGATTTTTAAATTAACTATGCTGTATATGCCACAAGGATAGAAGCAACTTGCTAAGTGCACAGTAATAGCTGTGATGTATTTGAAAAGTGTGGAAGATGGCAACTGTGAAGTACTGTTTTATGTAGCAGATAACTGAGAATATTTCAGGTCCCTTAATTATATCTCTAGGATCACTTTGTTAACAGTGATAACTTGATTCTTAGATACTTCATCAGAGATACAAGGTTATACATTTAGACTATCCTGTTGCCTGTGAGGACTAGTATAGCCCTACACCCATGAGGACAGTACAGTCCAGCTTTGCTGTTTAGTGACTATCTCAGTTACTCTTCTGTCCTTGCTGGAACAAACACCCGACACCCAAAATGAAGGAAGGAAAGGTTTATTTATCTTACAGTTACTAGATGTATCAATCCATACTCAGCTGCCTCCAAGGAAGAGTGGCACAGGGCAGAGAGCATCTTTTCATGGTGGTGGCAATGAGCAAGAGAGAGGAATGGAGAAGTAGTGACAACAATAGCAACAGAGAGAAGTCTGTCTCCCTTAAATTTGCATCCAGGCTATCCACCCCAGGCTGGGGGAAGTGCTCACACCCATAATTCCCAGCAGCACTAAGACCCATAATCCCAGTGGATCATGAGTTAATCTCAAACTCTAGAAGTCCCTGCCCATGACACCATGAGGCTTTGAAGGGACAACTAGACACAATCCATAACAGTGACAAAGAATTTTTCTGTCCTGTTGAGGAAGTCCATCCATCCAGTGGATAACTTTCAACCATTTTGGATGCTTAAAAATGTAGGAGGGCCCGCGGAGACTGATCAGCAGCATATGCGCCTGCCTGGCAAGTACAAGGTCCTGAGGTCAATCTCTGGTACCAAAGACACAAGCAAAGAAAAAATACAGGAAATATTTTAAGGAGACTTTGGTTCTTTATTTTAGCAGTATAAAAACTAACTGAACTTCATGCTAGATAGATGAGTGCTTATTTTGGAAATGCCAAAAGTGTTAGTACTTTGTATAGGACAAATATTCTAGTTAACTGATCCAGTATAACATTGTTTTGTCCAGCACTTACTAAAATTCAGTACACATTTTCATTCTTTGTGCTTTTTAAGCATATTATTCTGCTTATGTCTAATACTTATTCATAAAATGATCCTAATCTGGATACTGTCTTACTTTTTCTTTTCAAATCTTGTACGTATATAGCCCTTTCCATTTGTATGTCATTTCTGATGAAGTCTTTTAAGCCTTTTTGGGAGGAATGATCCTTTAACAAATATGAATTTTATTTATTTTCTTTCAGTCTGTGTGAAACTTCTCACATCTTCCTGTTGTGAATGAGAAATGAGGTATTTCTTGATCTGTTTCCTCAAAAAGCCAATCTTTAAAAGAATGTCTAGTATTTATGCCTAAAATCCAAGCTTTGGAAGTTTACCTGAAACTGTAAGGGTGGAATATATATATATATATATATATATATATATATAATTTATTTGTGTGTGTGCGTGTGTGCGCCAGCTCAGCCCACCAGGGGGCGGGGCTGGCTGGCATGTGGTGCTGGGGGATTGAACTGCGGTCCCTGTGCTTTGCTAAGCTTGCTCCAAGTAGGTGCTTTAGACCACTGAGCCATCTCACCAGCCCCTGTTTGTTTATATTTTTTAAAGACAAGGTCTCACTGTGTAATTCAGGGTTCCTCAAACTCACTGTGTAGTCAGGGCTTGCCTTGAACTTTCAGCGATCCCCCTGCCTCAGCTTATTGAGTGCTAGGATTACAGGCATGCAGCACCATGCCAGCTGCAGGCTTTCAAGCCACTAATTCAGTGGTATTTTTGGAGCTCTGTTTCTCAAACCATGGAGGCAAAATCATTTTAATTAATTTTCTCTACAGTTGAAAATGGCCCACATTTTAGCTTCGAGCAATGTAAGTTTCCAAGTGAGCCAACTTGAAGCTGATTCATTATTCTCTTTGGTTGTTTGAAAGTTGGCAGCTAGTATCATAACAGCAGCTGGACTGAAGATAACCTAGTAGTGCTGGCACATGTAGAAGCATATGGGAATTTATTAAATCATGCAACCTTTGCAAGAAAGTGTCTAAATTACTTAATACACTAATTTAAAACAGCTGGTCATGAGCAGACAATCATATGACTTAAATTATTCTATTCAGGTTTATTAATCTAGTTGAAAATTAAGTGACTTGATGTTTTATTTAAGTGACTATGATGATTTTTTAAAATATACAGTGGGATTTGTAGGGACATAAAAGAAAACTACACAGAACAAAGCAAGAAGTACAGTTCTGGTTTGAGAAAATGTTTGTTTTCATCATTTCTTTAAATATCTCATAAAATTTTACTCTCATTAATTGTCACATAATTGGTTTCACTGTCGTGTTTTAATATATTATTGGGATTTTTTTAAAGTGTAAAACTTGAATGACTCTTTTCATATCATTATCAGAGTTACTGCCCAACTTTGGGATATTTTCTAATCCTATATTGGATTCCCAGGCCTGGAGACTTTGGTCATGAATTTAATTGGGGCCTTTTCATTAAATCAGCAAGATTTTACATGATGACACACCACTATTAACTATGTATTAGCAAATATTCAAAAGACAGTATGCAGAGTTCTCTCAACCATGTGTTCTAACACTAAATAAAAAATCTTAATCTTCAAATTTAAAATTAAAGTATGAATCACATACTTATGAATGTCCTATTGATATATTTCTGAAGTTAACAGTTTATATATTAAAGACCTACCAATGTAGACAAGTTATATTTTTGGAAGTCTAGTGGCTTTTGGGGTTATATTAATTAGCACTTAACTAGTTAATATTGGTTTTCTCATTGATCCCCTTTCCTTTCTCTGAAGTCTGCTTCCTGGTTTCTTGTCATCATTGTTCATTATTTACTAGGTTTTTCATATAATAGAAAACATGTGATTTCTAACACTCTGAGTGGCCTATTTCACTTATGACAGTTTCTAGTTACACCCATTTTCCTGCACATACCACAATTTCATTCTTCTTTATGACTGGGCAATCTTGTCATTTCTATGGTAGTAACCCTTTCAGCTCTGTGATAATCATGCTTATACCACTAAGTTTGCTATATCCAGAGCTTGTCCATGAGATGCCACATCTGATAAGCAATGCATATATGAGGAGAGTGAAAAATATTTGTTAAGGCTGAAGGAAGAAACTACAGGCAAAGGCAACCACATAGAGAAAGCTTCATCTTCTGATCTCTTTGCTGTGTGCTTACACAGTGAAGGGGCACTGGGGCACAGAGTCAAGATCATTTTAATAAGACAATTTCTAAAAATGCATCACACAGTTAACTCACGTTATCCTGCTTGTCCTATGGTCTACTTTTCCAGGCTGTTTGCAAACAAACAAACACTAATGCTAATGTATTAGTCCTGAGTATTTTTTTCTTTCCTAGCATTAATCTGTTTAACCATGTGTTCTTACTGGAACAGAATCTGATGAGAAATAAGTCATGTTAAATTTATATTTTATTCTGTGTCATCCATCTAGTTTTATTCCTACTGGGTTGGCAATGCAAGTAGCAATATTTGTTAGCATAGAAGAAAAGAACCTGGAAAAAATGATTCTGCAAGGCTTAAATAATTAAGTTTTGTCCCAGATGCATTCCCAGATGTGTTGCTGTTCATTGAGTAAGCACCTCCAAAATAATTTAGGCAAAACAGTTCCCTCAAAAATGTTTTCTGGCTTTCTTTTATCATTTCTGATATCTTTAACTAGGTTATTTGGGTGTCCCTAAGGTCTTGTTCATAATTTTGTATTTCATCAAATTTCATTTTGAAGTAGTAAGGTTCTTTTCCTTTCTTTCTTTTACTACTTTTACAATGTTTTGAGAGAATAAATATAGTATATGTCATCATAACAGCTATTTAATTGTAAAACATGTTTAATTTTTTTAAACTATGATATGATATTCATGTTTGGATAATGATATGCTAGATTTTTGACATTATGTATTCAAAACCATATAATTTTGTTACTATCTCAAATTTGATTCACTGATTTGAAAATAAGTATAATTTTTACTGATTTGGTTTTCCCTTTTCCATCGACCCTGGTCAAGAAAGTAATCTCACCGTTCCTGACCTCCTTCACTTTATATCTTTTCTTCATGATATTTTATTCATTCCTTTTAGGAACCAAATGGTTCAGTAATATGGAGCAACGAAAAGGCACAGTTTCACTGGCCAAGATGAGCTTGAACTGGCTGGCTAGAAAGTCCAGGGAACAGTGTGCAAGCTATAGAAAAGATGGATCAGGAGAGATGAGTCTTGAGATCCAAGCTCATTTGCATTTAAGTAGTAGATAAAGCTGAGAATGATGAAATCATTTGGAAGAAAGAAATGGAAGATGGAAAATTCCAAAGTCTGAGGAACCACCAGTATTGAAATGCTGAGAAAGGGCTGAAGATTTAGTTCAGTGGCACAGTGCCTGGTTGGCAAACACGAGGTCCTGATTTGATTCCTGATACCAAATAAATACATAAATGTGTGCATGTTGGGAAAGGGAAAAGCATGCTGTGGTGAGTTGAAGAGGCAGGATCAGGCTATCTTACAAAGACATAGCAGCATGCGAGCCATGAGACTGCAGTTTTAGGGAGGGAGAAGAGTGCTAGGATCAGATGTCAACCATTGAGGCCTCCCATAAGCAACACCTGGCCAAGGGCTCTTTTCTTCTTTCTTTTTCTTTGTTGGGGGAGTACCAGGAATCAAACTGGACTTTGCACTTGCCAGGTAGCTGGCACTTATGCTAATGAGTTATCTCCCCAGACCGCCTTGATTGGTTGATAGTCCAATTCTCTCAGAAATTCAGTGGCCTTCTAGTCTGTGTTACGCATTCCATGGAAAAGTGTAGCCAAAGGTTTTACATGGACTTGGTTTTGAACCTTAAAACTCTGTCTTATTTATTATCCTCTGTCCTCTCCTTACCTCCTGAGCTCACTAACGTGCTCTTTGAAGCTGTCTGAAGTGCTTCTGATCCCATTTCTGCTGGCAAACACAGCCGCTGTGTTAGGGGCACTGATCTTATGAGGTGACCATGACACTGCAGCAGTGCTGCTTGTGTGGTGTGGCTTTTTTAAACCTGCATATTCCACAGGATGCTCAGTTGTGTTTGGCTGGAATTCACAAGCAGAAATGTCTTCTTAGCAAAGTGATTTGCTTAAGCCTCAGCTTGCAATTAGCTAGCCACGTGTGAACTTCTAGTGCAAAAGAATAGTAGGAAACCAGATTATATTTAAAATTCTGAATTGTTTGTATCTTTTTCAGATATAGACTTATTTAACACTTTGGTCTGTCTTCTAAGTTAAAACAAGTGGTAGTTTGAGTACACATATATATGTATGATACACTATTTGTGGCTTTTTTAATTTTTTAAAAAAAATTTATTAGTGCATATTTGCAGCACATAATGTTTACATTCTTTGTATGTAGGGAGTTGGTATGTGTACATAATGCATCTTAATTTTCTTTCTCTGCCTCCTCCTCCTCCTCCTCCTTCTTCCTCTCTCTCTCTCTCTCTCTCTCTCTCTCTCTCTCTCTCTCTCTCTCTCTCTTTGTGGTAGGAGGAGGGACAGATTCTTACTGTGTATTTCAGGCCAGCCTTGAACACACTATGTAGTCCAGACTGGGCTCAATCTTATAGTGATTCTCTTGCTTCAGTCTCTCAAGTGCTGGGATTACAAGCATGCACCACTGCAACTAGTCTCCTTTTTTTTTGCTCTCCCACTAAAGTAAAGGCCACACTTTTATGTTCTAGCACATAGAGTGTAACATTACAGATCAGGTTTGTTTGGGCTACAAAAATATAATGCCTCAAACAATGTGTATATATATATATATATATATAGCCTCAAACTATATATATAATATACATACAAAAATATGTATATATATATATATATATATATATATATATATATCCTCAAGGACTGAGAATTCTGTCTTATTGCTCAGATATCTTAATATCTTAGCAGCAATTTTTCTCTAAAGGCCCACAATGACTGCTTAAAATCTAGCCATTACATCTGTATCCCACCCACCAAGAAAGACAAAGAGTTAAAGAACTGAAAAGACCTTTGAAATTATATACAGCACTTTCACACATACATTATTGATTAGAAGATGACCATGCTTAGCTACTAGAGAAGCTAATACTTTGGCAGATTATTAGTTTTCTATTTTGAGTGATTATCAGAAAGTAAAATTAAGAAAGAGACATAAAGAAATTTAGCTACTAGTCCTTTTTTTTGTTGTTTGTTCTTAGTATCAAACAGAAATCATACCTTAATTTTTTTCTGTGGCCTGAGTCCCTGTTTGAGGGTGTGTGTAGTGGTGGACGTGGCTTCTTTGTGCTTCTGTGCCATCTGAGTGCATCTCCACTTGCTGCTTCTCTCAGGGGAGGCTGACGTACACATGTGAGTCTTGATGTTCACGTTTTGCTCCCCTCTCAGCTCCAGGTATCTGTGCATTGGTGCAAATGTGCCGCCCGGAGACCCAGGTGGACTCGCATTCAGAAGAGCTAGGAGAAGAAAATCGATCTTGTTTCTTATTTATCTGTACAAACTTGCTTCCAGTCCATTATTCCCTCTGATTTGTGAGGAATTACTGACAAGTTTTCCTTTTTCTTTTAATTCATATATCTATAACCTTAAGGAAAATTTGTTATAAGGCTTTTGAATTAAATTATTGGTTTGTTGTCAGTAGCATTTTTTTTTTTTTTTTTTTTTTTTTTTTTTTTTTTTTTTTTTTTTGGTCAGTGGCGTTTAAAGAACTAAAGAAACTTCTTTTTCTTTATTTCAAACGATGAGGAAGTCCAAGTGTTGAATTCTCTTTAGAAAAGGTGGTTAATTCAGCTATCCAAAATGACTTTTATTCTTATACTTTTCCACAATTTTTATTGTGATTAAGTCTTTTAAAAATATCATTAGCATGGGGCCGGGGAGATGGCTCAGTAGAATAAGCGCTTCCCTGGTAAGCGCAAGGGCCTGAGTTCAATCCCCTAAGTATTTAGCAAACTTTTTTTTTTAGTTTTTTATAAAGTAATTTGGTTTTCAATTATCAGCAATTCTGCTAGCTGGGTTTCTTTCTTTTTTTCCCCTGTTCAATCTTCCATGTTTACAAAACTTAGGACATAATTCAGATTTGGAGGCAGTGCTAGGACCTGTGAATGCAAGTGAGCCTGTGAAATGGGCAAGGGTGCCCCTCAGAGTTCGGCTCTGGACCTACAGCTGCTATCAGCAGCCTCAGCCCCTGTGCAGCACACTTTAAGGCAAAATAATGGTGTTCTGCCGAAAAGAGAATGCTCTATTTCTAAGCTAACTCCAGCTTGTCATTCATCATGGAAAGACTGATTTCATTACTGTTATTGAAAGGTAGCTTGTTCTTCCAAGCTATTATGTATTTCTTAAATGATCAACTTCAAAAAGCAGTGATATCATTTAGTGCAAAAAAACCCCTATTCTTCATTCCCCCTCTTGATGCTTAATATAAAATAATATAAAATTTAATTTAATCCTTCCATCTCTATGATGTTTTAAAGGGTGTGAAGTGAGGTTAGCAACACTCTTAGGTCAAGTTACCAATAGGAATTTGACATTTATATGAATCAGAATAATATCAGATGTTACCAAAGCTAATATAGAACTAGAAGGGCTATCAAGCTCCATGCTTGAGGCCATAAATTGATTGCAGCAGGGGAGCAAGCAGGAGGCTCCCTTGGGTAAGCCAGGTCAGCATGTGGCATGAGCAGAAAGGGCAGTATGAATTTACACCTTCCGCCAAACAAATGGCTAGAACCATCACCCCACTACAAAGGTGTGGATTGGTAGCACCTTTTATTTAGATAGCTAACATAGCATCTGAAACCATTGTTCTAGAAATAATGTCAAGCCAAGGATAGAAATCTAATAATTCAGTCGAGTTTATACAGCCAGGCTCCATTTAATCCATACTGGTACGTTTGTAAGCAGTCATAGTTTTTCCTTTCTTTTCTGCTTCCTTGCTTGCTTGATATAAAACTGCTGAGAAGAATAAAGAGTGATAAGAAAGCCAAAAATCCAATGCTAATTTAGCTAAAACAAAGGGACAATACAAAAGTTAATTCTCAAGGTAAGAACAGGTAATGTTACCTTTTTTGCTGCTGTCTCTTCATTTCGTGGGGCCATCATGGAAAATACTCTTATAAAAATGAAATTCTCTATATCATTTAGTCTTGACTAAGCTTCTGCCTATGTACTAGAGATTATATTTAGATATCAAAAAGATGGTTGCCTACTAGATTGCAAATACTATGACTTCAGTTGCTTTTGGTAAAATTAACTCTATTAGATTAAAGCGAACCTTTATTGACCAAAAGTTGGACAATAGGACTTATATTATTACTTTGTCTCCACTCATTACATTTTATTAATCATTGTGGTTGAGTCTTTTTTCTGGAGGCCAGGAGTGACTCTTGGAATGTAAAAGGCCTGCACTTTCTGCAGAGGTTACCTTGTTTCAAGGAAGTACTGGCCTCTTAGTAAGTAGGTTTTCTCAGTGACACAAAGGAGGCCATGCTGCCCATCATTGCTTGGCCTCCTTTGCTCACTCTCCATCTCACAGCCTGTTAGGGGTGTGTGTGTGTGTGTGTGTGTGTGTGTGTGTGTGTGTGTTTCATTAATTGGTTTCTATTCTCCTGGCCATTGAATTATTCCTTTTCTTCTTTCTCTGACTCATTTTTAAGACAAATTATTTCTACAGGTGCTCATTTGTTACAATTCTGCAAATGCATTGCATTTTTCTCTAATTAAGACCCCTGGTGTATTCTTCCTAGTGCTGTGTCAGGTGCTGTGTATAGAGTGAGAGTTCCTCGTGGAGTGTTGTTTTGTGTTTAAAAACAGACTCGAGACTATAAAGCATAAATACTGGCTGTTAGGTTACATTAAAGTTAAATGTGATTTTGCCTCAAGCTTCAGAAATTCACTCAATAATGTAAGTAGTATGGTTCTGCTGGAGTGAGTGATGAAATAGACAGTACTATCTCAAGCATTGTGGGGTGTTTTGGGTTTTGTACCTGGAAAAAGGAACTCGCAACCTTGAGTTTGTCAGGCAGGCATCATGCCACTGAGCTACCTCCTTGGCCTCGAACATTGTGTATTGCAGTGATATTTAATTTTTTTCTTGTTTAATTCGATGTAAACATCTATACAGTGATAAACAAAATCTGTGCTATTTAAGCTTATGTTGTGTATGCTAGCAGGCCACTAGGAGATGCTAAACAACAGTCTGGAGTTTCCTTGACTTCTTTCAAATAGCATTGAAGAAAGAATCTTAAAAATGACTTGCAGTTGCATTTTTGAAAGTATTGTATTTAAATAGTGACCAATTTCTCTTTTTCACTTCTTTACCCAATACATATTTTATTTATGCTTCTCTAACATCACCAACATTCTAAATGATACTGTTTATAAGTCTGAGAAGGGGGCCAGGGAGATGGCTCAGTAGAATAAGCGCTTGCCTGGCAAGCTTAAGGGCCTGAGTTCAATCCCCGGTTCCGAAAATAAATAAATAAATAAATAAATAAATAAATAAATAAATAAATAAATAAAAAAAATTGAAGCCTATAAGTCTGAGAAGCTGTGGTGCTCATCCTATTAGAAACAATTTTTTTCTTCATTCTTTTCTCCAAAAAGAATAAAATAAAGGATGAAATCTGTATTTGTTCTGGTTAGTCTTGAATGTGTGGAATTTGAAGGCAGCGTGGACATCACACACTGCCTTCTCAAATTTTCTTTTAATCAATTTTATTGAGAAACAAATAGCAATTAGAGTTTCAAAACTGATTAGTAGGGCAGTTTGAATAATTTCAAGTTTTCTTCTGCAACCCAGAGAAGTTAGTATGTTGTTCTCTTTTCCTGTTTTTTTTTTTTTTTTTTTTTTTTTTTTTTTTTTTTTTTTAATAGTCAAGCCAATCAGACTTTCCTTTGCACCACTCAGCTACCTAATAAAGGGTTAGAATGGCATGTGGAAATAGAAGCTGGTGTTACATTAAATACACTCTGCTCCTATGTCTTCAACTGCATTTTGCTGTTCTGGACAGAAAAAGATTATACAATTGTTGTTATGGTTTGTGTCTAGGTGTCCCCCCAAAGCTTTATGCAGTCGTGGGGCGGCTTCTGGAGTTTGTGACTGGTGATTGTGGATGTGGATGCTGCGCCTCCCCTGAGGCAGGCACTTTGCATTGCAATGTGAGGAGGGGTGAGAAGCTGGTTAGCTGCTCAGCTGCTGCTACTCCATTTAGCTCTCTGCTCCTCACCACTGCCGTAAGTGCATGCTCTGTGCCCTATGCCACTCTGCCTTGGAGCCAGCAGAGTATGGACTGAAAACTCCACCGACTGTGAGCTAGATAAACCTTTCCTTCCTTCATGTTGAGTGTTGAGTATTTGTCCCAACAATGAGAGCAGAGTAACTGTGGCAGTGTATGCATAAAAATAAAGAGCCCAAAGGGGAAAAAAATGCTAACGCGAGTAGCTCAGGTAGCCAGACACTTAGTAAAGAGGTACTGAAGCCAGCTTCTGTCCAAGTTTTCTTGCAGACCACTTATGTACAAGAGAAATCAAAATCAGAAGATCAGTATTAGGAAGTTTAACTTGGCCTGTTAATTGAGAGCATGGTGGCAGGGCCAATAAGGCAGGGTTAGGGCCTGTCTCTTGTGACATTGACTAATTTATTTCACCTCTGTTACTTTCATTGAATTGTCTATAAAACGAGGCTAATAAGCTTTCTTTAAAGTACTTGTAAGAATTAAATGAATAACATGTTATGATGTGCCTAGGATGAGACATGGTATGTACTCATTAAATGATAGCTATAACTTTTTCTTCTAATAGTAAAGATGATAAAACTTACAGCTTCAATACAGAATACAGCTAACAACAGTAACTAAAAGATAAAGACAAAAATTTGATTAAGATTAGGTGAAAGACAATATAAATATATGAAAAGGTCAGGATGGAGGAAGAAAAACACATGAAGGTATTTTCCTATATTCTTTCTACCAGTTTTTATAAAATGTATCCTTAAGCTGAAAGTATTTGTGGCAGAACTTAACAGATGACTCAGTGATAAGGGGAACTGTGTAACAGTTACATATTAAGCAATGCCCACTGATATATGTAAGAATGATGCCAACTGGACATGGTGGCACCAGCCTGTAATCCTGTCACTCTTGGAGAAGGCTGAGACAGCAAGATCTCAAGTTTGAACTCAGTCTGGGGAAGTCAGGTAACTTAGCAAGAGCTTGTCTTAAAATTTTTAATGAAGGGCTGGGCATATAGCTCATTGTGCAGGCCTTGATTCAGTCCCCACTAACACACACACACACACACACACACACACACACACTGTCTGTTGTGGTTGTCCAAGTTGAAACTTTTTCAGACCAGAATTTTTCTCTTCAGTCCTTCATTCGCCTAGTACAGCACCCTACACCTCAGTCACCCTCTCTTCTCCTCAGCCTTCACTCTGCTGGGATACCTGGCAGTCCTGGTCATTGCCGCTTAATGTTGTGTCAAGTTAGTCCTATTATCACTGTTGCTGGTGATAATGCCTGAGAATATGTCTTTCTTAAACATAATTTGTATTTGCTCGATTCTCTTATATCCTAAACCAAAAAAAGGTAAACAGAATCCTAGGTCAGGGGCTTTGGAGGTCCATTGTGCAGGTATGGGGTTGAAGGCTTATGTGCTGCAGGCTTGGTCTCTAGTGTGGGAGTGAAAGAGTGGTGGTATCTTCAAAAAGAGACCAGTCAGACTTGGTGGTGCATACACCTGTAATCCCAGCACTTTGGGAGGCCAAGCCACGGTGATTGCAAGTTCTGATCCTGCTCAGCCAAATTTGTATGACACTGTCTCAAAATAGAAATAAAAAGGCTGGAGGTATAGGTCAATGTGAAGGCCCTGGCTAGCGTTAAGGGGCTTGGGGGCCTAGGGGCAGGTGATTAGGACATTGGTGGCACATTGTCCAACAGAGACCAGTGTAGTTCTACTGGGAGTAGGCTGATCATGGAGCAGTGAATTGCTGTGAAAAGAATGAGGCTTTCCCTTGAGTCTCATTTGCCCTGTCTCACCATGTGGTCTCTTCCTGTCTGCCTTATGTGACACAGCAGGGACCCTTGGCCAGGAAATTTGGATCAGCAGCCAAAAATCAAGAACCAAATAAACCTTTTTATAAAGTATTCAGCCTCAGGTGCTTCATTACAGCCTTAGGAAAGGAACTAATTCAACAAGATACTTTTGTTCAGAAAGAAAGTGTAGCAGCATTGGTCCCTGAGTAGAAGCTGCATGTTTTGGTAATCAACTCCCATGCTAGAGGGGCAACTGAGCTGAGGAATGGTAGTGATCCCAGCACACTGGGTCCCCAGGTATGAAGTTCAGTTGCATTTAAAGTCTGAATTAGGCCTTTAGTCTTCATATACTGTCAAACATTGTCTCATTCTACTGTTAGTTTAGAAATAATGTTTGCCCTAAGTTGTTCTACAGGCTTAGTTACCGAGTTAATTTTGAGCATTAGTTGCAGGGGGTGAATTATCTTTGAGGATCTCATGGATTGGCTCTGCCCAGAGCTCTGAGATGCAGTCAGTTTCAGTTAATTGTCAACAATAGATTGTTGCAGGAGCTCAGCTAAGTGGCTGGCTGACTGCTTCTGAACTGTTGATTTTAGTTGTCAAGAGAGTTTGACTCATACTTAGACCTGACACTGGTTTGAGTCAGCTGGCTTAGCTATAAATCATTACCAGTAAACTACTGTGTTTGTGTTGTGGAGGGATGGGGTGAGCCAAGGTCATGATCTCCTTCCTCCTGCCCACTGTGGCCCCTAGTCTGAGGCTCCATGGGACTTGGGTGAGCTCATACTTCAGCTCCTGCCTAGCCCTCCTGCTCATTCCTGATCACCCAGCCACATGCCTGCGGGAGCTGCCAGTGTGCTGGGTGCTCTATCAATACACTGTTACTCACTGTTTCATAATCCACTCTTATATTGTGTAGCACTTCCTGATTTTCATGGAGAACTCTTATCTATCCACTCTGTTTTGGGTAGGGGCAGGGCAGGAATTGCATAGCTTCAGCTTTAATCAACCTCATTACCATTTGGTTAGATCATTCAGATTAAATTCTGGTTGGGAAAGTGATCTATGGTTGCAAGCATGAGGATAAATACAGGAAAAACATTAGCTGTTTCTTCAGTGTGAGTTTTGTTTTTTCAAATAAAGTCTGAAGATAAATATTTCTCAAATCATAATTTGTTGTTTTCTACCATTAGCCTTTGAGTATCAGTAATAGCGATTGATTTTTATTTTAAAAATGTGTACACAGATGTAGAAGCTTGTTCCCCTTGGATACTAGCTTACATGTCCTTACTCTGAGTTGATGGGAAGCCCACAGAAATGTGTTTCAGGGGTCAGATTATGGATCCTTAATTTAAGGACAAAGTGCTTTGAGGAAGTAATCACTCAAGAAGGTGATCCCTGGTGACTGTAACCTTACACTCTACAGTGAGTACCTGGCTCTGAGTCTCAGAAACCTTAGGGCAGGGTTTTGAGTTGCATTACCTCTATGGCCTATTCCTAAACGAGCTTTAGTATGGAAAGTCAGACACTCAAGTGATTAGGTACATTAAAGCAGAAGTGATTTTCTTTTCCCACTGTCCCATCAAAACTCATTTAGAGGGGCTCGGGCTTGCCTGGCACGCACAGGGTCCTGAGTTCAATCTCCAATACCATAAAAAAAAAAAAAGTATTAGAAATAGTTTTTCTTTTCATAATTTAGAAAGTCTCAAATTATTACAATAATTTGCTTCTCAGATTTGCTTCTCAAAATTAAGACTAAAATTTTGTTTTCTGAAGAATGTATACTTAAATTTTTCCTGGGTTTTATTTTATTTTTCAATCTGGTTTTGATTCATGCCAAAAAAAAAAAAAAGTATGCAAATTGTTAGTGAGAATAGAAACAATAAACAGAATGGCAGTGTGTATTTCTGTTTACCATAGATTATATCCATGTAGCTTTCCATGGCATAAATGGAGGCAAATACCTCCTGCTCTAATTGTTTTTATTCTTACTTGCTTTATTCTTACTTACTCAGGTACAGTAGTTAGATTATGTGGTGTAGAAAAAGAAAGTTAGAGATTGTCTTTGATTTACAAAATGTCCTTAAGTGAGGAGAAAAGTGGCCTAAGTTGAAGAAAGTTTCATGAATTTTAATGTGTGACATTTTCTTTTTTATGAATCTGTAAATAAATGTGATAGAGATAATAAAATAACAGATTTGGCAGTCATTTTAGCTAAGAAATATACTTTGTCTTATATTTATATCTGTTAAATTATACAATATGTTGATGAAATGTGCATTAACTTTACAGATGAGTCAATAAAAAGTATAAATGTGAGAAGCAACTTTCTTTCCTGGGACAAAGAATAGGACAGTTCAGTGAATGACATAAACCAGTGCAATCTTGACATATTAGCAGAATTTATTGGTTTATTTGTGCAATCAGAAATTGAAGAAGTTTCCAGAGACATGGGAGATATGCAGGGATTTTTTAAGTTGAAATCAGACAGGAAAAAAATTACTTTAGCAAAAATAGGATAATTCTAGTGTTAAGGTTACTATCAAAAATATATGTCCTCTGGTCTCATATACTTATTTGACAGGATCAGATATCTGACCACAGATCTCTAGAAGCCAGTGTAAAGAGGGGGATTATTATCAGCTACATGACTTAGATCACTGGCAAGATTTAAAATGTCTGAGCTCATGAACTGAGATAGCTGTTCCTAGGACTCAGACTGACACATATTCTGCCTGTGTCTCACTATGACATACCATGTCATCACTGGCCCCATGGAAGTTTTCTTTGCTTCCTCACTGTGGGTAAGGTTGCCAAATCACAGCTCAGAAAAAAGTCCCAAGTTCACAGTCTTTTTGCAGCAAAACCAAAGTACAGGAATCAACTTAGGCCAGCCAGAGGGACCAGTGTCCTCCAGCAGGCATCTGCCATTTTTCACCACTGTTTCTGGTAAAATGTTGAGTACCAGAAAATATGATGTTGTGTTCTATGAACAATACCTGGAATAATGATAGATTCGGCCTCCAGTTACAGACAGATCCCCAGGCTTGAAAAATAACCTTTTCTAATCTAACTTTAGTCAATCCTGCATGCTTCCAAATGGAGTGGGAAGAAGGGATGGCTTGAAAGTTGGGGGGGGAATACTATATCCCTATGGATATTCATCCATCTTTTCTTCTCTTCAGAACTTATTTAAGTATATAATTAAAATAAGCCCCCAAAATAGAGTAGCTGTGAACCTTTGAGAAAAACTTAAAATATATACGAAAAGCTTATAGTTAAGGGTATGTCTAATAAGAAAAACAGTACGTTTGTTAGTTATTCTACTAAAAGATACTATCTTAGCTCGTTTTTATAAGTTCATAAGCAAAGAGAATTTTGAGGAGGGGAAAAGATAAGAGAGGGAGGTGATACAAGACAGAATTAACTGGAACCAGTTTTTAAATGTTCTCTTTATATCAACAAGTATGGATGGGGATTGCTATTTTTCTTTTTCTAGAGCTTTCAGGTCATTCCTTCTGATTTCTTTTCCCATTTGGTTTATTTGTGGATAGGAAGGTAATGAACAGTGAAATGAAGGTTAAAAAGAAATAAAATCCACACTATTGTTTTCTCCAGGTCCCAGAAACAAGTTTTTCGTGTATTCCTGGGGTATGGTAGTGCTCTAGTCATACTTTTTGGAACAAGTAACAAAATAATGTTGCAAATCTCTGCTCTTGTATCTAGCTGCAAAGAAATTTGTCAAGAGAAAGGTTTCATTTCTAACTTCCTGATGACTTGCTCACTTGGTTGCTTTTTATTGATTTATGGTTATATACATGAGCAGCATTATAGAAAAACACAATGAATAATAAATTTCAACTGTGTATATATCTTTCTGTGAATTTCCAGTTGAATGCCTATTAATGTGCATTCCTTTCTTTGATCACTGTTTTGAATGCACATTTTGTGGATCCAGCTTTGCCCAGGTAGTTGCTGTTGTAGAGAGGCTATGTAGCACTACTGAGTGACTTCCTTTGTTTGGTTAGTCAGTCCTTGTGATGTAATCCTTCAGTTGTTTTTACTTTCTGACTGCATGTAAAGAGCATAGCTGAGTTCTGTTTTTCCTTTTTCCATGGTAGAGACCACAGAAACAAATGAAAGTGTTAT
>NW_004524695.1:6808689-6815010 GCF_000260255.1 Octodon degus | reverse complement strand
TTCTTGGTAAGTAAACCATGAATTAAAAAGAAAAAAAATATATATATACACACACACACAACATACATACATACATACATACACTGTATCTTTTTTTTTTTTTCTTTTCCTTTTTCATTTGTGTGTTTGATACACTATGCAAATTGGACTAGTGGTGATCCTCCTGTTTCCAGCCACCGCAGCTTTGGGATTACAGGGTGCACCACCACACCTGGACTCTGTCAGGGGCTCAGCACACCTCCAGAGGTGGGGCCAGCACTGCATGTGGAACCAGAGATCGGTCCCTGAGCTTGCCAAAGCATGTACTTAGTCCACTGAGCTGTCTCGCCTGCAAATACATTTGTAAAAATGTATTTGGTACAGGGTCTCACTATGCAGCTCGGACTCGTAGTGAGCCTCCCCAGCGCTGGGATTATAGACATAACGCTACCATGCCCAGACTCAGTGCTGGGCTCAGTGCACCAGAAGGTGGGGCTGTCAGGGCATGTGGTGCTGGGGATCAAACCCTGGTCCCTGCACTTGCCTAAGCAGACACTGTGTCCTTGTATGTTCAAAATACACTGCAACTCTGCTCACTTGGATTCATTTAAAGTAAGCGGTGAACTATTTTATTAGGAGGCAAAAAATAGCTTTTGTTGTAGAATTTGAAAGACTAATCTCTTTATTTAGTTTCAATTTTAGTCCCATTTTTTTGAATGACAGGATGAGATTAAATAAACTCTGAAGTTCACCTTTGTTCTAAACCTCCATCATTCTAATAACTTGAGCACACTTCACTGTTTTAAATGGTTATGTGAGCTTATTATTGCATCTTTGCTTTATGATATATTTTGGTCTTATCTTAATTGACTTAATGCTGAGTCACAATCATGAGGGCAAAAATCAGTGTTTTTATTATTCCTGTGAGAAAAGGCAGACTTTTGCAATGCATTTTCCAGGAATTCATTTGAAGGAGAATGGAGAGTGCCTGTATATGAACACAGACACATGTGCAGCCTTAAGTAAGATGTTATCAGAGGAAAGTGTTTCCTTTCCAGACACTTGAGGTGGTTTGGTTATCTTCATGTATTGGACATGACTTTATGGGGTATTTTGTCCACTTAGGGTAACAGTTGACTGCCCAAGGATCTCAGGAGCTTGGCGAGCGTCAGCCTCTTTCCTGCTCCTCCTTTGTATGAGTTCCCATTACTTGACCTTTCCTAATTCTCTTCTGACTTCTGCCTGGCCCAGACCTTATGGTTCTCTGTGATACCTTTTACTTTGGCTTTGGTGTCCTTTACATAAGAAAGGTGTACTCTAGCCACAGCACCACCAACTACTTTCCCACCTTGGTGAAATCTTAACAAAGGAGTCATTTAATCTCCATTGAGACTTCCTTGCTGTTCATCAGTCTGTTTCCTGTTTAGCCCATTCCTGTATATTCACATTAGCTTTACCAAATCCTTTTCATCCACTTCAAAAAATAATTTTCCAAATACCAAACCTATTCTCAGCAACATGTCCGGGCCTGCCTCAGGAGGGACCTACCAGCCAGTATCTCCACCTTTCTTCCTACGAGGCTGTTACTCTCCTTTTCAGCACACCAAACTAGATCCCACAGGTCCAGGAGGTAAGAGGGGTGTTAGTGACAGATCTGGAGTCTCAGATCTGTCCCAGAAAACACAGTCAATCTGGGGAGAACCTGAAAAATCAGTCCAAGGCTTTGGCCCAAGAGTCTGTGGTGGAACTTACTAGGCCCAGGATTCTAAGTGCAAGCAGAGAAGAAGAAACAAGGGTGAGCCAAACCCAGGAACTCAGGTGACATCAGAGAATCCAGGAATGCAGCAGGGGACCCAGGTATTAGGGAACATGAAGGGAGCTGGGCTAATAGGGTCACTTGGGCAGCATTGAGTCACTGTGATCAGTGGAAGCCCTGGGATCTGTCAATAAAGTATCTCTTCTGAACTGTTGAAAGAACTTCCTATATAATCATTTTTTTCTAACACACCTCCCACAATTCCATCAATAATACTACTTAGCATTTAAGGTTTATTTTGTCCCAACCAGTGTTTTAAAACTGTATGGATGTCGTTTTGTTTGATCTTTATGACATTCAGCTAATGTTTTTATCAGTCTGTTCAGGCTGTCATAACAAAAATACCAAAGACTGAGACAACAAAAATTCCATTTCCCAAGATTTGTACCAGATTTGGTTGCTACTGATGGCTTTTCTGATGGCCCTAAGGAGGGCCAACTCTGGTTTCCTTACTCACCTGATGAGGTCAAACCCATTGGGATAATCTCCTTTATGTCCACTGACTTGGGACTTTACTTACATCTGCAAGATCCCATAATGATACTCTCCAGATTGCTAAGTCTATGTTTGATGTCCCCCAATTTCTGGAAAATGTAATGTTCTGACCCCTTTTTCTCCCATTTCCTAGGCTGTCCTCCCCTACCCCCAAGGATCATCCTGGTTTATTCCTGTTCTCCAGATATATTTATTAACAGTACCCTACTTTTCCCTCAACTAGGAAAAAGAAGCATTTTGTAGACCCATTATCCTTTATTCTAAAGGCTCCTGCAGACCCCCTGTTTCTCAACCCATTCTTCCCACTATCCCAGAAATACTCAGAAGGGGGAAACTCTGTCCACTTTTGCTTAACAAGATTTAGCCATTCTATTTTTAATCCAAGTGAAACAGATTGTAATACCTATCTCTATGGATTTGCTGTTAAGAGACAAATAACTTTTTCTGAACTATGTTAAGCCATTTTTAAGAGAATACAAAATATTAATTAAAAATACAAATGATGCAGAATTTCACTAAATAAAATAAAATGAATTAGATATTATTTGTTGTATTGCATAGTGTTGGCTTCAAATTAGTTGTTCAGGTTATCAGATATATGAGGCAAAATTGAAGGAAAAGAGAAAATTATAAGAAATTAAAAGGATGAAAAAAGAAGACAAGGGCCAGCTAAATAGCTCAGCAGATTAAAATGCCTGCAAGCAGATGCAGGGGCCAGGGTTCGATCCCCCACCTGCCATGCCGGCCCCGCCCCTGCCCCCCGGGGTGCGCCGAGATGACAATTGAGACTGGATGTGGTGATGCACGCCTGTAATCCCAGCTCTTGGGAGGCTATAAACAGGTGAATCACTACCAGTCCGATCTAGTAGTGAGACCCTATACACCCTGTAGACCCTTCCCTAAAATACAAAAAAAGAAAAAGACCAAAAAAATTAAGCATTCCCACCTAATACATGTTTAGACATGGTTTATGTAGCAGAGGGTCTCCTTAGGGTTACTCCATCTTACATTTGGCGAGGATGAAGAAATCACCAGTGCCAGCCTGGCATGACAAATTAAGCATGCACTTGTCACTTGGCAAACTGGCTGGATTTTAGGAGACAATACATTTGAGTAGCGGTGAATAATCAGGCTAGGTAACTACAATGAGCTCAGATTTTCAGGGACTTAAAAGTTCTCTCTGTGTCTTTGCACATGTGATAGTAAATAAAGAAGTTGTTACAGTGTTTCCCCAGCAGGATGACGTGACGAGAGCAATGTGACAGTGTCCCCTGATGAGATCAGGGCTGGCAGCAGAAAGGAAAAGCATAGCAGACCTGCTGGAATATTTCTTTTTCAACTAATGCTTAACTACCTGTAAATAAGGGAACAGATGAGTTAAAGATGACTCAATATTTCCAGTATGGATGACCAGAAACCATCACTATCATTGGAAAAACTAATACCCCAAACTTTAGAAGGGAAAAAGAAGAGATGGTTGAATATGGAGCATAGACTTCAGAAGTACTTGCTTAGGAAAATGTATGGAAGTAAACACTTGGAATGGCTCTGAATCAGTGTGAAACCCAAGCTAGGGAAAAAGTATTGGGAAAGGTAGTGCCATCATGCATTCATTTTCTTATATTACCCACCCTGCCTGTCTAGCTGGGTCAGATTCTGTGCTATATTTGCCCTACCACTCAGTAAACTCATAGACTATGAGCTTTATGCAGCCAGTCAGCACAGCTCCTGATTCAGCCTGTCAGAGGTGTATCACATAGATTTGTCAAGTGAACAATTAAGGGATATATTCAATAGTGTCAAGTGGAGTAACTCGGTCAGCTAGAATCAGGGCATAGAATAACATTGTGGGATTGCCAGTAATGTGATCAGAATGGCATCAGTAGGTTGGGGCAGAGGCCAGGACACAGGGTTTACCAGAATGTTCATAGTGAGGCAGCAAAAGCTGCAGCCACAGCCTGCTCTTTTATAAGTCTGGAAAGGAAAGTATTTGGAACCAGTTAGAGAAAGGAAATAGAGGAACTGGGCAAGATACATGGGGCTGAGTTGTTCCTTATTTGCAAAGAAGAAGCACTGGGAATGGCAAGCGGAACTGCCAAGAGTGGCTGAATACTGCAAGATGGCTAAAGTGCAAGGGGAAGGCAGCTTGAATTGTAGGGAAGTGTGTGACAGCATAGAGAAAGAAGCAAAGAGAAGAACAAAACCATCGCAGGTTCTAGAAGGAGGTCCAGAGCATAGCTAGTAAAAGCCAGCACACAGACATTAGCAGCCATGTGTGTCTCAGAATCTGGAAGATACAGAAAATCAAGCCAAACTATATTGAATGAGGCAGATGAAGACAAAATTCTGGTGTTGCCAGGTGGTTTGTATTTTCTTAGTTAAGGACCCAGTGCTATCTCCGTGACCACTTGTTGGCCTCATAACATTTGTGAGTTCCAGCTTTACCTTGGAGCTATCGTTGTCATATCATTGGTGACTCTTAACATCTTTTACTTTAAGGAATATATATATGAGTGAGTGTGTGTGTGTGTGTGTGTGTGTGTATATATATATATATATATATATATATATAATAAAAATCAATATTTGGAATTATACCTTTTTAATCTCAAGTAAGTGGCAAAATAAAGCAGGTCATGGATGAGGTAGTCATAACAGGTTTATTTTACAGGGATGAATACAGTTTTTTTAAAACACACATGTAGCCTGACACCAGCAGTGGCCTGTACCTAATAAAGCTAGCCAAATCACTAAGAAAAACATCTGTTTTGCTATCAGACCAACACAAACTGCCTACAAGTTCAACACATAAAAGGCTTGTTCATGTGAACATACAGTTAGTTTAGTACAGCTGTTCGTTCATCCAAGCAAAAATGGATAACTATATCTCAGCAAATGATTCTTGTTGCTGTTATTTTTTTTAAATAACCAATCTTGGTTCAACTTGATAAATACAAAGAAATCAAATATGAACAATTCACATGTGACATTTTCCTTTCTTAAAAAAAAATGAGGCCACAAGGGTACAGAAATTCATTTTAAGAATCTTGTTTGTGAATTGTGAACTCAATTACTTTTTAAATCTTTTAATCTATAAAGTTTACAATATGATGGATTGTTACATATCACATGTGAAGAGATAATATCTTACTGGAGCTTATTTTAATGAAATAGAACAAAATTGAAATGGCATATTAAGGACTGTTTAAATATTCTGTTAATATTTGTGTATGTTGGTATTTGTGCTTCATATTCAGTATGGATTTTATTTTGGTATCTTTATGTACTGTACTCTAAGGCATTCATGAGAACATATAATTAAATACTGTCTCAAGGGCAATATTTAGCAATATTCAATAAGCAAGATTCTGAGTCCTATGATTAGTGATTGGGACTGTTTAATACTCATTAAGATTGTAGAATAATTTACAGATTTACAATGAAGTGTGGACAGTTTCTGAAACAAGGCACACCTAAGCTAGGTACTGTGCAGTGAATTCATACACAGTGTATTCCTGCAGTGTATAAAAAGTTATTTAATGGTCATAGATTGTTTTTTAGCATAGTTAATATATAAGAGAGAATTTTTACTTTTATCTGTGTTGTATGCTATTCAAGATCATATCTATAAGCTATTCAATATCATATCTATCATGATGTTGAACAGTTTGTTTTTTTATGTTATGGGAAATTTTTAGTAAGTGAAAAATAATTTTGAATGTATATTATTTTCACAGAAATACAGCATGAATTTATGAGGTCACTCTTATTTCTACCTCACTTACTTTTTTTTCATAATTTTATTGATAAATAGCAATGAGACAGTTTCAAATCAAATCGCTAGGACAGTTTCAATAATTAACACACTGCATGCATTCTTCTTAGTAGTTAATTACTGTACAGGATGCGGACTTGGGATCCTATTTACAAACAACATTAGAACAAATCATTCTATTCATTAAGAGAATGTAACTGTATATCTATCCTAACCACTTTGAATACACAGATACAAAATGGACATTCATCTGTAT
>NW_004524695.1:6783896-6802282 GCF_000260255.1 Octodon degus | reverse complement strand
TTGTTACGGGTGGGCTTGGGTTCTGAGGTTGCATTTTGTTCCTTCTCGTCATTTTGTGTAGCACTGTCTTCTGCCCTTTGTTGTAGATCTTTGTTCTAGTTATAACCTTCGCACGTACTGAAGTTCAGGTGCAGCTCTACAAAGGTTGGACTTATCCAGCTGTTCCTGGCTTGGGTCTAGCTCCTGTGCCTAGCTCCTTCCCACTGATGCCCCTGAGGGTGAACCTGTTATGCCCCTGTGGCAAGATGTTGTGCTCCTGGACTAGCTGTGTGGATCTATCCTCTATACTCTCTGCAGTGATTGCAGCTGCAGGGTTACACCTCAGGCATGTATGCCAGGCTTGAGCAGTGCCTGGAGGGGGCACGTTGTAGAAAAGGTTTGTGGAGGCTCTCCCTCACACTCACTGGGTCTGGGCTAGGACTGGGTCTGGGGGTTCCCTGAACGCAGCAGAAATTCCTACTCTGCGGGCGGGGTGAGGGAGGTGCTGTGGTGTGGTTGGGGGCATCCCAAGGGGGTGGGAGAGGGTCTGGCCCACGCTGCTCCTGGCCTGGGACTGTTCCCGCAGGTGCAGGGTAGCAGGAAGCTCTCCCACACACTCCCTGGGTCTGGGCTAGGACTGGGTCTGGGGGTTCCCTGAAGGCGGCAGAAATTCCTACTCGGCAGGGTGGGTGAGGGAGGTGCTGCGGTGTGGTTGTGGGCATCCCAAGAGGGTGGGAGAGGGTCTGGCCCATGCTGCGCCTGGGCTGGGACTGGTCCCATGGGCGCAGGGTAGCAGGAAGCTCTCCCACACACTCAGGGCACCTGGGCTAGGACTGGGTCTCTTGAACAGTTTTTGGGTAAAGGGCTAGACATACATACATTTTTATAGATTAACATATGTATGCAAGAAGGAAAAACATTTCTACAAGGTTGTATTAATGAAATCCAAAATATACTAATATTGTCTAATATTTAAAGTATAGGTCCATTAGTAAGAAAAAAGGAGCTGCTTTATTTAGCATAACACTTATTGGGGTTCAAGTGTAGTATTACCCGTTTTTGAAATCAAGTGTTAATACTCCTTTGTTAATGCCTATGCATAATGAAATGTATTTGTTTAGTGTCTTTTCACAGACATGTACTGCCAAATAGTGGTGCAAGTATGTCATTTGGAGGGTATCTATAAAATTCTACTAGATTCTTTTCCCCATAGAGTTGTATTTTGTCAGATCACTCCCAACTGAAAGTTAGATGTAAGCTTCTCAGTGGCACGGTGAAATGGATTTTTAAATTTTTTTTTTTAATTTTTGTATTTTAAGACAAGGTCTACAGCATCTCTCTACATAGATCAGACTTGTAGTGATCCACCTGTGTTCACCTTCCCAAGAGCTGGCATCACAGGCTAGTACTACCACAGCGAGTGTCAATCGATGTCTCAGCATGCCCTGGGGGCAGGGACAGCAAGGCAGGCCAGGGATAGAATCTGGGGCGCTGCATCTGCATAAGCAGGTGCTTTAATCCACTGAGCTATTTGGCTGGCCCTTTAAATCGATTTTTAAATGTGGATTTTTTTTTTCTTGTGCTCACATTAAGGTCTAAAGAATGCTGTTCGACTCGTAGTCTGAACTCAGAAATATATCATTTGAAATTTTTTGTGAGAATGGAGAGTATGTTGGTTCAAGTTTAACACTGTGAAAAATGTAAAGCTTGACTTTTGTGATTCAGACATCAGTTGTTAAAATGACTTTAGAACATGTTTTGCATAAAAGCAAAATTTCCCTATATAATCTATGTTGAATTCCTGTGAAAGCATTGATCAATTACTGACAAAAGTTAATTTACAAGTGTTTGATAATAGAAGTTTTAGGCAGTTGTTCCTCTGAGAAAAAATTTGGTGTTGACCATGAAGTTTAAAAAAAAAAAAAAAAGTCGAATGAAAGAATAGCACTACTAAACCATCTCACATCAGTATGGCCAGATAAGTTCAGGTAGTTACCTTGCTTCTAATGAAAATTTACAGAAATTCTGAATACTGTTCAAGAGAAGAAAACCCACATTTAACTCAATAATATGTAACATTGTAACATTCAAATATGTATCATCCAGAATACTTAGCAATGAATGATGCCATAGACGTATTTCACAAGCTTGTACATACTCTATCTAAATGTTTTTGTGTATCACACGCATTCATAACGTAATGCAGGTTCCGCCTCAGGTTGTAATAAATTAGTGTTTCCTCATTGTATTTGACAATCTTGTCTGCAGCAGTTCCATACACACTCTTTGTACAGGCTAATTCTTGCTCATTCCAACATTGGCATTAATTCCACAGATAACAACTTAGCAGTACCATCTGACAGTTCATCAAAGCCAAGGGAAACCACTCAAAATCGTGTTTTGTTTTTTAGTTAGTTGGCTGTTATTGTTAGTCCTGATGTCCTCAGCTGTGTGTAGAACATTGAAAAGTGTTTGGTAGTAGAGAAGTCTAGAGGAGCCAGATTCTGGTAGGCCTTTATGCATGCTGTTCATGAAAGTTAGAAATAGATTTTCTATGATATTCGTTTTTGGACTTTATTTGCTTGGCTTTATTCAGTAGACCTTTAATGGGGGGCGATATCAAAAGGGAAAGTCTGGTATATAACAGTTAAATCTGAAGCTGTTTTGGTGAAAAAGTTAGGAAATGATAGGCCATGAAGCCAAAGGTTTTGATTAGCACTCAAGCCTTTCCCTTTGCAAACTACTGTTTTAGCTCTGAAAAAATAGAGTAGTATTACAGTAGGGAAAGTTGTTGATATACTAGGAGTGAAATACCTTAGTATCACAGAAGGATGGGAAGGAAATTGATCTGATCACCTGTTATGTGCTAGACACTGAGATAAGTATTTATAAACATATCTTCTTTAATCATCCCACTCACAGGTTCAATGGTTATCACCATTTTATAAAAGAAGGAGAGAATTCAGAGATGAGGTCATGGGCGTGTTTGTTTTTAAATTCTATCTCAGAATGGAACTCATCAGAAGAGAGGTATCCAACAGAACATTGTGCAGTGGTAGAAATAGTAGCTATCTGGGCTGTGGGTCATGGTAGCAACTAGCTGCATGATGCTAGTTGGCTCCTGGACACCTGCGAACTGACCAAGTCTTTAATTGTGTTTGCTTTTAATTTGTTTTAATTTAAGTAGGCACACGTAACGAACACCTGCTCTATTGGACTGTTCATCTCTAAATGAGAATCTCATTCAAGGGATTCATTCTCTAATGATTTGCCTATTTTTGCCCTTGCTTTGAAAAATTATTTTGTAATTTACAATTACCTTAGAATATTTTCTAATGACTACATAAATATTTAATTTTACCTATTCTAGATGAAACATTGAAAATCAGGTCTCAAAAATTATTTATGGGATTTGACTTTTCTTCTTTAAAAAGGTAATATGCTGTTTCTTGATTTACTAGTGTGCACCAAGTACTTGTTTTGTACCAGGCACCAAACTCTCAACCCTGGAAAAGTTGTACTATTGACAGACAGGTCTCGGCCCTCAAAGAATTTAACAATCCTGCTGGAAAAAAAATATGCAAATAACAAACAAGTATAATAATAGAAGAGATGTACCAGCCAGCTAACTCAGTAGATTAAGGTGCCTGCTTAGGCAGATGCAGGGGTCAGGGTTTGATCTCCAGCCGCCATGCTGGCCTCGCCCCCCAGGGCAAGCTGAGATGGGAGTGGTGGTGCATGCCTGTAATCCCAGGCTGAAAAACAGGAAGGATCACTACAAGTCTGATCTGTGTAGTGAGTCCCTGTCTACCCTGTACTAAATACATACATACAGACATACATACAGACATACATACATACTAGAAAAAAATACAGAAAATTTGACAATTTGGGAAAGGCACTGAATACAGTCTAAATTCAAGGAAGATCTCTTGGAAGAAAGCTCTTTGGAGGTCTCAGTGAAGAGGTTAGCCCTGCCTGGGAGACTTAGAGGAGTGGTAAGGAGAACGTCTGAGCATGGACACCTACAGGCTGTGAACATAGGGCTTAAGGACAGGAAGGCTGGACTGGAGTCCCTATGATAAGTCTGTGGCCTCAGCAGGACAGAGCAGCGGGTTGCCTGCCAGAGACTAGGGCAGGAGAGGACAGAGTAATTGAATAGCACAGTAGATAAACCTAGAAGATAATTAGAATTTCAGCAGATTTTTTTTTTCTCATAATGATATTACTGCACTTTCATTGCTCTTCTTTGGTTAATTAATTCAAGCTTTGGAGAATTTTCTGAATCTCTCAGTAAGATGAACCATAAGTCTATACTTTAAGAGGGACTAGGTATCCTCTGCAAAAATTTATTTTCCTCTTGCATTACTGAGATCTCCACTGTGGACAAATCCAAACTCCCTTTTGACAGAGCCATCTCTTTTTTCTTAAAAACATTTTATAGTACCATAAAATTTCATCTGGAAGTCTGGTCAGTAAAAACGTAAAGCTTTCCCTCAGTTTTACACTTGAGCCTTACTTTCCTTATCTGTGCTTAAAGAAAAACTTTACCTAGGAATCTTTCTCTGTGTATGTACTTTCACATTCAGCTTCTCAGTTGATAGCTGAGCTTTCAGAAGCTGAGCATTTAATTTTATTTGCATTATACATTTACAGTGGTAGAAAATTAATATGTTGAAGATAATTGAGTTTTGCTTAGCAATTAGTTTTCTTGTTTTTACATAGTTAACCTAATAGAGAATGGAAAGATCATCACAACTCAGTAGTTCACTGTCTCACTGATAGTGAGAAGCCAGCAGAGGAATCAGCACCTTACAGAATATAGAGAACATTTATAGGTCTGATGCTTTTATGCCCATATTTTTATATGTTTGTTTTTTGCTAAGCATTGATGAACTTCCTAAGTTCTAAACAGTATTGTGCCTATAGAAATGTCAGGTACATTTTAAAAAGATAAACAGAATATGGTTGAAACATAGAGGACTACTCCATTAAAAACCAATGTCAGTCAGTAAGTATACTGTATAATTTTCTCTATTTTGATTTCTGGTATCCCATTTTTTTCTGTTCATGCATGACAGTTTCAATGTTTTACATGGAAGAGGTATAAAAAATTAGTATAGCTTCAGTGGCTGATTTTGTGCAGCAAACATTAAGTCAGTTCCCATGAACAGCCCCCTGGTGCAACCCTTAATAAATGCAAACTTTATTTTTAGTAATGACCTTTCGTAATGTGAGCCTTGATCCATTGAGATGCTGTTCACTTTTGATGCATCTCCAAATCCCTTTTTTTATGCATTTTAAATCAACACACGCTTGCACTGAATTTATGCATGTGGATAGACGGAGATGTAATTTAAACACATCTGTTCAAATATGCATTTCAGATCAACTTGGTGCCGGTTCTCATAATACGATGGAGTTTTTGATGGGTATTATATCCCTAAAGTACACAACAGATGGTATTTATTAGGGAATGAATAGAAATGAAGTTTAGGGATGTTGAGGTTTTTGTCTTAAGTCACTCATTTTTTTAGTCATAAAACAATAATAGTGTGAAGTCCTATGTCCTCATGATAATGCTTTGTGTGTGATGTACACCTTGGGCTGAATCTCAGTCAGGTTGGAACTAAACATATATTTTTGTTAAGTAATAAACACCGAGAAAAGTTAGGTGAGAAAGAAGTAAACAGTAAGATATTGACAGTTACTAGCTGTGGTTCTTTGTATCATGTAAATTTTAAAGTTATATACATTGACTAGTTTCACTATCTTTCACTTGATTCATGTGTCAGTGAACAATTTCAGTTGATTTTAAAATGTTATTACACTTTAGGATCATTATTTCAGGGTCTTACTTATTTCTTCTTTGATCTTCAATAGTGACCTGTTTTTCCTTTCAAATACTTCTACAAGAAACAGATGATAAAACATACTCATATTATATTGATCTAGAAGAACCAGTATAAAGAAATTCACTATCTTTCAACTGTGTCCACTTCAATTGCAGGTTGTACCTAAACTGTCTTTCAAAAATTAAGACTAAAATAATTGTGCATTGCTGTTTCCCTGATTCCTCGCACTGTCTCTCAGGCATCCTGCCCTCTTTGTACCTTTGTGCTTCACCTGAAGACAAGAAGCTGAGGAACTAGAATTGTCTATGTGATAATCTCCCTCCATGGGAGATCAGTAATTGCTGTAGCATTTACAGAGCTGTAATAACCAGCTCTTAGCACCTACTTTCCTCTCCAAATGTATAACTTTAGGAACCAGTGCCAACAAGCTGGATCGGAGATAAGAAACAAAATCTTTATCCATATACCTCTTTTTTCCATTCGATAGGAAACTGCATTCTCACGTCTGCAATCAAATGCAAGTAAACCAGACTGGGATTACTTGCAAGCTATTATTGACTTTGATCTGTAACACGGCAAATAAGTCTTTTTTCTCATAGATTTAGACAGAGAGTGCAAAAGGAAAACGGTGCTTTGTGAGGTAACCTGCAGTTATGTTAGGCAGTAATAGAAAATATTTTAAAATATTTGAAATAATATAATTGCTTTGCACTAGGAACACGTACATGAATAGAAGATGTTAGCAGGTGTCCTGCTAGTGTGGAATCTCATGCTGTTGTATTTATTGGAAATATGCACACCATCAGCACATTTAAATTTGTAAAAAGTAATCGAAACAGAAGGTTTGAATAAAAAGCTCAGGCTTAAAATCATGTAACTCCTTTAAACTGAATTTTCCATTTAATAAATTGCAGGTTTTGTGTCAAATTTCCTTTCTACCTTAGATTTTTTTACTGTTACTTTAAACATCATATTTATATTCCAAATTTTGAAAAAGCTATCACATAATCTGTTTCTATCATATTTGATACTGAACATTTGATAAATATTTCTAATAGCATTTTTAATTTTTGATGACTAGCACTTTGTATATCTCTGAATTACAATATTTATAGGTAATGGTGTATAGTCTGGTAAAAATCACACTAATATGGTCAAAGTACAAAGAAGTGTTTCCTTAATGGTTCTAGTTCATCAGTAAAGTAGATTTTGAAAAACTGCATTGAAATATACAGCATATGCATTTTATACTCAGTTTTATTTTCTTTACAGATATTTGTTGTGGGACTTTTTATCACTTTTTAGATTGAACCTAAGGCTTTCTCTGTAAACTACATTCCAAGCACCCTTTTCTGCCACTGCCAACATCACTCTCCCACTGCTTTTTTCTTTTGAGTTTTGTTGTTGTTGTTGTTGTTGTTGTTGTTGTTGTTGTTGTTGTTGTTTTGAGTAAACTCTTGCTACATTTCCCATACTAGGCTTAAAATTGTGATTCTCCTGCCTCAGCCTCCACGGGTACTGAGATCACAGACATGTACCACCACTCCTGGCTTGATGTAGGATTTAATTTTTAAGATTTAGTCCCAAAATCAAGGGATTTTTGTTGTATATTTTGAATGCAGTAAATAAAGTAATAATCATCTAGAATGCCATTTGCTTTCTCTTAAAAGTGTTTTTCTTCTTTTCCTTCTGCTCTTCTATTTGTTCACATTTTTGGATTGTAGTTATACCAGGCACAATTGTGAGTCCAGGTGCTAACATTTTAATGTTCTAAGTCTGCTGAAGCTTCTTCCCCAGCATTTCTAATAAATTAAATAAATAAATTACATTCATCTGTCCTCTAGCATGTCTTAATTTTGTGGCTATTTCCTACCCTTCCCTTGCCTCTCTTCTGGCTCCTTAGGAGTACACACTGCCTTGAAAGCTTGCTTACCGCTGAGGAGGGAAAAGCTCAATGTGCCCAGAGGGGCCCTTCCTACTTTTGTAAGGTAGGTGGTGGGTAGTAGGGAGGTGGCTGGGGCAATAGCCTCCTTCTCATGCTAGTCATTTCCGCGTTTAAAACCCCAGCATCATACGGATTCTCCTGTCTCCCCCACCATCAGCTTCCGCTCACGTCATGTGTCCTGTCAGTCACCACTTGCAGTGTCTACCCCATCGCTGTCCTCACTGAGGCCATTGTGATCTGGAGTTCCATCACCTCGCTTTCCTCTGAGTCATCCTTTCAGTGCTGCCAGAAGCATCTTGCTGATGTTCAGCTTAGAAGAGGAGCCGCCCAAGGAGCTTTTGATTTTGCCAGCTGTCTTCGCACTGCAGTAACCTCTTTTGTAGTGAGGGCTGTCCTACCCACTCCATGTACACAGCCTGTGATGTTGTATTTTGCTGCTTGCTACCCAGATGCCTTTATTCTTGCTTTTCTTTGGTTGAGAGCACCTGTTCACCCTTTCTCTATCCTTGTGCTGTTCAGCACTGTGACCGTATATCTATTCAAATTGAGAAGTGCTGTAATTGTAAAGTATGCATCATGCAGCGAAGAAAAGAATGAACATATATTGACTGGATGTTAAACTACTACATGTGTAATGTATTTTAAAAGGGCCAGGGATATAGCTCAATGGTACAAGTGCCTGCCTGGCAAGCACAAGGTCCTGAAGATAGATAGATAGATAGATAGATAGATAGATAGATAGATAGATAGATAGATAGATAGATAGATTGATTTACTAATTTCACCTCTCTTTTTTTTTTTAATGGAATCAGTAAAAAACTTAAAGCCAGGAGTATTTTTCACATTACATTTTTATTGGGCAGAGCTGCCTGCTGCCACCAGTGTCTGTCTTGTGCGACTTTCCTGGTTACATCTGAGTGTACATGCCCTTTTCATGAACCCTTCTTGCCTCTCTTTCCCATTTCCATTATATATTTTAGTAATTTGTTTTATAATCTTGATGTAGTACTTACATATTAAGCCTTGAATTGTATTTATCAGCGATAGTATGGTACTGAGCTAAGAGCTCAAAATTTGGAATCAACCTGCCTGAGTTCAAATTATTTCTCTGATACTAGCTTTGTGACCCAAGAGAAGTGTCATAAACTTTCTCAGCTTCAATAAAGTAACATTTTTTAAAATAGAGGCAATAGTACCTAAGCAATATGATCAAATCTAGTGAATGTTTAAATTTAAAAATGTATTATAATAAAAGATCATTGTCATTAGCCCCCCTAAAATATTGCCCTTCACTTCAGACACAGGTATGCCATCCTTTCTGCTGTTTTCTGATGAAAATGTGGAAATTCTCTTTAGTCACAATATCATGTCTGATAGATGTTTTGAATTGATTCCAAACATTGTAACACATAGCCACCATTAGGACATTAAAAAGACCTTTCCTCCTCCTGTGATATTAATTACAACTTTATTACCATTGTTAAATTGAATTTTCCTTGTGAGGTCATCAGTGTACAACACATCTCTTCTGTCCACATTTTTTAAAATAGTAATTGTATTCTCTTTTTATTAGTACATATTGATTGTAAAAAATAGTGGGTGTCATCATGACATTTTCATGCATGTGTACAACATATTTTGTTGTTATTAACCCCCTGACCCCATTTAAACAAGAAATGATTTCTGTACAGGGGAACTAGATGACCATATTAAAGTTCCTTCATTAATATGACTGCAATTCTGGCTTGTTCCATTTTTGCTCTCCTTGGGAACATTTATAAGTACCCTTCCTAGTCTACCCTCTTACCTTTTACAGCAGCTTTTTAGGCTCTCTTAGGAGTGTATCATGTCACACATTCCCTGTTAGTCTCTGCTCTCGTGCGCCTCTAGACACTATTGTAGCCATCGTCGCTCCTCAAGTAGCAGGGTGCACCTTCCCATTTTGCTCTCTCAGAGTCATTTCCTTTGGTTTTCTGTTATATTCAGTTTATTTTATAAAAGAATCTTCATACAACTAAAACCAGTTTTTCCTGAAGGGTGTGTGGGAAATGTGACTTTGTACTTAGGAGGAGGTGGGTTAGGGCACCAGAGATGATCTCTGTCTGTACCGTACTCTGCTGTAGACTTTCAGCTGTGGTAAAATGCAGTCATTGTGTTTTAGCTCATGGGGTTTCTTTGTTTCCTTACTTTTGATTAGAAATGGAAAATAAGAGCTGAAATTAGAACTATATACATAGACTGAAGGGGAGTGTAAATTCTAGCAAGGTCACACTTTCTTTCAGCTAATTTAAGCCCATTCCACAGCAGAAGACCCCATGACTTGTGTCGTACCCATTGAAACTCTGCAGTTTTTACTGATGTCCTTTCTCTCCCTGTATTATTCCCACTTCTGCCTTCTTTGAGGCTCACCCTGGCCTCCTCGTCCCACCCCCTCCTGTCCATCACATCACACCTGGCGCTGCTGATCGCAGCACTGTTCACTTTCACCAAGGCTACAGATGTTGCTTGAACCTGGGCTATAGCTGGATTCTGCTTCTTTGCTTCTCAGTTGTAGGGGTGTAGCTACCCTTGGCTGGGTTGCATCTGGGTTGTCTTTAAATGTAGTCTTCCAATAGAGCTTCCTTGCCACCTGATGCTTGGCTGATAGCATCACAGGCACTTACACTCTTGATCAGGATGTTGTTGGTCACAATAGTTTGTCCTTTACTAGGTTCTCTATGATCTTAGCTTAAAAACTCTGCATATGAAAACATCATTAATAATAATAAGTTGTTGTGTTGTAATTAACTGGTAATAAGCATTAATTATTACTATAAATAATTCCTGATAATTATTCAGTAAGCAAGCTGGAAGGTTAGTATTCAACTCTTAATTCCTCTGTGCAAATACTTTCTGAGGTTCTATAAAATAAGCGTATCATCCCTTCTTTTTGGAAGGTTGTGATGATATCTCAGTGTCTTTATCCATTTGTGCTACTGTAACAAAATACCTAAGACTGGGTCTTTGAAAAATAACAAGATTCATTTCTCACAGATCTGGGAGGTAGCAAGTCCAAGGTCAAAGCAGCTGCAGGTTCAGTATCAGGTGAAGACTCATTCTTCATAGGTGACACCACCCGGATGTTTTCAGGTGGTGGCCAGAGCAGAGGAAAGAGAGAATGTTCTGCTTTCAACCACAAGAGGGCTAATCCCTGGTGACTTAAGCATAATTAAGAGCTCTCAGAGGCCCCATCTCCCAATGCTGCAGCTTTGGAGAGTGAGTTTCTGTGTGAATCTCAGGGAGGATGCTGTGATTGAAACCATAGCTCTCCATGAGCTAGTGCAGCAGAGGGCCGATTAGTACGTGACCTTTCGGGTATTCATAGCTGTTAGCTGGATCTAACTCATATAGTAAACAAAAATATCCTGGTGTGTATACCAGGCTGTGGACTGACCAGGACATGGTGTCAAGCACAGTTACAGTTCTCTAAATATCCTCAGATCCTTCTGCCACAAATCATGTAATTTGTGCTACTTTCCAGCCTTGCATGATTTGGGACATGATGTAAAGTGTTAAAAATTAACAAGATTTTTTTTCTCTCACTAAGCCAGGGGCAGGTTGTATCTATTAATGGAGCCAGTCTCACCGGGTCTGGTCTCTCCTTCCCTCATTTTGACACCCCTGAAAATAAGTGTGATGAATTCTGAGCTTTCAAGAATATATTTTTGTTGGCTATTGGCACAGATGTCTTATCTAGTGAACATTTTTCCCTGTATTTCTCTTCCTTACCTAAATGATAAATGGGTAAGTAAAGCTGCAGGTGCTGAAATTCCTAGTCCTCCTCCTTTTCTATTATAAAGGTGCTCTATGATCTGTGGCCATGGGAGGTGGCCTGAGGAAGCATTTCATAGTGCAGGAAAGAATACAAAGGTAACACTGAGTGTATTTTCTTAGTAGTGGTAGCATTATCTGATGGTACTCATGTTCTTAGAGTCTCAGACAAGACACCATGCTAATAGCCATTGTTTTAGGGATAGGTGTTTTGTGGTTTGGTTTGGTTTTTGAACAGTTATATCTGATGGTGTCCTTCATCAGGCATTTTTAATTTAAGTTCATAGCCTTAGAAAACAGGCTGTGAGGATGGAGATCCAGGCTCTACTGCTGTGTGATCTTGGACAGAATTACTTCTCTATACTTCCATTGCCACATTTGTGAACTGAAGAAATACTGCCTCTGGCATTGACTGTTCTGTGGAGTAAATGAGTCATGCATGAGGGGCACTTACATGAGTCCCTTGCACAGTGAACACTCTATATGTGTCAGCAGTACTGCTTACTAGGCCACATTCACAGAGACTAGGGTGAGAGAATACCTCAGAACCAACCCAGCAATGTGCTGGTGCACTCAGGGCTGCTTCTGTTTTCTTCCCCAAATGATGACTTTGGTATTTTGATAGTACCCTGATGTAGGGTTTTTTATTTGCTTGTTTGTTTTTGGCTGGCTCAGGCTGCCTTAAGGGTGGGCCTAGGGATCAAACCAGGGTTTCCTGCCCTGACTGTGTTTTCATAAGCAGGCACTTAAACAACTGAGCTAACAGGCAGGCCCCCGGGGGTTTGTCATTGAGGTTTAAAGTGTTTCTTGGTTTGGGATCCTTTTTCACTAGGATGAAAGTGACATTCAAACCCATCATGGTGGTGCACACCCATAATCCCAGCTAGTTGGGAAGCCAGGGCAGGAGGATCCCAAGTTTAAAACCAACTGCACACCTTAGTGAGACCCTGTCTGAATATAGACAAGGCTGGGGGGTATAGCTCAGTAGCAGAGCACTTGCCTAGCATGCAGAAAGCCCTAGGTTCAACCCCCAGTACATAAAGAAAAGGAGGGAGGGTGATCCACCCACCCATTTGCTGGCTCCGTGTGTCATAAGGTCAGGGGCAGCATTCTGCCTCTGCAGCAGCTGTGGTGGCCAGGCGAGAACTGGTGACTCAGAATCAGGAAGACTGGGGAGTGTCCAGTGAGTCAGTGCAGTCAGTGAAGAGTGTCAGAGCAGTGCTGTGTGGCAGGATGACTGGAAATGACTGCAGCTGACAAGCTAGCCAGGCGTGGTGTGAACCAGAATGAAGGCATTCTTTTTCAAGGTAGAGACTCAGACCACTTGAGGATTCCAGGGCAGTGTCACCAAAAGTGACAGGCCCTTGGCAGAAACTGCAGTGTCTAATGAGCAGGCACCATGCACATGGATTTCCACTGGGAGGGGCTCCGGGACACCTCCTGTCTCTGCCCCCTCTCTGGTGGTCACCATGGGGAAGTGAGTACACAAGAAAGTGAGTACACTCAGTAGAATAAGCACTTCCCTGGCAAGCACAAGGGCCTGAGTTCAATCCCCAGTTCCGCCAAAAAAAAAGTAAAAAATTTATTTTTTTTTTTTTTTTAAAGAAAGTGAGTACAGCTACCCAGAACAGAATAAAACCTGCCCTTCATCTGCTCCACACAGATCCAGCCTCAGCTACCAAGACCAGGGTAGCCCCTCCCCTCTACATTTTCACTGCAATTTGCATATAGACTCGGATTATTTAATAAAACTATGGACCCAGCCTCAGGTTCTGTTAGTTCTAAAGATGTAAGTTTCACCAGCCTCACAGGTAGTCACTGTTCATCAGCCTCCCTGTGAGATTGTTAGTGTGGGAGGGTGTGAATAGGACCCTCCTTGGCCCCAGGTGCTCACAGTTCCTGAGGGAGAATAAGTTGGTGGTGAACCTGTGGCAAGCTGGCTGTTATTGAAAGCTGTAAAAGGTTTGCCATTACTGGCATAAGACAAGGACACAAAAGGGAGCAGAGCCCAGCAGCTCCGAAATAGGAAACAAACAAGGGACCGCAAGTGAATTAAGACATTAGGAGAAAAATTAAGAAAAATGTCATCAGAGTGGTAGGCCACAGAGTTGACCATTTTGCACAGGTGCTAGTAGATTGTATAGTGAGCTTGCTCAGAGAGGTGGTACTAGAGCGCCACATGGCACTGTCCCTCAGTCTCACTCTGGAGTACTTTGAGTACTCACTAAAAGTCAGAGTCCTGTGCATGGTTCATTCAAATGTCAGCAGAGGATGACTGTTTCTGGCTCTGTGGATCATTTGGTCTCTGTTGCATCTGTCACAACTACTCAACTCTACTCTTGTATAAAAAGCTGCCGTAAATAATATGTAGCTGAGTGGGTGTGGCTGTGGTCCAATAAAACTTTATTTACCAAAGAAGCCTAGCTAGATTTGCCATGTGGGCCATAGTTTGCCAACCCCTGATCTGATCAGAGTAAACTGAATTTAAAATCAACCAAAATAACAGCAGAATAGAGTTAAATTAATAAGAAATACAGTAATTAAAGTAACTTTATGGTTTGACTTGATGGATTTTGTCATATCCATTGTATAACTGCAGCTCCTAACCCCTTTCTTTTTGTCTGTCTGTCTATCTGTCTATCTATCTACACACATTCCTTTTTGTACATATCAGTATTCAGCATTTGTGATGTTATACAAATTACACTCCAGGTTGGCTTAAGTTTTGATGTATAGTATCTCTCAGTGCCATTTCTTGATGACCACACATCTAGTATGGGTAATAATTTGCCTGATTTCTTATTAATAATGAAATGGGTGTTGAAGACAACAATATTATGCCTGTATGATTTTATAAATTACTCTTCCTGAGATCTGATGGTTAGTCACCTCCCAGTTACACTTTCCAGTTGAAGAAAGCCATGATCTGGGTTTAAGTCTGAAATTCAATAAGTGGGTTTTTTCAAAGTTAAATTTTAAAAGATTTAAGAAACTTGCCCAACTTTGTAGTTTTTGCCCTGTCCTGATACTCATTTAATTGGTTCTGCTAATGTGAATGCCCTTTCAAATATGAAAAAATAAAGCAAGAGGGAAAAGTTGATTATTTCTGTAATTGGATTTTCTCTTGAATAAAATTATTTTACCCACTTTATCTTTCTGACTTAAGGGATGGGGGTGGGGCTGGTTTCCTTTCATACTGAAGTCAGAAGCAGACAGAAGAGGTATAGTCTGCTCCAAGGTATCAGGATGGCATATTGGTTTTGGTTGTAATTAATTACTGGTGCTGAATGTACTCTGGCCCCTGCTTTCATTCCCAAATCTAAATTTCCACTGTTTGCAAAATAATTCCATCCAGGAAGAATTCTAATTACTTTAGTAATTATCATCTTATCTCTAAATGGAATTCAGACATTTGCTGCATTTTATGAATGTTAGAAATGTTTCATTTCCTTTCACCTTGAATAACATAAAAAATACACATTACTGAATCCAGCTTCATTGAACCTTATAATTCATGTTTCCATAGAGACAGAAAAACTCATATAAGAATTGTGTTAACAGCACCACAGATAGTAAATACCTTCACTCTAACCAGCAGTGTCATAAAATGATTTTAATAATGTGTAAAAAACCTGTGAATTCAATATGGTTCTTTTTAAATATTATAACACAGTTATTCAGTATGCTTACTTTTAATTTTTAAAGCAATATCTGTAAGTCTCATGTAAGGCTTTGTGCTTATTCCAAAATATTTACTGTGGAATGCAAGCATGGTGTTACAGGATAAAAAAATTATTTAACCTAGTATTTGCTTAATTTTCAGTTAACAGTGATGATTCATTTGATTTTTGCTTGAAGCCAAACTGTATTTTGGGCTCAGACCAGCTTTAAAAATCTAACAGCTAGAACTGAATTCTTTGGTGTTACTTCTTGCTATCTCCGTGTGTGTGTGTGTGTGTGTGTGTGTGTGTGTGTGTGTGTGTGTGTTTGACAAGTCACTTTGCTTTTCTCTGTTTCAGGAACAGTTTTCCTATATATGCAATGAATTTTTACTACTGGTATTTAACAGGGTTCATTGCTTTGTCATTTTAAATTTTATCATCTCAGAATATGCAGAAATTTGCAACAAATTAGTAAATCACTTGACATTTTATCATGCATTTTTTCCTTTCCTTGTGTCATACATATTATCTGATTTACTGAACAAAGTGAAATTTTATCAAATTCAATGAAATGACATATATATATATATATATATATATATATATATATTTAGCTTATTAAAGTCATTATATTTCTTTCAAAACACAGAATTGAGTCTCTACAAAGACTCAATTAGACCAGCTTTTTCTCAGAGAGAGGCTTTGAAAGACTATCTCGATTATAAATATCAGGTAAAATTAACATGTTGTATATTAGTCTAAAGATTTTCCCTGATATTTGGAAATAGTTTTAAGTAAACTCTTGAAAGACCAGATTTTTTTTATAGGTCTTCTTCTGTGACAGTGGTCTCACTTATTTACTTAAAGGAATACATTTAGATTCTTATTGTGTTAAGTTTCCAGACAAAAACTTGACTTTTTATTATTAATTTCTAATTTATTACTTTATCCTAAAAGAATATAAGGTGCATAAATGTAGTCTCAACATAGCAGCATAAGATCATTGATGAATTTGATAGTTTTAATTATCAAGAATGGACTATACTAGCTTTTTTCAACAAAGGATATTTAATATAGGAAATTATTTATATAGTTATTAGAAAACCTTACCTTTCATCCTCCTTGAAATAACAGTAATTGAGAGTAGAGACTCATTTTACATTTGTGACCTCGTAGGTTAAACTATATGAAATTGACTTGTATTTTTCCCCAAAGAAATATTTCAATTTATAGATTCTAGTAAGTTTATAATACAAAGATGATTATTTCAACTCAGATTAGTTAGGAACTTTACTAATTTTTTGTTTTAACACTGATACTAGATCAGTGATTACTTTGTGATCTTTGGTCCATTCTTCTAATATTTTTGGTTCATTCAAAATACTAACCTTAGGTGTATCACAGATGTCTTTAGGAATCAAAAGAAAATGAGTTCCTTGCCCCACTGAAAAAAGCATCTAATTTTGTGAGGCCTAGATACTAAGTAAATAAACATAGAATGACATAGGAAAGAAAAAGGGCAGTGTTATCAGGGTGATTTGTTTATTTTTCTTTCCTTTTATCTATATTTATTATAATCATGCTTACCTGAAATAGTATACCATACCCACACACTCTGTCTTGAGTTTAAAGTGAGATAGTGAGTTTAGAGCCTTAACCAGTAAATGCCATAGTCAGAAATTGGATGGATGGATGGATGGATGGATGGATGGATGGATGGATGGATGGATGGATAATGGAGGGGTGGATGGATGGATAGATGGGGGATGGATGGATAGATGGGTGATGGATGGGTGAACAGTGGATGGACTTGAGAGGCAAGTGCATATTATCCATTTGAACAAAATTTCCAAAGAGAAAATTGTGTCCATAACTGCTGTTTAGGCTGATTACTTTTTAAAGTAAAAGTTTGCCTGGGATTATTTTCTATTTTCAATTTGTATGGACCTATTTTATTAGTGCAATAATCCTTAACATAATAAACTTTCAAAAAGAAATATGTGCTGCAGTGATCACTTCATTATGTATTTTAGGACTTTAGTCAGGTTTCACTGCCAGATCTAGAGCATTTACAAATCTCTTAACACACTAACCAAATGTCAGTGACTTCGTGTTTTAGTTAATATTGCTGGTGATAAGGAAAATCAAACTGATCGTATAATATAAGTTCTTTCAGAATACCTCATCTATTCGGATATTTCCATCAGTAACTTTCTAGTACTTACCTGTGGCACCCAGTGGCATGAATATGAGCAGATGTATAGGCCATGGGTGTGGCAGCAGGGGAGAGCCCAGGTTCCAGACAGCTGTTTCTCATGTCTGTTAGATTCTTAGGAATCCTACTGTGTGCCAACTGCTATTTTAAATGCTTTGCTTTCATTTTTTCACTTAATCTTCAAACATCCAGGAAAGGATGTAGATTTGTCCCCGCTTTGTACAAGAAGGACCCTGAGGCTCAGATCAGTGAGATAATATGTGACACCTGTTAACTTGGGGCACAAACTGCCTGGGTCTGAATTCCAGTTTCTTTCTTCTCATGTTATTGCCATTTCCTCTGTGTCTCAGTTATATGCAAGTAGCAGTAATTGCACCTACCTATATCTTGATGAGTGATGATAGTGATAACAAGCAGGAAGTTGCTTAGGAAAAATAAATTTAACCATTCATCATTTAAGGCTTAGCATGCTGCCATAGTTTCAGAACTAGCTTGGAAAGAGCCTGGACCACGTGGGAAGATTGGATTTTGAATTCTTATTCCACCAGCAATAGCCTGGTGACTGTATATAAATTCCTTAACTTGTATGTACTGCAGCTACTTTCTCTTTAAAATATACTTCCAGAAATACAAGCAGGTTTTACTGTGTTGAAATGAAATGCTATGTAAACATTATTATTAATAATAAGTTTTGTTTTCTTTGTATTTAAGATTAGCCAACACTTGTAGGACGTAAGTGAAAAGAAAATATCTGTGAAACAGGCAGGAAAGACTGATTGGCTGGGTAGTGATAAAAGTGTCAGACTAGGCTTCTCCTGTATTGTGTCCTGATTCTGTAACTATGAGGGATATTCATATTCTCTCTCTCCCTCCCTCCCTCTCTCCCTCTCCCTCTCCCTCTCCCTCTCCCTCTCCCTCTC
>NW_004524695.1:6774869-6783796 GCF_000260255.1 Octodon degus | reverse complement strand
TCTCTCTCTCTCTCTCTCTCTCTCTCTCTCTCTCTCTCTCTCCTCTCTCTCTTTCTCTCTCTCTCTTTCTCTCTCTCTCTCTGAATCTTATTTCTCTAATGGTGTTTTTGCCATTTCTCATGGAGACTGATTATATTAAACAAAATATAGGTTGGGAACATATTCCCTGGTACTTAGTGTTTATATAATAAATGATAAGTATTATCTCTCTGATAAGGCTACCTTCATAATAGCTAGTGCATAGTATGCAGAGTGGAAAGTGCCATCTTGAGCAGTGGAGGAATACATTCATCTTAGCTGTGAATTCTTGTTACTAGGCCTGTTTTCCATAAGAGAGTATTGGAGCATACTAAGCTAAATGTCTTGCCCAATAGCAAGCTACTGTTTAGAACTGGGGCATCTCTAGGGGAGATTTTTCTCCCAGCTACCCTTGTTAAAAAATTAGGAATGAACTCCCAAGCCACAGGATGTACTTTCTTAATGACAATGGCTTTTCAGTCTTCATGTAAATGTTTCAGTGTTCTTTCTGGTTTTAGTCCAAGTCACCTAAGATTGTTATTCATAAAATTATGAGAATAAATTTAAGAGTTGCTGAAAAAAAATTGAATTGAAACTATTAGGTGCAGGGCCAGGGGTTTGATCCCTGGGCCTACCTTGCCGGCCCCACCCCCTGGGGCTTGCTGAGATGGCAGTTGAGACTGGGCGTGGTAGCGTAGGCCTGTAATCCCAGCTCTTGGGAGGCTGTAAACAGGTGGATCACTAGGAGTCCAATCTAGTAGTGAGACCCTGAGTATGCTGTAGAACCTTCCCTAAAAAATACAAAAATAAAAACATAAAGAAACTATTGAACTGTTTCTCCTTAAGTTTCCTCTTTCAGTATAGGTAGAATGATTCCTTACTGACATGTGATTGTATTTGGGAAATAAATCTAAGTTTTCTTTAAGTCTGATTTCATGCTCTGCATAGAATCCAACCTTATCATCCTTGCCTTATGGCTTTGCCTTTTGCCCATCTTTGTCCTTATTTAATTCCCTTGACAATCTGTTATAAAAGTTCAACTGCTAAGAGTTCTTAGAATACATTATGGAGAGTTTTTGCTTTTTCTCAGTCTTTAGAAAGCTTTTTTTCCTTATTTTCAACAGATTTATCTTGGGTGTAAGATAGATGGCACACACTGTTTACTCATTGTAAGCGTATTATTTGAAGATTTTTAGTAAATGTGTGCAGTTGTGCAACTATCATCACAACTTGATCTTAGAATAGTTCCATTTTGTCAAGTTTCTTAATACCTGTCTGTTCTCGCCCTCAGTTCCAGGCAATCCTAACCTGCTTTCGGTTGTAAATTGTGCTGCCTCTAAAATTTAATGCAGATAGAACCATGTAAGTCATCCTTTGTGTCTTTTTTCTTTACTTAAGAATTTTTTGAGATTCATCCATGTTAGTGCCTATATCAGTAAGTGCTTCCCTTTTGTCAATAAATTTCCACTGGATGGATATCCCACATTTTGCTTATCTCTCAGGAGTTGACAGACATTTGGACTGATTCCAGATTGGGGCTGGTTTAGGGAAAACCACTATAAAAATCCACATGCAAGTCTTTCTGTGATCATGGATTTTCGTTTTTCTTGGATTAATAGGAGTAGAATCCTGGCATCATAGTAAGTATTTTCTTTACCTTTTTAAGAAATTGTAAAGCTGTTTCAAAAACAGCTGCACCATTTTAAATTGTCACCTATATGGATGAAGTTTCCAGTTTCCCCGCCTGGTGTTCGCATCTATTCTTTTTTCAATCTGTTTTCAGTGCAGCCATTCTGCTACATGTGTATGCCGCTCATGTTTTTATCTTGCATTTCCCTCACTACTAATGATACTGCACAACTTTTTATGCACTATTCACATACCAGCTTCACTGAAGGGTTTGTCAAAATCTTTTTTTTCCTTTATGTAAGTATTTACTCACCCTCTTACGAGTGAGTTATAAGAGTTCTTAATAAATTTTGGGTAAAAGTTTTGTAATGGAACATAGGATTGTGAATATTTTCTTTCAATCTATGGTTTGTGTTTTTATTTTCTTAATGATGTTTTTAAAGTAAGTCCAGTTTATCTGGTTTTTCTTTTGTACCTTTTATTTTTGTTCCAGCACCATTAATTAAAAATACTTTGTCTCCTGACCTCATTAAATTGACTTCACAACATTGTTGAAAACTTAACCCTAAATGTAGAAATACATACATTTGTTAGAACTGTCTTTATTCTGTTGACTGTCTATAAATGGATTATTTATGTTTGGCTACTTTAGCTTTATAATAAGTCCTTAAATGAGCATCATGCATTTCACTAACTTTTTTTCTTTATCCAGGGTTTTCCCATATAAAATTGTTTTGCATGCCTATATAAATTTTGGGATCCACCTGTCATTTTCTGCAGAAAAACATGCTAGTATTTTAATAGAAGTTTCATTAAATATATGAATAAATGTGAAGAGATTTTGTGTACTTACTCATTTTTTTAGTGAAAAAAGTTACATTTTTCCAATCAATGAAGATGTTATATTTTTAAATTATCAAAAAATTTTAGGGGGGCTGGGGAGATAGCTCAGGAGAATAAGTGCTTGTCTGGCAAGCACAAGGGTCTGAGTTCAATCCCCAGTTCTTTAAAAAAAAATATTTAGGAAAATTCTCTAATTCCTCCCATCTCTAATATACATTTCTTTTACTTCCCTTTTCCAGGTTTATTCCAAAGTGTTTTATTCTATCATTTTCTTAATTTTCAGATTGTTCTAATTAATATATAAAAATATAGTTGTATTTGCATATTAATCTATCCTGCAGCTTTGCAAAACTCAGACTCTAGTAAATTCATTAGATTTCTCACTGGTATGATCATATCACCTGCAGTAAAGAGTTTATTTCTTCCTTTTCAATGTACAGTATACATCTTTAATTTCTTTTCCTTGCCCTTCTGTGCTGACTGAACCTCAAAATATGTTAAAGAAGTAAGAACAAAAATCCCTGCCTTACATCAATGTTAGTGAAAAAGCATTCAGTCTTTCATAAATACATACACAATATTAGCTGTAGGTTTCTCATGAATGTTTGACTTCTTAACTGAGATTTCTGCCAACAATTAGAATCATCATGAGGGTTAAGATCCTTTATTTCTTTACTAAGGCATATTACATTCAGTGATATTTTCATGTCAGACCAACCTTGCACTTCAAATGTGTTCATGACATATAATCCTTTTATATGTTGCCAGGTTCACTTTACTAATATTTTGCTTTTTGGGTTTTTTTAAATTATTTTTTGACAACTCATACAGAATTTTACTTAACAAAGTAATATGAATTTCACAGTATTTGTTGTAATACATGGTATTGTCTTACAACCAGCTATTCATATTACCAGATATTGGAAGAAGAAAAAACTGGAGCAATGTATAAGAAATTAAGAAAAGAAAAAATACAAACAATTGAAAAAAAGGAGACGAAGCTAATTAGAGCATTGACTGCTATTTCCATTTTTTTCTTTTTTAAAATTTATTTATTTATTTATTTATTTATTTATTATTTGTCCTGTCAGAGGTGAATATTCTATTGGTATCTAAATACTATAAGTGTTTGAATTCAACTAAACATCTAATACTGTCTAGCAGTCTATAATATTAGTGGGTTATCATCAGAAGTTATTGACTTGAGCCTTTTACAGCTCATCGTATTAATATGGATTTACTTTATATACCTCATTTTTATACTTTTCTACTGGATGGTTAAGACCAAGATATAGCAAGATCTATATACCCAGAATTGTAACTTTTGTATCTGATAAGGTCAGCCAAATACTCTCAGGATTTATCCTGTAGCCCTGTACCACCTTTTGTACATTCTTTTGTCAGTGTCTGACCTGAGGATGAGTCACGGCCATTGCTTGACCAATTTGCTCCTGTGAAAGCTTGAGAAAATGTTTTTTCTCTCCATGTGATTCTCCCCAGGCTCACTTTAAATCCTCGAACACATTTCTCTGTGGCTCCATAATCTTCTTGATCAGAAAGTTTGGAGCACAACTGAGTTACATGTTGTTACAGTACAGGTTCTCCTATGTCCCGAGTCTTCACTGACCTTGAAAGGCTAGGGCCAAAATGTTGGCTAATCATGCAGCCCTTCTTTTTCTCCAAATTTTGATCTGCTAACTTAGGTTGTTAACCCTCCAGAAGAGAAGCTAATTATTAACCTGCAATATATGCAGTATGGTTTATCCTATCTGTAGAAATATCAAACATTTTGGCATATCCTGGAACAGGTATTTTCCATCAGATATTGATATGTTGAATTTTAAGTCCTTACAGAATATGAAGGAAAAATAGTTATATAAAAGTAGAAATAAGCATTTACATATTTTTACAAAGAAATTTAGAAACCTAGTCATATACGGAATTGTAAGTCCTTATATTAGGGAGATAATATGATATTTACAGATGTGGGTCTGGTTTATTTCACTAATAAGTATATCTTCAAGGGGCATCCACTTAAATATGTAGGCTTCAAGTTTATCATTGTTTATAGCTGAGTAGTATTCCATTATATAAAAGTACCACATCTTTTTCAACCATTCCACATGTGATGGGCATTTTGGTTGTATCCAAGTTCTGGCTATTACAAATTGTGCTGCTGTAAACATAGGCCCACATATATCACTATGATATGATGCTTTCAGTTCCTCCAGGAAAATTCCCAGTAGGGGTATAGCAGGCTTGAATGGAATTTCCAGTCCTAGTTTTCTAAGGAGTCTCCACAACTACTTCACTAATATTTTGTTAAGCATTTTTATCTCTGTGCTTATGAGAAATACTGGTCAGGACTTAAATTGTACTCTCAGGGCTGGAGAGATAGCTTAGTGGCATAACTGTTTGCCAGGGTCCCAAGTTCAATCCCTGGTGCCCCCTAAAATAAATAAATAAATAAAGATAAAAAAATCTTTCTTGTTTGGTCTGGCTAAATAGCTCAGCAGATTAAAGTGCCTGCAAGCAGGAGTAGGGGCTGGGGTTCGATCCCCGGACCTGTTGTGCTGGCCTTGCCCCCTCCCCCAGGGTGCCCTGAGACTTGAGACTGGGTGTGGTGGCGCACACCTGTAATCCCAGCTCTTGGGAGGCTGTAAACAGGTGGATCACTGGGAGTCTGATCTGGTAGTGAGACCCTGAACACCCTGTAGACCCTTCCCTAAAATAAAAAAAAAAAAATTTACTCTCTTCCTTTGGTTTGCATAATATGCTAATGCTGGACTTAGAAAATGACTTCCTTTCTCATCTATCTTAAATGGTTTCTATAGAATTAATTTTTTTCTATCCTAAATGTTCGATAGAATTCACCATGAAGTCATCTAGACTTGGGATGTTTGTTTTGAATGGCTTTTCTAGATGGCAAGATTATGAAATAAAAAATCAATTTTGTAATAAATAAAAGTATATTCAGATGTTACTTCTCATTACGTCTGTTATAAATTGTCTTTTGAAGAATTTGCCCTTTTTTTTCTAGGTTATGAATTTATTGGCAGAAAGTTATTTATAATACACTCTTTAGTGTTCTGCTCATGTTGGTAAAAACTAGTGATTTCCCCTCCCTCATGCCTGAAGTTGATCATTTGTATCTTTTTTTTTTTTTTCAGCCTAGCTAACACTTAAGTAATTATATTTTTTTCAGAGACATGTATTTTGTTCTGTTTTCCATTTCAGTGATTTCTTCTCCTACCTTTAGTATTTTTTCTCCATTTTACTTTGAGTTGGTTTTTCTTCTCTGTTAGCTTCTCCAGATAAAAGCTTAGATTAATTTTGTATCTTTCTAACATAGACATTGAATCTGTAAATGTGTTCCCTAAACACTGTTTTGTTAGGGAACCACAGTCAGATATATTTTAATTTTCATTTATTTCAATTACATTTTTCTGTTTTACCTACCTGCAATTTACTTTCCCAAAAGTTTTAAGTAATTGTCTCAAAATTTTAGTACTAATTTTCTCTTTTAATCATGTATTTTGATTATGCCTAATAATTTTGATGACTCAAATCTTTTGCTCTTTATGTTTTTCCTTTGAGATAAGTATGACATATATCAGTGTTGAATTTTCCACCTTTGGATTTTGAAGTTCATTAATTCATTGACTTAAATGATGAAGTAGAATAACCCTTTTTCATGTTTTTGCCAATGAAACACCAAACTTCAGTTGAAAATTTGAAATCAATGAAGTGTAACTAACCTTTTAAGTAATACTATACATATGTGAAGTGTGGGGTGTGTATATGTGTGTATTTTTATTCAAGGTGAAAGAATTAAGTTTTATTTATTCATTTATTTTTGAGGAACTGGGGATTGAACTCAGGCCCTTGAGAATTAACTTTTAAAATATCTAAGGCTGTTTTAAAGCCCAATCTACAGCTAGTAAGTAGTGTAACCTCACTTCATACAACCCTGGTAGGTTTTCATAAATGAAGAGAACACTATTCTGGCAAGGTTAGTTGCATAATTGGAATTTTTCTTACCCTGTTCCCAAGTTATTTAATAAATGCATTTTGCCTGTAAGTACAAAACAGAAAAAAGTTCAATTATTTAAGCTAATTGAACTTTTTTAATTTCTTTTAGAAATATTCTCTAGAAGTTTATGAAAACACAAATATTGAAAATTTTTTTAAGTTTAAGAAAACATACAAATGAATACATACATTACACTCTAGGCTTCAATAAATTTGTACAAATGATAATTTTAAATTTTTTATATTTTGAAAATTCACAGCAGAATTAGCATTTTAAATAACTGGATTAATATTTCATCTTATACTTTGTAAAGTTTTCCCTTAGCCACCTAAATTGTATGATATTAAATTAGAATTTGTTCCACTTCAGACTCCCTAGATTTTTGTTTTGATTTGGTAAGCAAATTAACAGTGTAAATGAGATTTTTCGATGGATCACCTAAGGGGCCAAATTATTTTTTAGAATGTAAATAGCATCATTTGCATATATAAAATTAATGTATAGATGAGCCTCATCTAACATTAGAGTGTAATCTTTACTTTAAAAACATTTTGTAACTAACCAGCTAATATACTTACATACTTTGAAATTAATTAAGCTGCCTCTTTTAAATATTTACTAGTATATCACTAATTCATAGTATTCTTGCCCTCTATAATATCAGGCCATATTTTATATTGATTATAAAATGTATCCATGCTTTGAACATTCCTTTCCTTAACATTTATTGTGATTGATTTACATGTTTGCCTTTTCTTTTTCTCTGGACTTAAAGGTCAAAATAAGCAGGTGTTACATAAATCTGAGCTCAACTGTAGTAATACAAGGATGGAGGAAAATCAGTAAGGGACTTTCCTTTGGGAATACCCCATAATCTATTGCCAGGTTCATTCCATTTCATAGATGAGGATAGTAACCAATTTTCCATGTTTCTGTAGTATTTCTCATGCAGTTTCCAAGATTGATTGATTGATTGATTTAATTTCCTGGGGGATAGACTTCTCTCATTATCTGTTACTTTTTTTGTTTTTAGTTTGAATTTCTTTTCATCAGGAGTAGTTAAAAGGCAAGTGTAAACTAGCCAAATGGAAGTTACATTAGTTTTTCTGTTCTGCATGCTTTAGTATAGAAAAATAGTCTTATAACTCAGAATTTTTATAATTTTTCAAATATAATTTTTTTCTTTTTTGCTCCGAATGCCTTTAGGGCAGGTTTGGCTGGCTTGAGTTGTGGGGATCGAACTGCAGCAACCTGAGCCTGACTGCTTTGTTGAAGCAGCCACTTAAAGAACTGAGCTAAGGGGCAGGCCCCCTCAAATATAATTTTGATAATTATTTTAAAGAAAAAATTTGTTTTATCACACCAATTTTCTTTTCAAACATACTATTATTTTCCAGCTGAACCTTGCCACTTTTCTATTTAACATCACAGAGAAAAGTTCTAGTCCTTGGAAATTATCTTACTGATTAAGGTTTAGTCAAACTAATAGCTAAATGAGAGAAAGTAGAAATCAAGAATGAACTATTTTCTAAAATTTGGGGCTGGGGAGATGGCTTAGTAGAATAAGCGCTTGCCTGGGAAGCACAGGGACCTGAATTCAATCCCTGGTTCTGAAAAAATAAATAAATAAAATTTGCCATACTTTTTTCACACAGGCTTTAAAGTAATATGCATAGTGTCAAATGTTGTTTTCAGAAAACCTCTTGTATTAGAAACACAATAGTTTTGTCTTTGGTACCGCTCTTGTTCTCTCTTAATGTCCAAACCAATTATATTCATCTGAATAGAGCTGCACTTAGATGATAGGAAAATTGATATTTGTATGATTCTGCTGTGTGGTCTGAAATACTTTTCCTTCATGGATTCACAATAATATTGATTTTTCTTGAATATTGCTAATGTCATTGTTACTGGCAGTCTGTTAAAATACAGGAGGACTTTGTAATATGCTTTGGAGAGAAGTAATAGCCACAGAGAAATAACTCGTAATATGCTAACATTCAGGTTTATCAAAAACAAAGGCAGCTGGACATGGTGGCGCACACCTGAGGCAGGAGCATGTCTGGAATTCAAGGCCAGCTAAGGCTATACAGTGAGTTTTGGACCAGCCTGAACTATATAGTGAGTCCTTGTCTCAAGAAAACAGAAAGAAACAAAGACAACATGCTAGCCAGTCACTCTATGACAAAAGGATTTTATTACCTTACTCTTAAAGAGCAGCAAAAATTACTGTTTCTGATAGAAAGTCTCAGCCATGAATGAGGTACACAACAGTGAGAGCCTGGAGGAAATAGGTATAACTGTGTGAGCAATAAAACTGGGATAGAATTTTATTAATATCCTTTGATAAATAAGGATTTATTTATTTATTTATTTATTTATTTATTTATTTTTGTGGCTCATG
>NW_004524695.1:6760316-6765776 GCF_000260255.1 Octodon degus | reverse complement strand
TTCTCCACTGCTGCTGAGTATGTAGACTTGTGCAACTATTATGGAAATCAGTGTGGAGACTCCTTAGAAAAGTTGGACTGGAAATCCCATTTAAACCAGTTATTATTCTACTGGGAATTTTCCTGGAGGATCTGAAAACATCATGTCATAGGGATATTGTGTGCCTATGTTTATAGCAGCACAATTTGTGATAGCCAAATCTTGGAAGCAACCAAGATGCCCATCACCTGAGGAGTTATTTCAAAAGATGTATTTTTACACAATGGAGTATTACTCAGCTCTTAAGAATGATAAACTCAAAGCCTTTATATTGAAGTGGATGCCACTTGAATATATACTCATACGAGAAATAAGCCAGACACATGTGTAAATATCATATAGTTTACCCAGTATAAGTACTCAAAACAAGAAATACAAATAGAAAGGTATAATACAAGTAAAAGGAAAGCAGTATCTCGAGGACTAACTAATGAAGAAGGGGAAAGGAGAAGAGCTAGGAAACATGAATAAGTCAAGCCATACAGTTATTGTAGAAGATGGGCAAGGCAATGATCCTGAGAATCTCCAGAAGATTTTTGAATCAACAGTTAATTGGAATGATTCTCACTCTAACTATGTATACTGTTACCTGTGAAATAAGCAATTGAACTGCAGATGGTAATCTGTAATAGTAGTTTCTTGCTTGGAGTGCCTGTCATTCTGGTCTTTCGAATACGGGCTGCTTGTCATGACTTGCCAGTTGCAGCTGTGCTGTCTCTCGGGTAGATGATTGGTCAAGAAGAAGCTGATGGTGAATGAAAGCAAGAGACAGGAAAAGGAATATCGTGGGACTGTCCTGCTTGAAGGTTGTATATGGTTAGATTTTTTGACTTATGTGTAAATATAAGAAGTATATAATTCTTTATGCCTATTTTTAAAATACATTCTAATTTTTAAATGTTTTTTGTCATATTCTGTAGGGACTTAAAGTTCCTCATATCAATACTTGATGAAAAATACCTGTTCCATGTTATGCCTAAAATGTTTGATATTCAGACACATAGTGAGGTTAAGCTAACTGCCTAAGATGTATTCTAATAGCAATAAGCTTGTCTTCTTGATGGTTAACAACACTAAGTTTGCAGACCAAAATTAGAGAAAAAGGAGGGCTACAGGGAAAGCTAACATTTTGGCCCTAGCCTTCCAAGGTCAATTAAAGCTCAGGACATATGAGGACTTGTACTGTAACGTCATGTAACTGGTAGTGTCCCAAATTTTCTGATCTAGGAGATTATGGGGCCAAAGAGGAAAGTGATCGATGATGTAGAGTGTGCCTAAGGAGAGTCACATGGAGAGAAAACATTGTCTCAGGCTTTCACAGAGAGCACATTGGGCAAGCAATGGCCGTGACTCATCCACATGGCTGACACTGACAAAGGTTCTACAATCTGAGGTACAGGATCTCAGGATAAATCCTGAGGGGATTTCACTGACCTTATCACACCCAAAAGCTACAACTCTTGTTGCATAGGTCCTCCTTTACCTTTGTTTTAAACATCCAGCAGAAAAGTATAAAAACGAAATATAAGAAGTAAAGCCATGCTGTTATGTTGAGCTGTAGGGGACTCAGGTCAATTTCTGACATTGCCAGTCAAGCGGAAGACCCATTACTATTATGGGCTACTGGACTCTTTAAAATATTTTGTTGAGTTTACACACCTATAATATTCAAATAACAGAACTTAACAAAATAAGGAGATACAGATGAATGTCCGTTTTGTATCTGTGTATTCAAAGTGGTTAGGATAGATATATAGTTACTTTCTCTTAATGAATAGAGGGATTTGTTCTAATGGTGTTTGTAAATAGGCTATTGTGTCCTCATCTTGTACAGCAATGAACCTTTAGAAAGAATGTATGCAATGTGTTAATTATTGAAACTGTCCTACTAACTCTCTCATTGCTATTTGTTTCTCAATAAAATGGTGAAAAAAATAAGGACAAGAAGAAAAAACACGTTAATAGGAAAATAAAAATAACTACTATTTTAATACCAAAAAAAAGAAAATTATTCTCTTGTTATTCCTTTGCTTTTTACAACTTGTCAAATGCTGCCTGAAATTATGCTGCAATTTTAACTAAGATGGTCATAATTCTGGTGATCAACTTGAGAGCAGTTAACATTGAAATCCTATCAGTGCTGGCCAAATAGCTCAGCGGATTAAGCTGCCTGCTTAAGCAGAGCTCAGTGGCTGGGGTTCACTCCCTGGCGTGCTGTGTCAGCTCCAACCCTGGGGCATGCTGAGACTGCCAGTGAGAATGGGCATGGTGATATGTGCCTGTCATCCCAGTGCTTGGGACAATCACTATGAGTCCGATCTATGTAGTGAGACCCTTTAGACTCTGTAGCAAATACATTTTAAAAAAACCAAAAAACAGATTTGGTGAAATCCTATCAAGTTTTCTCTTTTTGAATAAAATACATTTTTTCATTTGTTTTGAATTTTAACTTGCATCAATAATTTTTAGTTTTCTTCATGTAAATTCTCACATATCATTTAAAGTATTAGTTTTAATGTATATTCTCTTTGATATTATAAAAATATTTTTAGTTTTCATTGTTGCTATATATATATATATATATATTTTTTTTTTTTAATGTGTTTAGTACAGGGTCTATAGCTTCTCACTGCGTATTTCCAACTTGTAGTGATTTTCCTGTTTTCAGCCTCCCAAGTGCTGGGATCACAGACAGGCACCACCAGACCCAGTGTCACTGTCAGTCATAGTGGACTCCACCCTTGGGTGGAGCTGGCATAGCATGCCGGGGATCAAACCCCAAGTGCTGAGCTCTGCCTAGGTAGGCTGGTTTAGTCCACTGAGCTATTTGGCTAGCCCCTCATTGTTGCTATTTAGAAGTGTGATTAAAGTATATTTTATGTACATTCATTTAATTTAAAGAGGGAATCATTTTGGTTTATGTTTTCAGAACTTTTGGTCTATGGTCATCAGGCTTTTGGTAATTCTAATAATTTTTCTGGAAGTTTTTCTTTCACATTTTCTGTGTGTCCAGTCAAATCATCTGGTAGGGTTTTTTTGGTTTGTTTATTTTGGTTTTTTGTTTGTTTGTTTTTGGCGGAACGGGGGATTGAACTCAGGCCCTTGCACTTGCCAAGGAAGAGCTTATTCTACTGAGCCATCTCCCTGGCCCTCAAATCATCTGGTAGTTAAAGTTTCATTTTTTTCCTTTCTAACTTTTGTAAGTCTTATTTCTTTTTTGTATGTTATTATACTGACCAAAATGTTCAGTACATACAGCAACAGAATTGTTCATCTTTTTTTGTATTTCCAGTTCAAAGGAGGAGTTTTCAAAATTCTATCATTAAGTGTGTAAATTCCAAGCAGGGAGGGAATTTGAGTTCTATTTTCTTAAAGAGTTTGTATGTGCAGATGCAAAAGTATGTTGTGTTTTGTTTTGTTTTGATTTGTGTTCAGAGTCTCTCGCTACCCATGTCAGACTCCTAGTGATCCTCCTATTTTCAGCCTCCCCAGTGCTGGGATTATAGGTGTGTGCCACCACTCCCTGTCTCTGTGACCTGCTCAGCTCACTCAGGAGCAGGGCAGGCACAGCACATGGTGCTAGGGATCAAACCTGGTCCCCGTGCTTGCCTAAGCAGGTGCTTAGTCTGCTGAGCTGTCTTACCAGCCAGCACGGGTTTGTTTTTATCATAAATAGAATTGAGCTTCATCACATGCTTTCTTTTCATCTATTGAAATAGTGATATAATTTCAATTTTGTTCCAAGTTGTTTATACTGTGTACTGTATTAAATGATTACAGATTTTAAATCCATCTCCCTTTTCTTGGTCACAATTTGAAATTTTAACAAAGTATTTCTCTTTTCTTAGTATATGTTGTGAATATTTTTTGCATTGTGGTTCATGGATGACATTTATCTATAGTTTTCCTACAGTATCTTCTTAAAATTTTGGAGTCAAAGTAACATTGACCTCATGGAATGAGTTGGGCAGGATTTCTTCCTTTTCACTTTTTTGGGAAGTATTTGTGTAGTTGAAGGGACAGTGTAATGGGGGCTCTGCCTTGTGTAGTACTATACCTCTGCTCCTCTTTGGCTCTCATTCTCTTGGCTTCCTGGCTACTCTGCAATGAGCGTCTTTCTTCCACCAACTCTTGCATGCTGTTTCTGCCTCAGCACAGACCTAAAAGCAACAGAGCCTGTTGAGCATAGACCAAAACTTCTGAAAGCACAAATCAAAATGAATCTTTCCTCCTTTAAGTTTTTCTCATTAGTTTTGGTCAAAGCAACAGTAAAGCTGAATAACATTGTAGGAAATGATTATTTTGGCTCACGATTTCAGAGATTTCAGGCCGTAGTCAATTGTCCCACTGCTTTTGGGCCTTTGAAGAGGCAGTAAGCCCTTGAAACAATGTGTGGTTAAAAAAAGAAAAAAAAAAAAAAAAAAAAAAAAAAAAGGCTCCTTTAACCTCCTGGAAGCCAGAAAGAAAAAGAAAGTCCCCACTTCCCCTTCAACAGCATGCCTCCAGTGATCTAACTTCTCCTCACTAGGCCCCTCCTCCTAAAGGTTGCACCACCTTAAAATGCAGACTTTGCCTCATCTTTCTTTTTTGTTTTTGTCTTCAGTATTTGAGATTTTATTGGTTGTGTTGAAGATCAGTACACATGATTTACTTTGTACACAATTCTTAACACACATACCAAAAAAAGCCATGTATTGTTCTTCAGTTGTTCCAATGACTTTTCAGGTTCAAATTTAAAGGCAAATTTTCTGTAAGAGGAGTAAGTACCAGTATCTTCAAATGCTGACAAAGTGTTACTTAAGTCCCACAGAGTCACAATTTTATATCACATGCACTACAAATTCTAATTTTTTATCTTTCATAGCACATTAACACAATAAGGCAAACTGTACTACCACAACCAAAGATGTTATAGAGTGCACACGATTCTCACAGGGCAACAATTAGGATACAGTTTTCTAAAGAAATTGTTTCTTAAAAGAAACAATTCTACTAAATACATGGGAATATAAGTCATTTAAAATATCCAAGACATATTAAATGCAGGACTGTAATTCCAAATTGCCATTTAGTATGCTTGGTATTGAAGGATATAAAACTAACCTCCACCTATGGAATGATAAGCTGACACCCAAGAGAGTCAAAGCCTTCCATAATTCAATATCCCCCTATTTATGGTTGTACCAAAAAATAATCAGAGAATGATTTCACCTCTAAAAAAAATCATTTACACTTAAAAAATGCAATGAGATGGGATTCCATCCTTTTTAAAAACTAGAGCTACTAAAAAATTTGCATTTACAAAATAGTTAATAAAAATATTCCTCTGGATTGTACAAGAAGGGAGACAGGGAGCACTGATAAGACATGGTGTGTGATTAATCAGACTTGGCTTTTTTCTCTTCTGTTTCATCAGAGGCT
>NW_004524695.1:6752933-6760216 GCF_000260255.1 Octodon degus | reverse complement strand
ATTTATTTATTTATTTTTGTGGCTCATGCTGCCTGAAGGGCATGACTAACCAGGGATCAAACCTCTGTATCCTACTCCTGACTGCCTTTGCTTAAACAGGCACTTAAATGACTGAGCTAAGGGCAGCTCCCCCCCAACCCCCGCAATTTTTTTTTTTTTTTTTTAATGGAACCAGGGATTGAACTCAGTCCCCTGTGCTTGCCAGGGAAGCGCTTACACTACTGAGCCATCTCCCTGACCCCTTTCTTTGATAAATAAGAAAAACATGTTGCATCTCAAAAACAGAAACAGGATGGTATCAGAATTAAAACTGAAGAACGGTTTTAAACAATAATATTGAGTTAATTTTTTTAATTAGATATTTAAAAGATGCTTACTTAAATTTTCCAGAAAGTACAATAAAAAGACAAAGATGGAAAATAGAGGAAAACCTGGGAATTAACCCAGCAGTTTCAACACTCAAAGGAAAGGAGTCTCTAAGAAATAAAAATTAAGCCAGGTACAGTGACACATGCCTGTGATCTCAGCACTTACTTGGGAGGCAGAGGCAGGAGGAACATTGCTAGTTCAAAGTCATCCTGGATGAATAGTGAGTTCCTGCTTTAAGAAAAAAAAAAAAAGAAAACAAGATTCTGCCTAAAAAGAAGGAAAGACTTTTAAACAATATAAGACAATTTCAGTTGTAAAACCATGTTCTCAAGATTGTTACATGTAAATACATTTAGAGTTAATCCAAGGCATATTGTTATGGAAGTTAAAAAACATTGATGATAAAAGTTAATATAGAGTAATGTATATATGTGTCAGGGTGTGTAGCTCAGCATATGTAAGTTGCTGAGTTCACTTGCCATGCTGATCTGCAAGAAAGAAGGAAAGAAAGCAAAGAAGGAAGTGTACATCAAAATAAATAGACATAACTGACAATCTGGCCAGCTTAAACAACACAGCAACAATGGAAGACAGAATTCCAAGCGTTAGTCTCAGGAGTGTTAGCATAGCCTCACTGCCAGTAGGTAGTGTGGTTACAGACATGCTTAGACATGTTAGGACGTAACAGCAGCAGCATGCTTTCACACTGCAGCAGAGGGGGGAGTTACTTAAGAATTAAAAAGATGCAGTATCCAGGAAAAGGTATTGAACAAAAGGAGACCAAGGCACACTACCCAAGGATAGTATCCAGTTAATTGCAAAAGCTGACACATCTGAAGAAAGTAGAATGGGGTTGGGGGGGATTATATAATGCACTGAATGTTTAGAAATAATGTTGCTTTTTGATAGGTGTGATGGAACATGTGGATAACATTAGCATAGGAACATAGAATATTAAGCAGAAATTTTAAAAGGCAAGTATTAACTCTAGGAAAAAGTAAATGTGGTAGAAAAACAAAACTTTTTTGTTTATTTGTTTACTTTGCAATGAGCAATATCTTTGTAGCTGTATCACTGCAAGTACTATTAATTCAACTGGAGATTATGTGCCAATTCTGCTGGTGAGAGTAGAGTTTTATTATTTTAAGAGTTAAATCCTATTTACTATAGTAGAATAGTCAATAAATGTTGCCTAAAATTCAGTAAATCTAGAAACAACAGAATAAGCATGTATTTTAAAATATAGAACACAGAAGAAAGAAACAGCTACAAGAATTAAAAGTGAGAATCTTTGAGGATGGCAAGGGGCTGCCGTTTTTCTTTGTAAACATTTAATATCTGGGGCTTTTGCAAGTATTTCTTTCCTAAAAGTAAAAGATAATTTTGAAATTAATGGTATTTAAAATGCCTGGGAAATAGAATAATTATGGCTTATTGTCAACATTTTTTATTTTTGTCTGTTATTTTCTAGAGTTCCTGGAATAACTATTGCTACAGATATTATCTGTGGTTTTCCTGGAGAAACAGATCAGGATTTTCAAGAAACAGTGAAACTTGTTGAAGAGTACAAATTTCCAAGCCTCTTCATTAACCAATTTTACCCAAGACCAGGAACTCCTGCTGCAAAAATGGAACAAGTTCCAGCACAAGTGGTGAGAGTTTTTCCTTGTGAATATCTGCTTATGCCAAGTTCTGTACAAATGCAGCTGGCTTATATGGCCAGCACTACTAGCTTAGGGTGTACCCTCCAGCCACAAAATGTGGGGAAATTTTTCAACGGGGAGGCTGTGGAATAGGTAAAAGGCAGCTACATATCGCCTTTTCTTCTTCTCAGGAGGGAGGTTAAGACAACATTGTGGAAAAGAAAAAAAACTATCCATTACTATCTAGCATTTGCCAGGGTATATAAGATAGATCTTTGAATGTTTCAGAATTCAGAATATTACTGAACATGGGTGAGGAGTATTATTCAGTGGTAGAGAGAGCTGCCTAGAAGGCAGAAAGTCCTGGGTTCAAGCTCCAGCACTGAAAAATAAGAAAACATGTACAATTTAATTAAATTAATACCTTTGAGCAAAGGAGGTTTCATACTTCCCTGCATCTCAAAAGACCCTGTTCCTAAGTTGGAAGTCCTGTGGTTTTCGAACTTCCTCAAGGGAGAGATTTGATGGTTGCCTGTTTGTCTGTCTATGTGTGTTGTGTTCATAGTGAACCTTGATTTACTTTCATCCTTTCATGTTCATAGACAGAACAGGATAATGTGGTTTGAATGAATGTGAATAAGCTTGAGATCTAGTAAAGGCAAGCTGCTTTCCAGGATGCCTCAGAAATTAATGTTCAAAATAAATATTCTTTTCTCAATTCATTGATTGAACATGAGAAATTGTATAATTGCATTCAGGAAGATGTTCTGATTTTTTATTATTGAGGGTATCACATACGTCCAACAAAATTTTCTCTTTTTAGTGTAGAGTCCTATGAATTTGGAAAATGCATACAGTAGGGTAACCGACTGTCTCACACTCAAGGTGAGGAGCAGTTTCATTACCACACCAAATTTCCTTCCTACGCTTTTGTATTCTACTCTTTTCATCCCTGACTACTGATGTGCTTACTGTCTTTTTTAAAATTAATTTTATTGAGAAACAAAGAGACAGTTTCAAAACTGATTAGTAAGACAGTTTCAATAATTAATACATTGCATATTGTTGTCTTCATAGTGATTATTCATAGTACAAGATGCAGACATGATATCTTGTCTAAACAGCATTAATACAAATCTTTCTTCTCATTGAATTAAGAGAAAGTAGCTGTATATCTATCCTATTTTGTATATACAGATACAAAATGGTCCTTCCTTTGTATCCCCTTTTTTTGTTTAGTTTTGTCAGAGAAGGATATTCCATTGCCACTTAAATATTGTAGGTGCATGAATTCAGCAAATTAACCCAATATAGTCCAGTACTCCATAATAGTAGTGGGTTATCTATAGGACTGGCAATGTCAGAAATTGTTGACTTGAGCCTTTTACAGCTCAGCATACTAATAGGGCTTTACTTTCTATATCTCCTTTTTATACTTTTGTGCTGGATGGTTAAGACCAAGATAAAGCAAGACCTATACAACAAGAAATGTAACTTTTGTATCTGCCAAGGTCAGTGAAATGCCCTCAGGATTTACCCTGAAACCCTGTACCGCAGTTTTTAGATCCTTTGTCAGTGTGCCTAAGGAGAGTCACATGGAGAGAAAACATTCTCTCAGGCTGTCACAGAGAGCAAATTGGTCAAGCAATGGCTGTGACTCACCCATGTGGCTGACACTGACAAAGGATCTGATGTGCTTACTGTCATACTTCAATCCATTGTTTCTTAAAACTTTCTTCTCTATAGATTTTTTGAACTGGAGCTGCCAAATAATCCTTTATCATTTTCTGTACACATCTTAGTCATTTACAGAGGAAATTCACACCTCACATTCTCGAGCAGTAAATGCTCAGGTGGAACCAGACGGAGAAATGGAACCTTATTTGTAACGTAGGTCCTGTCAAGCTGTGAATGGCTGACTATCGTCTTCCATCTCCGAAAGAAACCACTTTCCTTCATTTGAGCACTGTACATTAGTTTGACTTGTTTTAAACTTGGTATAAGTGAAAGAATTTTTCAGTTTTTGAATTTTGTTTTCCTTAGTGTTATGTTGCTCAATCTGAAGTATGTTTTTGAAATTCACTGCAATTGATCAATTTTTATTGCTATCTCATGTTCCATTACATGCATACATCGTAATTTATCCATGGACAGTTTCAGCATGCTAATATTAATAATGCTCTTCATACAGCTGTCAGTATACTTGTTTTAATATTTTTTCACTGGTGTGTAAGCATTTAAAATATTTCAGCTGTGTCTAGCTAGGAATAGAATTGCTACATCATAGGAAATGCAGTTGAGGTACTTTAGTGCATACTGCCAAGTAGTTTTCCCAAACAGCTGAATAAATTTACACTCCCAAAAACAATGTATAAAAATGTTGAAGCTCCATTTAGTTGCAAGCACCTGGCCTGGTTATACTTTTAAAGTTAAAGCACTACATTCTGATGAGACTATAATATAATCTAGTTGTGTTTTATTTCCCTGCTAACCAGTGTTATGGTTAGCTTATTATCTATTTGAATATCTTTTCCTATGAAGTACCTGCTCTGATCCTCTGCCCATTTATCAGTTGACTTAGTAGTTTGATTTGTTCCCTGGCCCCTGATTTATAGAAATTATGTATGTATGATGGAAACAAATCATTTTAGGTCATTTTAATTTAAAAATACTCATTTTGTAAACTTTTTCTACTCTCGTCATGGTACTTTTTTGGGCACTCAAATTTCTTAATTATACTACAGATTATCTTTTCCTTTTTGTATTGTTCATAAAGGGTATCCATCATGAAGATAGCCTATAATGTACTATTCAAGAAATTTTACCACTTTGCCTCTTCCCTTATATCTGTGCTCCAACTAGAACTAGCTTTATTTAAGGTGTGTTTGAGGAGCAAGGGACAGTCATGGTATTGGGAGTTTTCCCCTGCAAAGGTATCCATTTGATTCATTCTTACCTCACCGCTGTGCTTTCTTACCTTTATAATCCTCAATATGTGTGCATCTTTTCTGGAGCTTTTTTTCCCTGATCCTTTGTTTTCTTGGTTAATCTTTCTACCACTACAAAAGATTTATCATAACTTCACAGTAAGTCTCAATAATTGCAATATAATTATTTCAGCTGATTTTTCTTGAAAATTATTCTCTTGCGGCTACCCCGTGCCGATGGGACCTACGGTGGTCCCAGCCCAGACGCAGTGTGGGTGAGACCCTCTTCCACCCCTTTGGGATGCCCCCTACCACTCTGCAGCTCCTCCCCTACCCCATCTGCCCAGTAGTAATTTCTGCCGTATTCCGGGAACCCCCAGATCCAGTCCTAGCCCAGGCTTGGTGAATGTGTGGGACAGCTTCCAACTACCCTGTGCTAGCTTGACCTACTGGTCCAAACCCAGGCACAGTGTTAGTGACACTCTTTCACCCACGTGGGACGCCCCCCATGACTCTGAAGTAACCCCCCATACCCTGCCCATAAAGTAGGAATTTCTGCCCCGTTCCAGGAACCCCCAGATCCAGTCCTAGTCCAGGCACGGTGAGTGTGTGGGAGAGCTGCTCCTCCCCCCTGCTCCACCTTGTCCCCTCCAGACTCAGCTCAGGCCTGGCATACAGGCCTAGGCAAAACCCTGCAGCTGCTATCCCTGCAGAGAGTGTAGGGGACAGAACCACCCAGCTAGTCCAGGAGCAGAACATCTTGCCAGAGGGGCATAACAGGTTCAACCCCAAGGGTAGCAGCAGGAAGGAGCTGAGCACAGCAGGTAGACCTAAGCCAGGCACAGATAGATATATCCAAACTTTGTAGATCTGCACCTGAACTTCAGTAAGTGCTAAGGTTATAACTGCAACAAAGATCTACAAAAAAGGTCGGAAGACAGTGCTACACAAAATGATGAGAAGGAACAAAATGCAGTTTAAGAACCCAAGCCCACCCATAACAAGTGCAGAGGACACTAACACAGAAAATTGGGAATCACATAGCTGAAAACAATGAATCAACGGCGTCTGAAATAAAGAAACAGCTGCAGAAAGGTATAGAGGAACTCAGATTGGAAATAAAAAAAGAAATCCCTGAATTAAGATCTGCAGTAAAGAATCAAATGCAGAAACATATGGAGGAAACCCAGTGCCCACCCAGAACAGGTGCAGAGGACACTAGTTCAGCTCAAATGTATGCATTAATAACGTCGATAGTAATCGACGTTATTACACAACAGCAGAAAGTCGTAGAGGAATTCAGAGTGGAATTCTTTTCTATTAGCTCAGCTCAAATGTACGAATTAATAGCGTCCATAGTAAATAAGCAACAGCAGAAAGTTATAGAGGAACTCAGAGTGGAATTTTTTTCTGAAATAAAAAAAGAATTCTCAGAACTCATAGCATCTGAAATAGAGAATCAACTACAGAAACATAGGGAGGAGACCCAATCAGAAAAAAAAAAACTGCAGTAAAAGAATTTCTAACTGCTTCTAAAGAAGACATTGATAAAATAGAGGAAATTAGAAAAATGACAGACTCCTTGAATGAGCAATACAGGAAAGAAATATATCACATGAAGCAGAATCAAAGAGATATAGAGGGAATTAAAATCTCAATGACAGGCTTGCAAAATCATTTAAGTGAAAGTGAAGACAGAGTTTCAGATCTTGAAGGTGCTGGTGCAGCTAGTGAAAAGGTAAGAAAGGATCTCCTAAAAACCACTAGGATGCAGGAAAGAATAATCCATCACCTGCAAGATCATGCAAAGATGAACAATGTGAGATTAATAGGCATCAATGAGAAACAAGAAGTCAATAAAAATGACATTAAAAAAATATGGGCAGAAGTAATAGCAGAAAACTTCCCAAATATGAGGAAACAATCTGACATTCAGGTAACCGAAGCATACAGAATGCCAAGTAACCTCAACCCAAGGAAAAACACACCGAGACATATAATAGTCAAGATCCCAGAAATTCAACGAAAGAATAATACTCTGAAAGCGGCTAGAGAAAAGAAGCGGATCACATTCAAAGGAAAACCCATCAAAATTACGGCCAACTTCTCTTCACAAACCATGAAGGCAAGAAGAGCATGGAGCAGAGTACTTCAAGTCATTTATGAAAACAAATTCCAGCCCAGACCACTATACCCTGCAAAACTCTCTTTCAGGTTTGATGGAGAAGTGAAATACTTCCATGACAAAGAACAGCTAAAGAATTTCATGATGACAAAGCCAACCCTACACAGGCTCCTGAAAGATGTTCTAGAGAGGGACCAAAATGATCAGAACTCCACGAAT
>NW_004524695.1:6741382-6744403 GCF_000260255.1 Octodon degus | reverse complement strand
CTGTTTCATCAGAGGCTACACTCCTCATTTTTAGTTTCTCCATTTTCCACAGGTAAATCTTCCTTGGTTTCTTTTCTTTTTTTTTTTTTTTTTTTTTCAGAACTGGGGATTGAATTCAGGCCTTTGAGCTTGCCAGGGAAGTGCTTATTCTACTGAGCCATCTCCCTGGCCCCTTTCCTTGGTTTCTTGATCTGCCACTTCAGGTTGTTTTCCCTTGGCTCCCCTTTTCCCTTTTGCTCGCACTTTTTTGTCCTTTCCTGCTGCCTTTTTTGGCTTTGTTTCCACTTTAGCTGGAACAGGTTTAGCTGACAGCCTTGCCAATCTCTCCTAGGGCTCCTCCTTTGCTACCCCTTCTACGGAGCTGACTTCTTGGGCATCTTGGCGGCTTAGGGGGCACTTACGGAAGCTGTGGGTTGAGGCCCACAGGAGCTTCGCAGAGCTCCGCAGCTCACCTTCTGTTCCTCCCCAGTGAGAGCTGCTGGAACCCACCATGACACCTAATCCTTTATTGTCTGTGTCTCTAGCTGATTTGTCAAGTGCATTACTAATTTATTTATTCCTTCTTAATCTGTTTCTAATCTCTTGGCAAATCAGTCTTTGGCATTTTTATATTATTTAGTTTATTTTCTATTTCTAGAATTACATTTTGATTGTTATCTTAAAGTCTGCTTGAAATCCTCTAACATCTGCATCTAATGTTTGCTGTTTCTCTTGTATTTTTTGTTTTGTTCTTTTTATTTGATCATTTGTCTGTCTGTCCATTTATCTAGTACTTTTTATGTTGAGTGATGATCATAGTTTCTAAAACAAAAACAAACATGAAGATTCCAGACTCTAATATATCTTATTCTTTTTTTTTTTTTTTTTGTGGAACTGGGGATTGAACTCAGGACCCTGTGCTTGCCAGGCAAGCACTTATTCTACTGAGCTATCTCCCTAGCCCCTAATATATCTTATTCTATAGTGCATTTAATATTGCTTCTCCCAGAAGATAAGTACTGATTTTTTAATCTGGTACTGATTTTTGAAACTGATGTTCAGTTTTTTTAAAGGTTGGTTGGTTTCTGGCATGACCTTACTTTTTTAATGCAACCAGTGGTATGCTGGCAAGGGTTTAACAACCGATCCTTTGGGAAAGACGTTCTGACTTGTAGCATTTGCCACTTTTCACAGTTTAAATATAAGTACTTCCACTGTTGCCAGTTTCAAACTATGTAATATCACTGGTCATGGAATTGGAAAGAAATATACAGAATCAGCTTTTTGAGTCAGTGCAAGCCAACCTAACATGTCACCTGTGTAGCTCTTCTGGGTCCTTTGTGAAGGTCTGTGATGTTGCCAAACCTCTCCTCATGGCCTGTCCCAGGGCTCATTTTTGTCACCCTGGGCTCCTGGGCTCTGGCTTCACATACAGTTTTCTGCTTGGCTGCACAGCCCTCAGCCCCTGCTTCCAGGTGATAAATGCATAGAAGGGAAAAGTAGCTCTGAAGATTGAGCTCTTTTTCCTTTTCTCTCTGGCATTCTTCTTCTTTGGGTCTTTACTGCCTTAGGAGTTTTTTGATGTTCATGTAAGACATATTGAACACCTTTTCTAGTTGCCCTTAGCAAGAACACTGTTCTTATATAATCTATTTAGTCTTAGCAAGACATGGAACCTACTACAAAAAAATCTCCTTTAAATGCTTTTTTTTTTTTTTTTAATTTTGTCTTTATCTTCTAAACATAGTGCCTTAGTATAGGACAGTCTATTTTAAAAGATTTTATGTTTTAAAGCTGTCTTAGGGTCCAGGGAGATAGTTCAATAGAATAAGGTCCAGGGAGATAGTTCAATAGAATAAGTGCTTGCCTGGCAAGCATGGGGTCCTGAGTTCAATCCCTGGTACCGCAAAAACATTAAAAAAAATTTTAAAAACCGCTGGCCTCGGGCTCAGTAGAATAAGCACTTCTCTGGCAAGCACAAGGACCCGAGTTCAATCCCTGGTTCCACACACACACACAAAAAGAAAAAACTTGTGTTAGGTTGACAGCTAAATTGAATATGAAATACAGAGGGTTCCTTGCTGTCACACATATCCAGCATCCCCCATTATTAACATCCCTGCCCAAGTGGTATGTTATAGTTAGGCTCAATGAACATATATTGATATATCATTTTACCCAAAGGTCATAGCTTAGATTAGAATTCACTCTTGATGTTATATATCTGTGAATTTTGACAGATGCCTAATGACACACACTCAACACTGTAGTACACTATTGTCAAAATAATTTTTGATCACTATAAAATTTCTGTGTTCTACCTGTTCATCCTCTTGTGCCCAACCCTAGACAGTCACATGCCTTTTCTCAACCCCACAGCTTTACATTTTCCTTAATGTCGTATATTAGGAACCATGCAGAAGATAGCCTTTCCAGATTGGTTTCCATCACTCATTAAAGTGCATTTAATATTTCTTCATGTCTGTTCACAGTTTCATAGTTCATTTCATTTTAGTACTGAATACTCAGTGCTAAATAATGCCTAGCCAAGTGTTGGTAATTATAAATAAAACAGTTATAAACACCATGGTGCAGGTTTATGTAGACATAATTTCAGCTTATTTGGGTAAACATCAAAGAGCATGTTTGCTGAATCATAAGATAAAAGTGGATATATGGACAAAATACCCAAAACTGAAAGTTAAAGGAGAAAAGATTTGGTTACTTCATAGTTCATAGAGATTTCAGTCTATAATCAGTTGGCTCCAAAACAGAGTGGCACATGGCAGAGGGTCAGCCATTCATGGCCATGGAAGACACCAAAAGCAGCACAATAGAAAAACAAGCCTCTTCCTGTCACTTAAATTTTATCAAGTCTACCAGGATTATGGCAGAGCCAATCCATTCGCTGGACTAATCCCGCAATCACCCATCCTTAATTTTGGCACCCTTAATTCTAGCACCCTTAATCACACACTCTAGATTCAGCCACTTCTGAAAAAGTGCCATCTAAATCTGGCTGAGGCTTTTTTTTTTTTAATG
>NW_004524695.1:6691234-6739297 GCF_000260255.1 Octodon degus | reverse complement strand
AGTTGAACCCTTTGTGTCTCTCTGGCAAGATGTTCTGCTCCTGAATCAGCTGGGTGGATCTTGCCTCTAGTCTCTTTGCAGGGAGTTCTGCTGAAAGGTTCCTCGCTGGGCCTGCACTCTGGGTCGAATGAAGATCCGTGGGCCCTGGGTGGTCTCACTCACATGTTGGACCTGGGCTCTGGGTCTATTCAGGATCCGCGGGCTTGGTTGTCTCACTCAACTCACCGGGTCTGCGTTCTGGGTCTCTTCAGGATCCCGCGGGCCCCGGGTCATCTCCTGGCTGAGGCTTTGGTAGGATATTAGACACAATTCATAACATTAGTTTTGTAAGAAAGTGTTACACTATCTTCCAAAGTAGCTGTACCATTTTATATCCCTACTAGCAATGAATGAGAGTTGCTGTTACTTTACTTCCTTTTCAGCATTCAGTGTTAAGTGTTTTGGAGTCTGGTCATTGTAATACAGGGTAACAGTCATTTCCTTACAAATCATCAGTAGTTTCCTTTTTGTTTCATTTTGTTTTTTAGTGTGTATGTGCGCATGCGTGTGTGTGTACACACTGCTATCATAATCTAACTCAGCGTCTGGTGCATGCTAAGTACCAGCTCTACCACCGAGGTCTATCTCCAGCTTATTGTAGTTTCAATTTACATTTCTCTAATAACAGATGCTGTTAAGCATCTTTTCCTGTACCTATTTTCTGCATGTATTTTCTTTGGTAAGGTGTCCAGTTCTTTGGCCTATTTTTTGACAATGCTGAAGGTTTTTTGTTGTTGAGTTTTAAGAGTTCTTCATACATTTTGAATAACACTTCTGTATTAGATATGTGTTTTGAATTTTTTTTCACAGTCTGTGGCTTGTTTTGTCATTTTCTAAGAGCAGACTCATTTATTATTATTTACCACATGTTAGAAGAGTTACCAATTTTCCACTGTACTCTTGTCTGATACAGTAGCCGTAGCTCCCACAGTGTCATAGCCTTTCTTGTGAAGCTGTTTATTTTTTCATTCTCAGTTCCACTGCTCTATTCTCAAGAGGCAATACTTTGATTCTCCTACATTTTTTCCCTTTCTCACCCAGCTATCTCTTCATTAAACCTCTTTGTATTAGTTTTGTAGAGTTGGTATAACAGTATACCACAGAGTAAGGGATTTAGAACAAGCTAATTATTTTCTCAGACTTCTGAAGGTTAGAGGTACCTGTAAGAGGAATCATTCCTCACCTTCTCCCTGGTCCTGGAGATTTGCTGGCAGCCTTTGGTGTCCTTAGCATGCAGTTGCCTAACTCTAGCCTCTGCCTTCACTGTCACAGGTGTCCTATGTGTCTGTGTCTTCACATGGCTGTCTTCTTCCAAGGACCAACACCTTACTCCTCATTTTAACTTATGTCTGCCATAGCCCTGTATCTAAATAAGGTCATATTTTGAGTACTGGGGATTAGAACTTCAGTATAATTTTTAAGGGGTTATCATCCCATCCACAACATTCCTCTCTGCATTTCTGGAATTATCTTCTAGTTTAAAACCTTTGATGGAATTTTGTTACTAGAAAGTTCAGATAAATAAATAAAATAATTAAACATTAATAATGCAACCTGAGAGATCTGCAGTCCAAGAAAAGATATCTGATATACATTGAATCTTCTGTGCTCCTCCTAAAGTCACCAAGAAGTGATAGCTGTTTACATTACTGGTCTCAGCTAGTTTATCAAAGTGTTTATACAACTCACATTCTCAAAATACAACACTATTGCAAACTAGATAAGTACTATTTCTTATCTGGTTTATTTCTCATTTCCTTGAAAAGAAAAACCAGCAGTGACAGTAGAATCTAATGTATTTTTCAAAGACAAAAATACCAGTTTCTTTTAAGTAATGTTTTTCTATTCTTTTAGAATGACTTTTAGTGAAGATATACTGTTTTCTTGATTGCATTTTATTTCTGCTGAAAACAAGTCTCAAAACATGTTATTCTCTCATAAGTGTCATAAAACAAAATTGCAATGTACTTTTCCTTTTCTGTGTAACTTATTTTCATGTAAGTACTAACATTAATATAAATTTCAGTATTTAGAAGAGCTCTGATAAATGAACTAAATTGTATATATTTCTTGATTATGTAAATCATTAAATGGATAAAGAACTAGTCAGTCAGATCTTACATTTGTGTAAGGCAAGAAAGAGATAAATCCTTGCATACTGAAAAAGAATACAACATTCTTAAGTTTATAATGAAAATAAATTAGGCATTATATTTGCATGATCAAGATAACCTAAATCTTATTTTTCTTAGCTTTTTGATAATATTATTTATGCACAGTAGATCCTTGACTTAGGAACTTAATGCATTCATGAGGGCTGGTTGTAACTCAAGTAGGTTAAGTCAAGACTGTGGAAATACCCATGTGTTTCAGACCTCCCAAGAATGCCTTAACTTTTTCATAATAAAAAGGGTTGCATAATGTATGTGATTTATCATAAGCACCAATAATCTTCATAGTGTATTTCCCAAAAGTTATAAAATATGCCTTATTTATCAGAAACAATAATTTCAAACTGTACTCACCGTGCAAGTTGATATCTTTGGCTTGTAAGAAGAGAGGATGAAGTAGAAGGTAGTTTGCTTGCTTGCTTGTTTGTTTGTTTGTTTTACTATGGAATGCCTCACAAATTTGCATGCTATTCTTACACAGGGGCCATGCTGATCTTCTTTATGTCATTCCAGTTTTAGTGTATGTGTTGCCAAAGCGAGCGTGAAAGGTGGCTGTCGTTTAGAAGGAGAGTTCCCTTCTATAAGAATGTCAAAAATGTAGGCTCAGACTGATGGCTATGTGCATTTACTTAAGCTTTTCTGGCATTGTGAGCCTTTGAGTACAACTGCTTGAGTGGCCAGCATTCAGCTCTCTAAACTCAAGACTAGTTTCATCAGTTAAATGTTAATACCTTGGTCATAACTCAGGGGTCCACTGTATATAGGATTTAATAATGAAATGACCTAAAGTAAATAAATGAAAGGAGACCTTAGACTCTTGAGTGCAAGGTCAAATTTTTTTCTCTTGCACTAATTTTTCGTACATTAATTTTCATTCATCTTAAGTAATTCCAATAATATTTTAAATCCTTGCTGAGCTAGTCTGTGTTTAAAGGGTCACTTAAGTTTAAAACATCTTTTGGTGCTTATCTATCAATTCCATACTTTTTAGAAAATGTTTATGAAAAGTAATAAAGCTGAGATGAAATATCTATTCTTTTTATCTTTATTATAAGAAGCACTTGGAAAAAAATCCTCATATAGCAATAGTGTCTATTGGGTTGGGTTTGCAAGTCAAACTGGTGGTATTGAATCCTTCACTTGCTCGACTTATGTCTTGGGACCCCAGAGTAAAAGTAATGTCTCTACATGCATGCCAATATAAAAGGATCATAGTCTGCTTACCGCAAATTTTGGGAGGCCACCATGTACATATACTTCCTGCCTGAACCCAGAGGGCACATCATTGTTCTGAGCCCACTGAAGGACATCACCAAGGTAGAGACTGCTGTGCTGACATTGCCATGTTAGATTTGCTTATGAATACAGTTACGCTCTAGGTCTTTAAACCAAAGCAAAGTGACTATTTGGATTAGATGTGGAATAAAGAATGTGCCATTAATCCCAGCACTTAGGAAGCTGAGACAGGAAGATAACAAGTTCAAGCCCAATGTAGGTAACTTAGTGAATCCCTAATTTCTTTAAAAAAAAATAAATAAATAAAAATTTTTTAAAGGACAGGGATGTAGCCCAATGCAAAGTCATTGTGTTCAACCCCAGTAACACACACACACACACACACACACACACACACACACACACACAACATATGACATAATGTTTGTGTCCCTAAATGTTTTGAAAACTTCATTTCTGAGTATGATCCTAAAGTTTAATATCTTAGTATTTTAAAGAACATCAAGTTGCCTTAATGAAAGGAATCCTGATGCCTTGTAGTCTCAGATTTTCAAAATAAATGATTTTTCTTTGGAGGGAGAGGAAGAAAAATATCTCACAAAGAATTTTTACTCTACACTGCAAAGTATATTTTATTCTAAACGAATTATCAAGATAGCATTATTCTAGGGAGCCTGTTTCTGGAGGTCCCTTTTATTTAACTTGATGGACTCCTGAGCTTGTCATATTTGATCCCTTCTAGTTGCTCTTTAAACTCTTCTCTGGATGCAACACTTCTCTTTTTATGTACACTTTGATAGAGATTTTAACTGGTCATGTCGCATCTGCATTTCAGCAGATCAAGTAGCAGAGCTTTTCATGATGGCCCCATGGAAACAGATGAGAATGTGAGCTAGATTAGAATCCCCTACCTTGTCGGGGTTTTCATGCAAGTAATATTCATTTCACAAGTGAAGAACTGAACTTATCTCCAAGGCTTCTTGAAATACCTAATAAGCCCTCAGCTTTTCTGTCTTGCCATCTACTGGCATACACTGTACATGGGAAGATCCAGGTGTTTTCTTTCTGTTACCTCCATTTCCCTTTATTTCACTGTCTACTTATTATGAATCCAGTGGTTTTATGTCTACTAACTTAATCAGTTGTCCCTGGTTGTGAGCCAGGAACACTGAAACAATTATTAAATTAGCTACTTATGTGCAAATGGCAGCAATGGGACTGGCTGTACCAGGCAGAGTGGTAGGTTCTGAACAATGTTCACATCCTAATTCTAAAACATGTCTGTATTACCTTTCACATAAAAAGCACTTTGCAGATAACATTTTTTCATTTTTTAAAAACTATAGACATTGCTTAGTATATAATAATTATGTATATTTATGGGGTATGAGGTGATATTTCAATACATGTGTACAGTATATTGATGAGATCAGGATAATTGGTATATTTTCACCTCAAATACTTATCATTTCCTTGTGATGGGAACATTCAAAGTCTTCTCCACTAGCTATTTTGAAATATAAATTACTATCAGCCGCAGTTGTCCTACTGTGTTATAGAGCATTAGAAGTTATTCCTCCTGTCCTGTTAACCAGCTGTCCTGATTTCAGGTTTTTGTAAGGAGGACAATACAATATAGGGTGCATTTCATAAGATTATTTTATAATGAATCACCCAAAGAATCCTATACAGACAGTGCAGGAAATCTGACCACACACTAAAGACCAAAGATTACAACTCATATCCTCCATGAATCCACCTGAAAACCTAAAGCCTATAATAGCGCCTCCTACAAAGTCCTACTGGAGGCCTAGAGCCCACAACAAAGTCTCATGCAGGCCTGCTTCAGGGATCTGCACAGGGAAGGACCAAAGGTTAGTGGTGGAAGCTAGAAAGTCTATACCAGCAGGATAAAGGATCCGTGCTAGCAGGTTGAGGGATCTACACTGGAGCCAGGAAGCAAGGAATGCTAAAAGTAAGCACCAGAGCTCCCCCAAAGTACCACAGCCATCCTTGGCAATAGAGAGGTCCTGAGCTCCTCCGGCGATGAGGAAAGCTGAGTTCCCATCAGGAAAGCCCATGTGCCAAGCTTCTCTGGAGACTGAGCTGTGCACCATCTTCTGCTCCAGAGCCAACAAGCAGTTCTCAAGGTGAGGTCCAGAGCTCCCTCAAGGTCAGCTGTAGGCATTCTCAGCAACAGTGAGGTCCTGAGCTCCTCTGATAAGAACAACTAAGTTCACCAGGAAAGCCAGCATGACAAGGTCCCCCAGCAGAACAGCCCAAAAGGACCAGCAGCTTACAACAGCTTCTCCAAACAGCATCCCTAACAGTCCCTCAACAGCTTCTCTAGTTCTGCCTCTTACGCTGCTGGCAATGATCCTCAAGTGGGCCTCCCACACCCAGCACCATGCTGGTTCAGTCCAACTGGGTGTAACAAGTTGACCAACAGTTGACATTGCACCATAGCATCCTTTCTCTGCTCCACCATGCCCAGACTTCTGTTAACACTCTTCTACTCTCAACTTTGGTAAAAGTAATTTCAAATCATATGCCACTTTAAGTGAGGACTGTTAACATTTTCCTTTCTATGCCTGATTTATTTTAGAAGCTGGTGGGCTGGCCAAATAGCTCAGTGGATTAAAATGCCTGCTTAGGCAAATGCAGAGGCCAGAAGTTCGATTTCCAGGCCTGCCATGCCAGCCCCACCCCAAGGCATGCTGAGATGGTGTTTGAAACTGGGCATGGTGACCTGTGCCTGTAATTCCATCACTTTGGAGGCTATAAATAGAGTTACTACGAATCCGATCTGTGCAGTGAGACCCTGTAGACCCTATCCTAAAATATATATATATAAAAAAGAAGCTAGTGTCCTCCAGATCTGTCCCTGTTGCTCTGATAACAGGATTTCATCCTTTTTTTATGACTAATAATCCACTGTATAATACCATGTTTTTCTTTATCCATTTATTTCACAATAGACACCTAGATTTATTCCATATCACAGCCAATGCAGTAGTGTGCAGTAAACATGGGAGTGTAGATGTCTCTTAGACATACTGATTTCTTCTCCTTTGGAATATATACCCAGTAGGGTCATTGCAGTTATGTTTATTAAACTCTGGAAATGGGGAGATTACTGTGAGTTACCTGGTTACACTCAATGTAATCACCACAATCCTCAGCAAAGGAAGAAAGAGGGCCAAATAGGAGACAGGAGACCTAAGGACAGGGCCTTGGTATGTTATGTCATGATCTGAAGCATGCATACCACCTCTAGAAGCTGGAAAAGGCAAACAGATGCTCTCTGGAGCATCCGAATGGAACACAGTTCTGCCAGAACCCTCAATCTCACCCATACAACCTGTTTGAGATCTCCTGCCTGCAGAACTTCAAGAGAGTGAGTTGGTTTGCCTGACTTTGCTGCTAGAAATTGAACTGAAGGCCTTGTGCATGCCAAGCAAGGACTGTACCATTAAGTTATACCCCAGTCCTTTGCATTGAGAGAAAGAATCTTGCTGCATTGCCCAGGCTGGCCTCAAACTTGGTCTTTGCTAAGTGTCTCTAGTTTTCCAGCCAGTCTTCCTATCTCTCTCTCCCAGTGCTGCAGGAGTTCAATATATACTCAACTGACAAATGCTCTGAAGTTGAGTTCTAAAGGCTAAGGTGCTGTGAACTGTGAGGAATGAGTGAAGGGTGTCTTTGTGGGATAGAAAGAGACCTGAGCAGAAAGGAAGTGGAGGACATTTAATGGGCATAAATTTCCTTCTCTTTTGGGTAGTCATGAGTATTAGTGTCATGAGTATTACCCTCATCTGTAAAGAGGGAACATTCCCTGCAACAGTGGCTCCTTGCCTTGCTGGTTGTCAGGCCCTTTGGTTGTCCATTATCTTACCTGAACTGCTAGAAACTGCACAAATGTGGTCTGCCAGCAGCAGATTGTAGCCATGTGTCCATCAAAATTTCATGCAAAGATAGTGCTGTGTCTAAGAAGATGTACTCTCTGGGGCGGAGACTGATGACTGCAGTACCTCTCTCCCTCAGGACTACGTGAGGTGCCAGGGAGACACCCTTGTGCAGAGAGGTGACACGGAATGAGACTGTCCACACTGATCTCTTTTAAGTCCATTCTCCATGTTGTCCTTTCAGAATCCTAGCCTTTCCTCTGCCCTCTCACTGCCCCCCTCCCACCTTGATTTTCTGTGCTTGGTACCCTGTCTGTTACCTCCTTGCTGCAGAACACTGCCCCATGTGGTTTGTTAAGTCTTGATGTTAACCTGATGAACTGAGTTCCATTATCATGGAAACCAACTTGGAGTTGTCAGACCCAGAGGACTGGAGAGGTTGTGCAAGTATAGACTAAATTTAGTGGACACCCATACTAGGTTGTTCTCGTTTTGTTTTGTTCTGGTTTTTGTTTTTTGGGTTTTTTTGTTTGTTTGTTTGTTTGTTTGTTTGTTTTGGTTTGGTTTTTTGTTTGTTTGTTTTGTCTTCTTTAAAAAGAGCCAGGGTCTTGATATACAGTTCAGGCTTAGTAGCCCAGGTTGGACTCACACTCACAAGAATCCTGTTGCTTTAGCCTCCCAAGAGCTGGGATTACAGTGTGCACTACCATACCAGCATGGATTAGTTTTTCTTAGTGATGGTAAAAACAATTAGGTGGAAAAATAAACTAGAGATTTTTGTTGATTCTAAAATCATACACCTCCTCTGATAATTGTAATCCATTGGAGGAAGAAGTCAGGGGTGGCTATACTTGAGGATCCAAGCTTGGTTTTGAGATCAGCATTTTAACTTTTCTACAATAATCCAGGATAATGAAGAGTTAACTATACCTCAGTGATGACCCTCTGAATTATTTAACACAAACAAAATCTATAGAAGAAATACAATTATTTCTTGCTTATTTTTTCTTCCCTTTTAGCATTTATTTGTATCTTTCCTCTTTTATGAATTGGTAATTACCAAAAGAATAGGAAGAAGATATGTAGTTTTAAGTTATATTTTTTCTCTCAGATGTTGAGTGGTATTGAGTATTAGTGTTAAAAAGATTGAGTGAGTTTATATTGAATATAGAGAATATAAATTCTATCTTTCAAAAAGTCACCTTTATTATATTTCAGTCTTAACTTTTTTTCCAGTGATAATTACATACCTTGTTTTATGTTTCAAAAAAAATCACAAGAATCTACATAATTCTTTTATGCCTTTTATATGAACTTGACTTACTAGAATTGTAATATTCAATTTGGATCACTTTTATTACCTTACCTTTGGAAATGAATAGAATTTTTAGGCTAACTTCTAAAGAAGCTCACAGTACTCTGTCTTATTTTTTTCTTTTATTTTCCTGTGGTAACTATGGTTTATTAATAACTCCATATTTATCATGCCCAACAAACTTGTAAGTGTAACAGTTCCAAGCTTTAGAGGTAATGTTAAGTGTGTATTCAGGTCAATGTAATGACTTTGGTAATCTAACCTGAGACTCATTTCTAATTCTTGTCTCTTGCAATAATTATGTTTGTTTCATGATTAAGAACAAACTAACCAAATACAAGTAGACAAACATTCTTAATAAACAATAGATTTCTAAATGTATTCTACTAATTCTTTCCCATCTGAGATTTCTTGATCTTTCCCATCTGAAAGTGTTGATTTTTATTTTTGCTGCCTATGATGAATAATGTACTTTCAGAGAAATGCCATATAAGAGAAGGAATTAGAGAGCCTGAGGGGAAAAACTCCCAGTGTTTGAATGTTACTGTGTACTGAATGAAACAAATGTAGCCCAGACTTCTCATATGCTTTTTCTTATGTTGGTTTTGAGCAATACTTTTTATGCTGTCTAGCATGTCTGCTTTCACACCAGTTTCCTAGGTGCACAGAAGCTAAGTAAACTTGCTGTAGGTTCCGTTACTATTTGGTGAAAAGATTGAGACTCTAGCCTTTCTAACTTGTTGTTCTTCAGTGTTATAAACAATAAAATACTCATTTCTGAAAGTCATAGTTTAGAACATTTTGACCAAAACAATGTTATTTTCAGAGAGTCTTGTTAGGACAAGATTTTATATGAACAAATTGGCCTCGGACTTTTTTAAACTAAACAAAATCATTTTAGACTTTGAGTGCAGCACAAAACCAGACCTCCAGTGTACCCTTTGCCAAGATTCCTCAGCTTTTATCCCTTTACTGCCTTTGTTGTCTCTTTCTTTCTGCAGAGAACCTGTTAGACATAGTCATAGGTATTATCCTTTGAACACTTTCAAACATGTTGCAGATACCACATTGCTTTACCTGCCTGTTAATAATTAGCATGTCTTTCCTAAGAAGAAGGCATTTGTTTTACCCATAATATTATCAAATTCAGGAAATTTAAGATTGACGCTGTACTTTAAGCTACAGTTTATATTTTAGTTTTGTCAAGGCTCACAGCACTGTCTGTAGTGATATTTCTCTAAACACTGGAATCAGTCCAGGATCCTATCTTGCATTTAATTGTCATATTGTTATGGCCTCCTCTACATAGTTCCTATACTTTATCTTTAATGGTATATGAATTTTTCAAGATTTTTGGCCAGTTGTTTCATGGCATGTGCCTCAGTTCAGGCAGTTGGTTATATGCCCTGCTGAGCTAAATAAAAATAATCTCTTATCCATAGAGTATCACATCTGTAGTTATAGGATATGCTTTTCACCAAATTCATAATATTAAATTTGTTATTGTTGTTGTTGTTTGAAATGAGGTCTCACTATGCAGTTCAGGCTGGTCTTGAATGCACTGTGTAGCCCAGGCTGACCTGAAACTCATGGCAATCCTGCTATCTCAGCCTCCCAATTGCTGGGATCATGGTTATTGACAGGTTTCTTCGCTGTGCTATTTGTTTTGTTTGTTTGTTTATTTTAGTAAAGGACTTTAATCTCAAGTATACAAAGAGATCATAGAAGAAAAGTAAGGCCTTATGTGGTTTAGTTTTCATTTTGAATTTTATGATCATTTCAACTGCCACAGATACATACTCTGCTGTTTTTCATTTTAGTTTTAAGCCTTTGAATTGCTTGTAACAGTTTTTCATCCTTAGCCTATATTTTTAAAAATAAGAAAGTTTGAATTTAGTGTACAGTGACAGAGAGGGGAAACTAAAGCTCTAAGCCAAAATTTATTTCATCAGAGAAGCTTGTTTATTTACTTGGCAGGTGATATGTATAGAACTTTTCCTCCTCAGAAAAATATGTAGTTCAAAAACATATGCCAGTTAGAAGAAGGTAAGTAAATTTTCTAGATGACAAATCTTTAATTTTAAAGAAAAAGTTCGGGGCTGGTGAGATGGCTCAGTGGTCTAAAGCACCTACTTAGAACAAGCTTAGCAAAGCACAGGGACTGCGGTTCAATCCCCCAGCACCACATGCCAGCCAGCCCCGCCCCCCTGGTGGACTGAGTGGCCACACACACACACACACACACACACATAAATAAATAAATAAATAAAAATTAAAAGAAAAAGTTCATAGGTTATGTATGAGTGAAGTGTTTCTCCTGAAATACTGTGAGAGAGACTCACCATATCTACATAGATAGAACTTAGGATCAACTACACACACTGTCAGAGTAAAAAGGATTTTCCACTAACCTTTTATTATCTGTGAAATCACAAAGCATCATCTCAAATTACTTTTTAGTGCTTTGAACTTGATATTTTAGGAAAAAAACTAATATAAAGAAGTAGAGTGAGAATTCCCCATGTAAGCACTACTTGGTTCTAGAATCAAGTACAAAAATATGATGCCAGAGGTCTAATGCCCTTTGCTGATGAAGACTGACCTTTCGGGTTATGGCATTACTTGCTTTCTGCAGTCTGTGGAACAAAGAATTGAAAAGGATATATATATATAGATAAAGTATACATAGAACAGAATTTTCAGTTTCATCCCTAACTTCTTCTTTAGTCTATCCATAATATATAATGTTAGATTATCATTTATTTTGTTCTTGATACTGTTTTTTAAAAGACATTCAAAAATTCTATATAGGTATGGATAAACTAAGGACCTAACTTTTTCTTTTAAAGTATACTAAAAATTCTTCAAGGCATAAATCTGGTTTCAGATTCGGAGAGAAACATGAAGAGAAGTCTTAATTGCATTCATGAATCCTGCCAAGCTATACTGCAGAGAATTTTATTGTTAGCCCACAAACACAAAGAGAATTAAAGGAGTGATAGCTACAAAATTATGATAGCTGAAAAGCAGATAAACAGTAATTTATTTGACTGGCATGAATATCCTTAAGTACCAACATGGCAGTAGGAAAAAGCCATTCTCCAAACTAAGAACACTCTCTCGAACTAAGAACATTTTTGTTATACATTAGGCCATCTATATCCATAGGTTGCTTCTCTGAGGATTGAACCAACCATAGATCTAAATTCAAGGGGGGTAATGAATGTGTGCTAACATATCCAGACTTATTTTTTTGTCATTATTTGCAAAATAATACATGTCAAATATTTATGCAGCACTTACATTGTACTGGGTATCATATGTAATCTATAGATGAGCTAAAGTATACCAAAGAATATGTGTAAGTTCTATGCAAATACTAGACCATTTTTTTAATAAGGAACTTTTCCAAACATAGATTTAGTGTCCTCAGTTCTAGAATCAATACTCCACTGATGATAAGAGATGATTGTATAACAGATTACACAAATGAGAAAGGAATTGGCTGACACATTTAGAAGGGAAAATGAGACAGAAGAGGTCACTCAAATAAGAAAGATTGTTTAAAAACTAAGTAGTATTCTCCTCCGGGCTGAGAAGATAACTCAGCAGTCTTAAGTGCTTGCCTGATAAGCACAAGGACCCGGGTTCCATCCCTGGTACCATATGGCCTGCTGGCCCTATGCCCAGCCAGCCACCAAAACTGGGTATGGTGCCACATGCCTATAATCCCAGTGTTGGGGAGGCTAAGACAGAGGATCACTATGAGTATGAGCCAAATAAATAAATATTGTTTTTAATAATTTCTCTTTTTTTACCTGAAAGCTGAAAGTCACTCAGCTTTCAGATAACATTCCTTTCTATGTCAAAACTGGAGGCTTGTTCTTTGAGAGAAAAATAGAATATCTGTAGTCTCAAAGACAGCAAGCATTGCTGAGGTTAAGGGAAATTCAATCAATATTGGAAACTGTTTGCTATCTTTGTTCAACAGCTAGAATACTATCAGTCATGCCTTCCCTTCCTGGCAAGGGTTGAAAAGAATATCCTTAGAAAGGATTTAAGAATAGAAAGAAAGTTCTTCCATGTAATAAAGTCCATTTATGAATAAAAACTCAACTAACATCAAGATTAATGGGGAAACCTGCAAATGTAGGTTGCTCACTCTTGCCACTTTTACTCAGTATTGCACTGATGAGTAAGAGCAAAAAGGGAAGAAAAATAACAGCATACAGGAATGAAAGGAAGAAGCAGAATTACCGTTACTTGCAGATGACGTGACCCTGTATGTAGAAAATAGCCAAGAGTCTAAAAAATACTGTTGAGAACTAACACATGCATTCATTGATGTTGCAAAGTACGAGGTCAAGTGCAAAATACAGATAATGGCTTACCAAAAGAAGAAATCAATTTAAAAAATCTCATATATGATAACATCAAAAAATGAAACAGGAATAATTGAACCAGGGGGGAAAATATTTACACATTGAAAACTATAAAAAACAGTGATGGAAAGGACAAAAGATAGCCAGTGTTCATAAATCAGGAAAATTAGTATTAATGAAATTACCTTCTACCCAGAAGATTAAGATGATAAGATATAAAGTCAAAATAATCTTCCAATTTTCAATTCCACAGAAGTAGAAAAGCCACTCTTAGCCACTTAACAGTTTACCTGAAGAATCTGTTGGGGAGTGCATTTGTTTACGTACTGACTGTCCTAGTTAGTCCTTGGGCAGATGTCGTTAGAGCCATTCATTTTTTGTATTGAATAAATTCGATAAAATTATAGCTTTTATATTTTCAGTTTTAGTATCTTATAGAATTAATGAAAAAAAATGAAATTTTGGTCATCCTCACTGGTAAGATTTCTCTTCTCTTCTCTTCTCTTCTCCTCTCTTCTCTTCTCTTCTCTTCTCCTCTCTTTTCTCCTCTTTTGTACTGGGGATCAAGCTCAGGACCTTGTGCTTGCCAGGCAGGCACTTAAGCAGCTGAGCTACCTCCCTGGCTCCCTGACTGGTAAGTTATTAAAACTTATGTGATAGCACAAAAGACCCTCAATAGCCAAAGCAGTTATAATAAAAACATTGTAATAAAAAAATGTGATGCTGGCATAAACATGTATATGTGGGCCAAAAGAATGCAAAAATGAAAAATGAAGAATGCAGAAATAAATCCAAACATATATGGTCCACTAAATGTTTCTAGAAAAATAGAATTTTTGCATGGAAAAGAATAAAATTAGACTTTTATTTTATGTCATACCTCCAGAACAACCCCAAAGACCCAGATACCTATGTGTACCACCTTAAACGCCTGTTTTTAAAAACAAAAATCATAGGTGAGAAACCTCCTGACATTCATTTGCCTTGGAAGTATTTTTTTTTTTTCAAATAAAATTGGTAGGACAGTTTCAATAATTAACACATTGCATACATTCTTCTTAGTGATTAATTGCTGTACAAGATGCAGACATGATATCCTATTTACAAACACCATTAGAACAAATCACTCTGTTCATTAAGAGAATGTAACTATATATCTATCCTAACCACTTTGAATACACACCATACAAAACGGACATTCATCTGTATTCCCTTTTTTTGTTAAATTCCGTTATTTGAATATTATAGGTGTGTAAACTCAGCAAAATATTTTAAAGAGTCCAGTAGCCCGTAATAGTATTGGGTCTTCCACTTCACTGGCAATGTCAGAAATTGTTGACCTGAGTCCCCTACAGCTCAACATAACAGCATGGCTTTACTTCTTACACTTCATTTTTATACTTTTCTGCTGGATGGTTAAAACCAAGGTAAAGCAGGACCTATGCAACAAGAGTTGTAGCTTTTGGGTCTGATAAGGTCAGTGAAATCTCCTCAGGATTTATCCTGAGATCCTGTACCTCAGATTGTAGAACCTTTGTCAGTGTCAGCCATGTGGGTGAGTCACGGCCATTGCTTGACCAATGTGCTTTCTGTGAAAGCCTGCGAGAATGTTCTCTCTCCATGTGACTCTCCTTAGGCACACTCTACAGCATCGATCACTTTCCTCTTTGGCCCCATAATCTCCTTGATCAGAAAATTTGGGACGCTACTGAGTTACATAATGTTATAGTACAAGTTCTCATATGTCCTGAGTCTTAATTGACCTTAGAAGGTTAGGGCCAAATGTTGGCTTTCCTTGTAGCCCTCCTTTTTCTCTAATTTTGGTCCGCAAACTTAGGTTGTTAACCATCCAGAAGACAAGCTTATTGTTATTGCCATACAACTTGGCAGTGATTTTTGGGATAGCACACAAGAAGCTCAGGCTATCAAAGCAAAATCAGTTTGTACTGGGTGATCTAAAACCTGTACAACGAAGGAGACAATGAACAAAATTAAAGGGCCATCAACAGAATGAGAAGAAAAAATTGTAAATCATGTATCTCATAAAGGATTAAGATCTAAGATGTAGAATTCATACAACTCAGTAACAGAAAAACAAACAGCCAGTGTTACAGTTCTATCACTATAACAATCCCTCAGCGAAATCAACTTAAAGGTTGAGTTTTATTATGGTTTACAGTTTCAGATATTCCATCCCTGGTTTGCTGGCTCAGTTGCTGTGTGCCTGAGTCTATACAGAAACTTTGGTGGCCTGAGCTACAGAGGACAAAGCTGCACATCTTGTATTGGCCACCAGGCAAAGGCAGCAAGGATGTGCCTGAGATGAAACATACCTTTCAAGGGCAGGACTCCAGTGACCTACTTCTTTCTACCACATCCCTATATCCTAACATTCCTACATCCTCCCGGAAGGATGTTAAGTTATACATTCATAACTGGATTAATTCATTTGTAAGGTAAGAGCCCTCGTGATCAATCATGCCTCAAAGAGCTTACTTCCAAACACTGCACTAGGAATGAAACCTATAGCTGAGCTTTTGGGGGACATTTAAGATACAAACCATAGCATAAACCTAAATGGTTCTTTCATCATAAAAGATACAGAAAGGGTCAACATATAGAGAAAACTGTTATTAATCATTAGACAAGTGCAAGTCAGGACCACCATGCAGTATCACCTCACCTGTGAAAATGGCTGTAATTAAAAACACTATAGAGAGCCAGCCACATAGCTCAGCAGATTCAAGTGCCTGCTTAGGCAGATGCAGCAGCTGGGTTCAATCCCCAGTGTGCTGTGCTGGCCCTGCTCCCCAGGGCACACTAGGTTGGTGACTGGAACTGTGTGTAGTGGCAGGTGCCTGCAATCCCAGCTCTTGGGAGGCTGAGCACAGGCAGATCACTAAGAGGCCAGTCTATGTAGTAAGACACCTTAGACTCTATAGACCCTTACTAAAAATACAGAAAGAAAAACAACAAACAAAATACTGTAGAGGGCTGGGAAGATAGCTCTCTCAGTGCCTTCCTGGCAAGTTCAAGGACCAGATTCTATCGCTGGTACCACATCCCATACCAGGCATAGAATCCCAGCCACACCTTCCCTGCCTCTAAAACTGGGTATGGTGGCACACACCGGTAATCCCAACAGTGCGGAGGCTGAGACAGGAAGATTACTATGAGTCTGAGCTGCATAGCAAGACTGTACTAAATAAATAAAAATAATTTTTAAAAAATCTTTTAAAACACTGGATAACAGGTTTGCTGACAGTATATTGAAAAAAAGGCATCATTTTACACTGTTAGTGGAAATTAAATTGGTATCAGCATCATGGAAATCAATATGGAATTTATTGAAGAATTTAAAAATAGAGCTGCTGTGTGATCCAGCAATTCCTGTCCTGAATACTATACACTCCTGGAAAGTAAAATCATTTGGTTGTAAAGATAACTTCACTCCTTGTCCATTGCAGCATTATTTGCAGCAGCCAAGATATAAGATCAACCCAAGTGTCTGTATACAGCAAATAGTTTTTTAAAAATATTAGTGCATAATGTGTGTGTGTGTGGGTGTGTGTGTGTAGTATTCAAATCTTTTTTTTTTTTTTTTTTTTGCGGAACCGAGGATTGAACTCAGGCCTTTGCGCTTGCCAGAGAAGTGCTTATTCCCCTGAGCCATCTCCCTGGCCCCTCAGATCTTTTTAATGTATTTAGTACAGGGTCTACAGGATCTCACTACACAGATCAGACTTGTAGTGATCCTTCTGTTTTCAGCCTCCCAAGTGCTGGGATTACAGGTACACACTGCCACGCCCAGTCTCATTTACTGTCTCAGTGCACCCCAGCGGCATGGCGGGCATGGCAGACAAGTATTCAGATATTAAGAAAGGAGATCCTGCCATGCATCACAACATGAGTAAACCTTGTGAATATTATGAGTGCAAAAAGCCAGACACAGAATCATTGATCTGACTTTTATGTGGAATCTTAAATATAAACAGTAAAAGGCAAATGCACAGAGATGATAAGTGATGCCAGAGTATAGCACAGTGATGCCAGAGATGAGAGAACACTGGGCAGTAAAAGTAAAGAATTAAAAAGTTGCACATAAATAGGACCAACAAATCTGGAAATTCTATGTACCCCAAAGAGACACAGTTTTGATATCTGGGATTTTTGCTAATTGATAGATTTTAGCTGCCCTTCTCATACATAGACACACACCATGGGGAGGGGGTAATTATAAGGCATGATGAATGTGTTCTTCACTGCATTAATAATTCCATCTATATATCTCCTAATATGTTATATACCTTCATTTTATTTTAAAATAAATTTTTAAAGGACTAGATGAATACTACAGCCTTAACTTGAGAGGCAGTTTAGAGAAGTAGAAGAGAATGTTTCTTTAAATTAAGGGGAAAATAAGATACAAAGGAGAGAAAGTGTAATCACAGTAGATACATAGCTGAATTCTAAATGGCATGTATATGATATGAGTATACAGGAAGAGGATGTGGGACATACATAAGTATATCGAATGAGTCAGGGAACCAATCAGAGTTCTGATCTTCCATAGTGGGAAGTCTGGATGGTATCTAGTCCTGAGAAATCAAGACTAACACTAAGGGCATACAAAGGAAAATATCAAAAGAATGGAAGAATTATAGGTAGTTACTGTTAAAGAAGCAGAAAAACTAGAAAATTGTGCTGAGCTGGTAAACTCTCAGACTGTATGCATGCTGTGAAAATCTGTTTTTCTCAGAATTAAGTAACTTGTGTCAAACCCTAATAAAATGAAGCCATGAGGTCATGAAAGAGAGGCCCTGAAGCAGTTAAGAACTCTTCCAGGAATTCCTCAAAACCACACTATTCCAGAAGAGCCACTTGCAAGTCATTTACTATGACAACCGCTAAATGCACTGAAGAGCTGTCTCCAACTATTGTGACAAACCTACAGAGTTCTTTGTTTCAATTGAGGTTATGTGGACTCTGCTTTTTTTTCTTTTAAAAAATTTCCTTTGTTCCAACTTCTTCCCTAACATATCCCTGGCTATTTCTAAATGATCTGTATTTTAGAGAAACAATCTCTTTTCCCCTTTCACTCAATCTAAGTTGATAATGTAAACTGATTTTGAAAAAAAACAAAACAAGAGAAAGCAGTTGACTAAATAAATGCTTCAGGGAGGGCAGAGTTGCTAAAACCAACCAACATACACGAGACTACATCAAGGCACATTCTCCAGCCCAATTCAAATGCTGCTGTGGATTGGTAACAGGTAGAGAGTGTATCCCCTGAGGGTTTGTATGACAATGTTGAGGTGGGTGAGACCTTAAGAGGTAGGTCCTAGGGGCTGGGGATCTAGCTCAGTAAGACACCAGCCTAGTGTGTACGAGGCCCTGGGTTCAATCCCCAGCACTGAAAAATATCTTAAAAATTGGATGTAGTAGGAGGTCACAAGACTGGCCCCTCTCTGCATGTGGCTCTGTGTCTACAATGTAATCTCTGCCTCTGGGATATGCTCCCGCCACTGTGGTACCTCCAGGAGGTCCTCACCACAGCAGTGTGATGCCAGCTCAGTTGCAGATTGCCTAGCCTCAGGAATCTCACTGGGCTGTGGGGAGATGAACTAGTGCAGTGCGTGTGAGTAGAGCAAACTGGGGGGGTGCTGGGGTTGCATAAGGAAAACAAGCACGAAGCATACATCACTTCCCTCTACATTTTTTTCAAGTACTGTTGAACACAGGGCTTTCAACTGGCCAATGTCCCTGGCTCTTTTCTTTCTTTTTTTTTTTCAAAGCAGTCAAAAAGCTGAATATTTAGACCATGCTTGAACTTGTGATCCTCTTGTTTCAGCCTCCTAAAGTACTGTACCGAGATTCTACATATGTGCTACTCCAACCCCTTCCCTCTACTACTAACAGACTGGTGAAGAACTTCTGCCATTGCACAGAAGTGACAAAGTAGACAAAGGAGCTAATGATCAGTGGTTCTAATCCAGTAACCCTGGAGACTAGATAAAGGAAAGAGAATTAACTTGCCTATGAAATGCAAGTGGAAGCGTCATACATCGTTCAGTGAAGCAGTGGATGCTTATCCTTAAAAAGTAGTTACAGGCCAGGTGTGATGGCACATGCCTGTTATCCCTGCTCTCAAGAGGCTAAGGCAGTATTGGCATGAGTTGAGGCCAGCCTGGGCTATATAATGAGTTCACATCCAGCCTGAGGTACACAGCAAGACCCTGTCTCAACAAAAAAAAAGGAAGGAAGGAAGGAAGGAAGGGGGAAAGTTGTTATGAATACTTGCAGTCCTGTGTAAAGATCAAGAAGTGTTTTTGACTTTGACATTATCTTCACTTAAAGCACAATCCCTTTAAAATCATCTTAAATAATGAGCTTTTCTAAGATTCTCTTGTCATTTTGTATCCTAGTATGTATGTGTGTTAAGCCAATTGGCTTTTTAAAGAGAAAAACTTTACAACTGCCTTCCAGTGAAGAAGCAGAAAGGGTACACTGCACACAACAGTAAGGAATGAGATCCTCTCACTCCAGAGCTCCTCTCTGTTGTGTTTTGTTTTTGAGAGGGTTTCACTATGCAGTTCACGCTGGCCTTGAACTCACTTTATAGCCCTGGCTGGCCTCAAACTCACAGTGATCCTCCTGCCTCAGCCTCCTGAGTGCTGGGATTACAGGCTTGTGTCACCATGCCCAACCAAAGCTACTCTCTGAAGAGGGGAGCACAGACAGAAGAGGCAGCACTGGAAAGCGGGGCAGAGGTGTGAGGGCTGAGCCCGTACTGAGCAGAGTGCCTGTGCCGGGGCCTTGAGGCAGTGCCTGGTGGTCTCAAAGGCATCTTGACTGTAGAAGGATGCCAGATAGAAGTGCCCAGCTCCCAGGTAGGTGCCATGACAAGGGCTTGGCTAAGTGTCACTTCGTGCCTGTCCATGCAACACTAAGAATGGCTATTCCTGACATTTAGTACAGCAGCCTACCTTGTCTGGGTATCTTTTTCCTTGCTTCCGAAAAAATGGGCTGATTTTTGAGAAATGAGTAAAGAACGAGGACTGCATGCAGCTAGACTTGTTAGAGGGCATGGATGGGCACAGGAAAAAGCTCAGCTGCTTTACTCCTGCTCTGCCTTTGCTGATTTCTCAGCCCCTAGGCCGCCACAGTCCCATCCCACCCCACATGTGTACTTGTACCCATCCTGCCTGTGGCAAAGGGCCAGCCTGAGACATTTTCATCCCCTGGCTATCTCTGTAGCAACCTTGCTCTGCAACATACAAGAAGATTGGACTGCTTTCTGATTTGACACAAAGACAAGAGAACAGAGAAGATTGAGCTGTATATTAAATTGTCTGCTGGTTATCAAAGCTCCCTTTGTCATAAAGGCCAAAGCTTAAAAAAAAGAAAATATGTATGTTTAATATATAGAACAAAATAAGCCTATTTTTTGATATAGTACTTGAGGAGAAAGTAGGTCAAAAAGCCCAGCCATCCCTGAAATGAATTTTAGACTCCTCTTATTGATGTGATGGGGCAGCAGGAGATATCAGTGATAGCTGCATTGCTCATAGAAATGATTTTCTTTTACAGTGGGTGCTAAATTAGATGTAGAAAGTAGGAGAGTTGTCAAACCTACATTGTCATGTCTGACCTTCCAAGTCCCAATCGTGGAATCATAATAAAAATGAGTTGTGGGCTTATCTAGAGATGCAGCAATAACTGGCAGAGAACAGTTTTCAAGCTTCTCTTCAAATGGGGTGACACCAGGGTTTATTTGGGGTCACAAGGGAGAGGCATTGTTTTTGATCAGTTTTTAGAACTGTCTAGCAGCTTATCTGCAGGTCAGAGAAATTTAGTTTCTCTATTGTTTTTCGACATCCCCCCTTGGGTGCTATGTGGATTAGCCTCTGGAGGCTGGTGTAAGGTTCGGAGTGTTAATAGTTGTGCAGATCCAGATTCTGTTCATTGTATCAGGCTCCCAAGCTCAACTTTGGGGAGAGTTAGATTCAGTAAAGGTACATTGTTATTGCTCTCTAAATAAAAAGAAAATAAATATTTAAAAATACTATGGAGGGCTGGTGAGATGGCTCAGTGGTCTAAAGCACCTACTTAGAACAAGCTAAGCTAAGCAAAAGCACAGGGACCACGGTTCAATCCCCAGCACCACATGCCGGCCAGCCCCGCCCCCTGGTGGGCTGAACTGGCCACACACATACAAAATAAATAAATAAATTTAAAAAAAATAAAAATACTATGGAAATCTGTAACATCCAACGTTGCTAATTAGCAAAACCCACACTGCATGATTTTTGTCCAGTTGCAAAATGTTACTCTTTTATACATACATCTCTAACTTAACTGCCTTCACTTCACTTCTTGCTTAATTGGAAATAGTCCAGCCAGTGTTATAGCCCTGATCGTTCTGAAATATCACTGGGAAAACAGATATGTTGTCATATGTTAAAGAAATGTTTAAAATTTTAGAAATAGTGATGAAACTTCATGCATGGGTAATGTTTGCATCTATAAATTAATCTATAAATATTGTTGCCTTTATCTGAAAGTGGTGCAGTGCCTGCCTGGCAAGCACAAGGTCCTGAGTTCGCTTTCAGGTACAAAAACAGCAGCAACAACAACAAAATTCCATACTAACATAATTTGCAACTATCAGTATTATTAAGGAAGTGGGAAAAGATAAAACCACTTGACCTACACTCCATAATTTCAAAAAATATGTAAGATTTAAAAAGGAGAACTGTGTGTTGCAGCACATTTATTGTCCCACAGTGTCTGCTGTACTGTGAGGGTGGCACAGGCTTTAGGGTTCTAACAGGGTAGTTGCTGATCTTTCTGAAATATTGGGAGAACAGATATGTTGTCTTATGTTAAAGGAATGTTTTAAATTTTAGAAATGGCAAGGAAACTATTCATGTATAAGTAATGTTTGCATCCATAAATCAATTTATAGATATTGTTGCCCTTATCTGAAATGCTTTGGACAAGAAATTCAGTTTTCAGAGTTTGGATTTTGGAATATTTATGTAGACTTTACTGGTTGAAAATTTAAATTGAAAAGGTAAAATCCTGAAAGCTCGAAAATGTCAGATTTTCAGATTAGAGATGTTCAATTGGTACTAAAATTATTGGGCAAGAACTTGGGTGGGAATTGAATTAAACCCTATTTTATTTGCTTTATCAAAGAGTTTAGTTTCAGTGTAACAAAATAGGCAGGGAAGACCTTCACGGGCATAATAGTTGTTCTTGTGCTCCAAGGTTGTCAATATCGGAAACAGGAGGAGCAAATCATTTGTGCTGGGCTGGGGAGATAGCTCAGTAGAATAAGCACTTTCCTGGCAAGCACAAGGTCCGAGTTCAATCCCCGGTACCACCAAAAAAAAGAAAAAGAGAAAATCATTTGTCCTACTGTATCCTATACTATTATTGGTTGTTTTATTTTCTTATTTTTTTTAAAGTAAGGGTAAATCAAGATAAAGCTATTGGTTTTATCTCTCCTAACATTTTTTCTACTTAAAAGAGCATAGTGTTTTGCTGTCATTCTCCTGTCTTATACATAAAATGTCCTTGAAGAAAGGAGCAAGTTTTATGAGAGTGCAAACATCCTTTAAAAAAAACTTGTGCATCAAATGTCAATTGATTCTAGGCAAAATTTTATGAGAAATACATTTCAAATGCTAGAGTAGTTGCAGTTGTCATCTTGAAGTACCATTTGTAGTTGTAAAAGTAATAATTCTATCCAACATAAAAATTTTACTTGATTTACTCATCTGCCTAAGAATCACAAACAGGTCATTCATTGGTACAGCTGCTTGGTGAATGGTATTAATACCAAATGTTAATATTGAGAAGTTTTAGATTCATTCAGCAAATGTCTCAGTACTTACTGTGTGCCTGGTTACTGGCTAAGTATAATACTTGTTTATTCCTCCCAATTAGTTTATAGTCCACTTGCTTTGTCTCAGTGATACAGTACCTGGCACATGATGGGCATGTGATGAATGAGTGAATTTTTACCTGTGGTTTAGAGCTTTGTCTCAGTTACTTTTCTCTTGTTGCTGGGACAAAATACCAAACACCCAAAATTAAGGAAGAAAAGGTTTATTTAGCTCACAGTTTGTGGAGGTTTCAGTCCATATTTGGCTGGCTCTAAGGCAGAGTGGCACATGGCAGAAGGTAGCAGTTCCTGGAGGTAGAAGACAGCAAAGAGCAAAAAGGGGAGCAGCAGCTGCACAGCTATCAAGCCTCTCCCTTCTCCAGATTGTATTCAGGCTCTCCACCCCAGGGCAGGCGTAGCATTCACACCCATAATCCTAGCAGTGGATCATGAATTAATCACAAGCTTCAGAAGCTGCCCCAATGATTGCATGAGGCTTTGGGTGGGACAACTAGACACAAACCATAACAAGCTCCAAGAGCAGATTTTAGATATACCTGGTGAGCAGGAAGATGGCCATTGTGGTTGGGTGACTCTTCACAGGGATAGGAATATCAGCTGGGAATCTACACAGGGAAGAGTGCCAGGCAATACTAAAATGGCCATAGTCCCAGATACTTAGGACCAAGCTACTGGATCTCTATGGGGAGGCAGTCTCTAGGAGAAATAAAGGACACAAGGGTGGAGAAGTTAAGGTTACTTACAATAAATTGATTGTAGTGTTGTATAATAACACTGAAGTCTTGCAGGGATTGCTGTTGAGTAGTTTGAGGAATTAGAAGGCTTAGTGAAGGTAAATCCAAACTGGTGGCATTAAAGGAAAGGGCAGCGTTATTTGACATCGTCCATTTGTATGGCACTTTCATAGTGTTAGAAAAGGACAGCATGCTAACCAGAGGGCAGGACCCTGATTCTCTCTTCAGTGAACAATTTGCACAGTGAATGTCAGTAAGAGGTTTATAAGAGAGTGTGGCGTAGAAAATTATTTCTGTTTTGGACAATCAAGAATGGAAGGAGCAGCCTTCCAAGATGGTAGCAGCGACATTCTTGGCAGAGGGAATGACTTCTGCAAAGTCCATGGTCAGGAAGATGCAAGATCTGTCAGGAGCAAAACATTGTCTTTAGAGGTATGGTCAGGAGTGGGAGAAGTTTTAATGCAGTATTTGAAGCTTGATTCTTTGGCTCTTGAACTTTCTAAAAAAGAGTGGCATTAGGTGACCACACACTTGAAAAGTCATTCTGGCCCCAGGAAAACAATGGATTAAGCAATGATTCTAAACCTTTGCTTCAAGCTAGTTTCAGCTAGGGAGATATTTTTAAAAATCAACTCCCAGCTTGTACCCCATATAAATTAAATCAGACTCAGACATCAGTATTATTTCAATCCCCAGTTTATTACAATATACAGGCAGGGTTGCAAAGTAATGATTGTGAGCCAAAACTGACAAAGTCTAGAAAGGACCCAGATGCTAAGTGGTTTCAGCTTTACAAGCCATGTAGCATCTGTGGCAGCTACTCAGCTCTTTGAGCACAAAGGGGTAGACTCTGTGTGAGAAATGAGAGTGGCTATCTCAATAAAACTGTATGTATGAATTTGGATTTCATATCTTTTTACCTGTCACAAATGTACTAGTTCTTTTGATTTTTTTTTCTCCCAGTCATTTAAAAGTATAAAAACAAATCACAGAGTATGCAGAATTATGAGTTAAAATTAGTTTTTGGCCCACAGAACATATTTGCCAGCCCTTGATTTAGAGTGTGAAGATTAGGCCAAAGTAGTCCAGGAAAAAAAACATTATTCTAATACTCTAGATAAGAGGTAAAACTTACTTTCTTTGTGGTTAGTCTGAATGGCAGGATGGAGATTAGTGATACTGAATTGACATTTATAGCAACTTGTGTTCCTGCCTGCTACTTTTGAGCACCCAAAAGTTAACTATACAAAGGACATTTGGATGAACTGCTGTGTGGTATATGGTATTAGGTGCCCTTTGACTTCATCCTTTTGCTTTGCAGGGATTTTGGCTTATTCTGAAAGCAATTTCTATCCTGTTGCTTTTAAGGGCTACTCATTTAGGAACAGCTGTTAATGAGTTAAGTCTCCTTGTGCCTGCCATGCCTCTAGAAACTAGGGTATGGTTCATAGGAGAAGTAAGACTCCTTCCATCTTTTTTTTAGCGGATAGCGCTGCATGATGGCAGGTTTCCCTGTTTGCATTTGTAGCCTTGTTCAGGTCCTACACTGTGCCGTAACCCCACCACCACCACCTTTGTGAATAGAAGACTAATTATTGTAACTTTCTTTCCAAGGTTATTTTAGAAATTATAAGTCTTGAATCTATTTAATTGGTTTTCCATTTATTTTTCAGAAGTTACCAAGTAGGGAACTAGACATATAGCAGAATCCTGTTCCATAGCCAAATCCTCAGTATGCCTCAGAGGAATTCCTACACATAGAGTCCCTTTTTAAGTAAAAGAAGAGGTCAAGAAATAAGGCAGGTATAATAACACAGAGGTTAACAATGAAAGTATCTGACAGAATTCAGAACATAGAATGGCAAGAGCTGAAAGACTGCAGGGAACTGATCAGCATAGAGGTTGATAGTTGAAAGACACCTTAGGGATCAATCACATTGGGTACTGATTCTCAACCTTAGCCACACATTGGAAACCCCTGAGCACTGTTCCACAAGACAAGTAAAATCAGACACACTGAGGGCCAGGAGCACTGGTGTATTTCAGAGGTTCCCCCATTATTCTAACCTTCAGTGAGGGTGAGAATCACAGGCCTAATACACTTCCCTTTCTTACCTGGAGTTCAAAGAAGATACCTAGCCCAAGGTCAGAGAGTGGTTATTTGCCAGCATTTTAGCCTCAAGTTTTCTGCCTTCATCTTCTCTCCTCCCTTTATCTGTTTACTACCTGCTTGCTGTCTTTCCTGACCTGCTCTAACTTATACCACCATGCTCAGGAATCTGTGGTGCCCATCTCCCTTCTGAGCACCATCTTTACATCTAATTTCTTCTTTGTTGTCTCTCTAGATGTCTCTCAGCCTTCTCAAATTTATAATATTCAAATCTGCATTCCCTGTCCCTCCCTCCCAGTACCTATACCTGCTTCTCAGTGTAGATTCTTGGATTAAAGAAAGGCTCTTCTTTCCCCTTCCTTAACTGAGCCCCAAGTCTTGGAATCTTCCTCTGCTCCTGCCCCCCATCCTATCTAATCAGCCAGTAAACACTGTCTGCCCAACCTCTGAGTTATTTCTCACATCTAGCCAGCCTTCACAGCTTGCCCTGGTTTCACGTGGGGCTCTACCATTAGTACTATTCTTCTTCCTCAAGTAGATGTTTGATCATTTATCATTACATTTTAATTATTTATTTGTTACAGGATCTCACTATACAGCTTGTACTCATCATGATCCTTCTGGCTCAGCCTCCCCAGTGCTGGGATTATAGACCTGTGCTGCCATGCCCAATTTCAGGGCTGCACAGTGCACCCAGGATTCCAGCATCAGCATGGTTTGTAGTACCAGGGATTGAACCTGGATTCTTGTACTTGCCGGGAAGGTGCTTAGACTACTGAGCTATCTCCCCAGCCCCACTACATTTCTTGTATCATGTGTTCCAGTCATTGAGCCATTTTTTTTTTAAATTCAGTAAAATTCCTTTCTCTCTCTCCATATGCCTGTATTTAGCCTGTTTCCTTAGAGTCCACAAATGGCATAACTTATCTATAGAATCAACTCCTTCATTCCTATTTTTATCAAAAACTGAATCTGGGGCTGACCAGATAGCTCAGCCGACTAAAGTGCCGGCTTAGACAGAGCATAGTGGCCGGGGTTCAAACCCCCACATGCCATGCAGGCCCCACCCCAAGAGCACACTGAGACAGCAATTGAGACTGGGTGTGGTAATGTGTGCTTGTAATCCCAGTGCTTGGGAGGCTGAAACAGGAGGATCACTACAAGTCCAATCTATGTAGTGAGACCCTGTAGACTGTGTACTAAATACATTAAAAAAAAAAAAAACTGAACTCTGCAGTAAGCAGTGTTTCCACTGACTTCCATGGTACACATCACGCCAGCCTCAGCGTCAGGGCACATCCCTGGCAAGTCACCCTTTCACTTACCTCAGAAGATTTCTTGGCTCCCTCACTTTTTCCCCTGACTACAGTGTCCCTGCTTGCTAAGTGCTTATGCTCATGATAACTCTCACATTCTCACCAATCCTTTGCCACTGATCCCTTTGGCTCTGGCTCTAACTTGTTTATATCTTGAGGCTCTTGGCTATTCTGGCCCTTTTGTCTTAGTGTACAGTTCTCTGAATGTCCCATTTGTAGTAACTCACTAGTTTTTTCTTCCTAGCCTTTATATTATTTGGGATTTGACTGCACTCTCCTTGAAATGTTTTTAGAGTATGACAGTCTCATATCAGGCCATCAATGTTGCCTCCAGTGGCTCTGCATGATGCAGAGCTCAACTATTCAGAGCCCAACTGTCCAGTTCAGAATGTCTAGGCTGCTTACCTTCTCCTCTTAACTTTCTGCTGCTACCTACTAGTGCACCAAGTAACTGATGCACTTCTCAGCCTTGCTACAGAAAGGGAGTCTGAAAAAGTCAATGTGTTGAAATTCCAACCCAATCATTTGACTTCTCGCCAAGAGTACTGTGTGATAAATGTTTACATGTTTTTATAAAATACCTCTTATGTATATATCAAATTTATGGAAAGCTTGTAGGCTTTATCTTTTTTTTTTTTTTTTGGCTTTATCATTTTTGAGGATCTATATAGGAGCCCTACTTTATTCGGTGAAGCTGTAGCCTACATCTAGAAAAAAGGTACAGGAAGCACTAAATTTGGGAACTTAAAAGAAGGTTGGTGGGTATCACTGATAAAGTTGATTGTATAACCTCATGTTTACATGTAGGTTCTATCTCACATAGAGCCTCTGTCAGAGCTGATCACTGTTGTAAACCTTTGACAGCAAAGGAAATGATTCCATTGTCTGGCCACCTAGGCTGTTAAAAATGCTCCCTCAAGGCCTTTGGTTTTGTTTGGTTTTGTCTGAAAGGGAACTTACACATGAGTATAAGGAAAAGTGGTCATCAGCATTTGCAGTGCTCGGAGGATGGAATATGAAAGCAATTCGTCAAGTTCAGTAAGATGGAGATTGCAGATGTTCAGCTGCTCAGGAATCTAGGAGGTTCACCAAATGTATGTCCTGCCTCATCTTCAAACCTTGCTACAGCCCACATATACTGCAGGGCTTAGCATGCATTTACATTTAAATACCCTTTCACCTCTGTCTTCTGTGCCTAGGGCTAATGATGAAGGTGACTTAAAGGTTCATTGTGTGATTCTGGGAGAAATGTTTGCTGCACTCACTGTACTTTGACCACCCTCATTCCAAGTTCATCACACAACTTGTTTAACATGTTTACTCTTTAAACACTTGGAGAATTAACAGGCAGTTGCATGACTGAGATGTTTGTTTTAACAGGCTGAAAAGTGGGAGATAATTTAGACATGTACTATGATGCAATAGGAAAATACCTAATTATTCCATTTTTGGCTCAGGGTTTGGTTTCAGTTAAAACTGATGATAGCAAAGCTCAACATGTTTTGCAGAGTAGTGGACGTAACATTGCCTGTACGGGAAGCTAGTTCACCAGGATTGATGGCCTTGTCTTAGTTGCTTTCACATGAACACTTCCACAGTGCTTTAGCTTTAGGACTAACGGATCTCTATGGTCAGCAGTTTGAGTGAATCTGTAAGGCTATAAAGGATCATATTTGTTTCAAATTGTCCAGAAACCAGCTTGCAATATTAGAATGCACTGAAGATAAAGATCCTTCAAACATGGCAGCTAGTTAATATTCTTGTGACTGGTATGTTCATCCCATTGTGTCAGGCTATGTTATGATTCAGGTTCTCATTGAGCAAGTAGAAGGAGGAGGGGCTTTGCTGGGCAGTTAATTGTTCATTTGATTTTAGTTTAAGGAACTATTGGCTGAAGTAGATATGGTCAAGTATACAGAGTCTAGAAGTCTAAATCAGGAAACTTTATTTTCTATAAAAAGGGTGATAGAAACAGATGGTAATGTAGTGTTTCAAGACCATATAGTCGCTGTTGTAACTTCTCAGTTCTGCTGCAGTAAGGTGAAAGCAGACAGATAACATAAATGAGCCCGGTTGTTTTTCAATAAAACTTTATTTACAAAAATAAAAATTGAGGGGGGCCAGGGAGATAGCTCAGTGGAATAAAGGCTTGCTTGGCAAGTGCAGGGTCCTGAGTTCAATCCCTGGTACTACCAAAAAAAAAAAAAAAATGAAATTGGGCTAGATCAGTCATAACTTGCTAGCCCTTGTTCTGGATTCCAGAAGATATGTCACTGGACCTACAACTGGCTTCAGAGGAACAATAACAGTAGTTTCCAGAACACTGGATAAACATATATAACTTTCAGTATGCATAGCTAAGATGTCCCTGTACTTGTATATAATAATTTATTTTCAGAAAAAGGTTTTTGGTCCCCTGCAAGTTTCACTGGGGGCTAATCTGCATACTTACTTACTTATATCCCACTTCCTTCCCTCCCCAAATTATCAGAAGTAGTTTATGAGAAAATGCATATATGGGACTGTGGGTATCAATTTGTCGTAGAACACATGCTTATTATATGTGAGGATTTGGGTTCAATCTCAAAAAAAAAAAAAAAGGAAAAACAGAATAAAAAAACCAAAAAAGTCTGTCAAAATACTGACATAAAATCAAAACCCACATAAAAAGTTCACAGAAAGCAAGTTCTGAACATTCCTTACCCACCTGCCAATTCAAGCTCATAGTTCAACCATTTCTGAAATTGATGAATGTTTGGAACACTCCCTAGGTTGAATATGGATTTGCTGCCTAAGATTTCATCTTCTGTAGCATAATTTCCTTTCTGGGGGGAAAAAAAATTCTCCAGTGTGTTATATCAAGTCTCCTACAAAAGAAAGAGAATTCATCATTTCTCTTCTGATTGAAGTGTAAGCCAACTAAGTGGGTGTGAGGAGAAGAAATAGAAAATTATAAGCTAATGAAAACTTTGATGGTCAAATGAGTTACTCAAAACAAAATCCAAGGCTTACAAGACTACAGTTTCATTAGCCAAAGAGACTATTTTCAGTTGTTTTAAAGATGTATCTCTGCTCTCCATGAAAAAGGAGAGTTATTTTTTAGTTCAGCAGTCAGAAGCTGGTCAGAAGCACCACTCCCTGGGGAACTGAAGTTTACAATGTGGCAGGAGGGCCAAGTGATTTTATAAACTGGCCATGGGATTGTGATCCCAAAGTTTGTTCTCAAATAGAGACAGTGGTCTTTGAAAAAACTGAAATTGTATACAAGTAGCTTTAACATAAGACCCTACTTATCATCCAGCTGCTTAGCTAAGTAGGTACAAAATTATATAAACCTGAGGTAGTGGATCCCCGCAAGTCTCTGGCTTGAAGAGGGTATGTTGGACATATCCATGAGGACATTGGAAGAAGTAAGGAATGCTCCCCTGGGCCACATGGAAACCAGGCAAAGATTCATTCACAAGTGAAAACTGAAGAAGCCTGGTGGTTCCAAAAGCAAGATAGAAACAGTGCTAAGCACAAATAGACCATTTGCATAACAAGATTTGAAGATGAAGTACTGGGCTAATTGTATGATAGACAAAAAACTAATTATAATAAATAAATTCTGTAATCAGCTGCTGAGAAAATTGTTCTTTATTCTAAAAATGTTTCATCTGTTCTGTAAATTTAAAAGTGTTCTAACCTTTAAATGGAAGAAAAAAATTCCTAAGAAATTACATCTTAAGCTACCATTCCTTCTCCTGCTCACTCTGGTCGAGAGGGCAAATTGGAATGCTGGCCATCTTTCACAATAATAAGCATACACACTGTTTGATCCTGCACCTGTACTTGCATAATTTATCCTTTGAAGAAAAGCAAACTCTCAGGCTGGCAAGGATATTTGTGCAAAGACTATCATATTTAAAAATCAAAATGAACCATAGAAAAAGGATTTCTAAAGTTTTTAAATTTGAAAACTCTTGGTGAGGGCTTGCAAACCTGTTTACACAAGCATGAAGTTTGGCAAGGATAAACTATAAAGGAGAGAAAAGTAATTTTCCAAACAATATATACTGAAAAATTTGTCACCCGGGGCTGGGGAGATGGCTCAGTGGAATAAGTGCTTTGCTGGCAAGCACAAGGGCCTGAGTTCAATCCCCGGTTCCACAAAAAAAAAAAAAAAAAAAAAAAATTGTCAACCAAAGACAAGAGAGCTTTTCCTTGATTCATACAGGAATCAGGAATCAGCAATGTGCAGTGGACACCAGTTTAATGCTGAACACCATCGGTCACATCTGCAGTTTGACACTGACTTACGTTATGCACCATCAGTCGGCTCTGAGGGTTGCTGCTCTCTGTTGCTAATCTTCATTCGTTGTTGGTCTCTGGAGCTCTTCAAGGATAACAGCTCCTAGTATTTATTGATCTTTCTTTCAAAGGGCCTCTCTGTCCACAGTACTCAGGATAAGAATCCTGAGTAGATTGAGAGGATGTTCCAAGCCCACACACCTGAAAACTATATCATGAGCAGATTTGCTGAACCATTGGAGCAAATCTTGATTGTAATAGGATATATGTGGTAGCAAAGGAATGTCAGTATACCAGAGAGAGTTCTCCTAGACCAACCAAGACATGCAACAGGAGCAGGGCTTAGGTAGCTGCACAGGCCAGTGATTGGTCCATGTGTAGCTCTATGATTGGTTTAAATTCAGGCTTGCATGATTGATCCAAGTGCAAGTCTGTGGTTGGCCTTTGCAGATCCAGGGTGTCCAAGATAGCCCAAGCTGTTATGACAGCAATGGTTCAAACAAATATCAGGCAGAAGGCAGCTGTTGATTGGAAGCTATTATATTTTCATGAAAAATGGCAGAACTGAAACCCAAGAATATTCAGGAGGGCCAAGTGCTCATCACAGTCTAGTAGGGCTTGGGGAGATCAGAGATATTAATAATAGGCCTGGATCCCTCTTTGATCTCTGACCCATTAGGGTTTTTTTCTCACTGTTTCTTCAAAGATGTGACAGCTTCTGGAGCCGCAGGAGTGTGAGAGGTATGCATAGCTACAGCTGAGCTGCATCTCCTGTCAGAGCAGCCTAGAAAGCAGCCACGAAGCCAACCTGAGAGGACACTGAGGCAGGCTGTCCCAGTCCATCCTTGTCTGAGGAACAGAGTGGGAGCAGAAGAAGCAGGGATGGGGGTTGACAACCCTTGGCCAAACAGTGCCCCTCCTGTAATTGGAAAAAAGCCTGGAGAGTCAGGCGCTTCTTATCTGTCTCAGAATAATGCCTTTCTTTCAAAGTAATAATCAGTTATATGCATGTGTGTGCCTAGAAGATTTGGAGCCATACACAGAATTGTTCATAGTTGTTATGGGGAAGGGACAGAGTATAGTGGTTAGAAAACAAGCCACTAATTCAACCATTAGTTACTGAGTGCCTACTGTGTGAAAAACACATCCTACAAGGCACATGGTCATGTAGCAGTGACAGAACAATGGTGTCCTCACAGCTGCAGGCTCAAGCCAGCTGTGCCCAGGAGCCTGAAGGCTCGCATAAATACATGCACGTTAGTGCCAGCTTTAAGTAACAGCAACTAGTGTAACAGTAATATTGAAAATGCCCTAAATGTGTACTGAGTCTCTTCATTTTAGTGTCTGAACTATGCATTTTGAAACAGTTTTTAAACTATGTAGTTTGCCTGGCTGTGCCATGGCAGTGACTTGCATAACCACCAAGTGACTTGGTTTTTATTTGCACCCAACCAGGCTCACTAAATAAATTTTTTTGTAGGTAAACTTGCAAAAAGTTGGTGAATATCTATTTCAAAAAAACTTATTACAGTAAAAGCCACATTTCCATGAATTCCCCTCAAAATGCAGTCCTACCTTGGTTCACGAACTTCATTTGTTCTACAGTTTTGACAAAGATGGCACACATTTGTGTTTGTGTGAGAAACATGGCTGCAGCCCTGTTGGTTACCGAATGCAGAGTTGACAGACAACCTAAATTTTCCCAAATGCTTATTTGTGAACCAGTCTATTTGCAAACAAAAGCATTTATGGACCAAGGTACTATACTGTACTCCTCCTTGCTTTGAAGAAACTTATCCCATCATTCTTGACACTTTCTGAAGCATTCCTGAAAGTCCTCTTTCCTGGATGTCTTTAGTTGTGTTGTTGTGACTATCTCAGTGTCCTGAATTGATTCAGAACATTTACCTTTAATGGTCCTTTGTCTTGGCAAGGACCAGAAGCAACACTGCCAGATTCAGTGCATCAGGTAGGTGAAGACATACTGTAATATTTTTACAAGCCCATCTTTCTGTTGGATAGCACTTAGCAGCAGTATTCACCATATTTTTTTTATCATGCCTGTGTTTGAGCATAAATGTATTTGAAGTAAGAGAGTATTTTGAGGGTGGTTAATGCAATGTGTCTTTTACTATAATCAGTTTTTAAATTTAGACATTGACTGTATTTCTTTTACTAGCTATCAACTCAAATGTTTTGTTTTCCTTCCACAGAAAAAGCAAAGAACAAAAGATCTATCTCAGATATTTCATTCTTACAATCCATATGATCACAAGGTAAGAGAAAAGTTTTATTCATATATTGGGTCTTACAGTTTTTGATGATGATTAGTATTTTCATTAGAAAACATTCTAGGACTAGTATTTAGTTAAATACCTTCTACACTAATGTCTAATCAATATGTGGTGATTTTAGAGTACATTTACCAATTAATTTATATTTTAATTATCCCTCAAAAGCAGAAATTTGTATTTAGCTAAAGCCGTTATATTTTATTCACATGAAAATCTAGTTTCAGGGGCTGGGTTGTAGTTCATCAGCAGAGCCCTTGCTAGTATGTGTGAGCCCATGTGCTCTACCCCCAGGATCTCCAACAGAAGTTGCCTACTGTCACTAAAAGCTCAAGACTTGGGAGTGGAGGGTTGTTGTTACTGCTGTTGCTGCTATTGATAAAGTTGTTGTCTTGGATTGGTTTTGCTTTTTCTTTTCAAACATTGTAATTAGCAAAATAGGCTTTTGGCTTGGTAATGATAGTTAAAATGTTGACCTCAAATCTTGATCCTTTTGCTCTGATAGTTATTTTGCCCAAGAAATAATCCTTACAAAACACAGTGCATAGCAGCATATATGAAATATTAACTGACAAAGATTTTACTGAACAGAAGACAGATTATAAGGGCTCCTGTGGACCCATTTTACTACTTTATGAAAGCTCATAGCCGTTCTTGTTTTATTTTATACCCCACATTCTCCAACACCTGTATTTGAAAAATTCTCAGGCATATCTTCACTTATAAGTATTTCACTATATATTTGTAAGCCTTCTATAAAAAGAAACACACATTTAGAGCCATTTTTAAGAAATACTTAACATTTCCACATCTTCGTGGGAAAATAGGATTTCAGGATTTCTAAGACTTATGTTAAATTTTTATGCCATGTAAGGTTCCAATAAATCTGTTAATTCGAGGTGATTTCACAAGCAAACAAAATTTGCACAGTTGAAATGCTAATATAAACTTAAATCTTTATCTATGAATGTACAGACAGACATGTGTTGGGGATTTTTTAACTAGCCAAAATAACTAGTGCGAAAACTACTTTCTTCAGCTGAGAATACAGAGATGTCTGGATTCAGGGAGAAATATGGTGCCAGTTGTTCATGGAAGTTAAGGAATTTGAGTAATTTCTAGTGTTTCTAAGATAACCAATGGACTGAAGCACCAAAAATTTGTAAAAACAGTATTTTGCATGTGATCAATTATGTTCCTTGTGATATGAAATACTGTGCTAAAAATTATTTCAAGTTAGTTTTCAAGCTAAATCACTTACTTTACAGAACAGAGAAATTAGAAAGAGATTGAGAGAGCCAGGAGTGTCTCACAATGCCAAGGGAAGGTGCGTGCTGATAAGTGACACACAGGAAAAGGAATAAGATTGGCCAGATTACCATGGGAATGCTACACTTTTTTTTAGATGAAGGATGTAATTAACATAAATGCAGTAGTGGCTAAAACTAACATGTAACAACAGCAGAAGCTATGACAAATCAGAGGTTTTGCCTGGCTTATCTAAATTTTGCCCACTTGTAGCAAATTTTAACATTCACAAGTCAAGGGAAATTCCATTATTCCTTGAGTAGACCTCCTAGTGAAACATAGCCATTTACACCTCCTAGCAGCTTCCTCTTCATATCCTCATGGCATTCTACCAAAGTCACCTCGAATTACTTTGGCTTCTCTTGTGAAGATTTCATTCCTCTACAAATTAGTCATCAGGCAATGAAGAACTGAATATAAATGCTAGATGGAGTTTTGATCTTTGCCGTCAGATGGGTAATAAGTTGTTGCAAGTAGCTAGACTGCTGGATGAGTGACTTCTTTGACCCTCCTAAGGTTTGGTCCATTAACTTTCTCTTTTACTCTGCATCTGCTCAGCAAAGGAAAGGAGAAGGTTTTATTCTAGGCATCTCCTGGATCCCTAGTATCCTCCTCCCATTTTATAAAACTGCAGTTGGGCAAGTCTAACCATATTACTTTCAGCTTTGTCTTTTGTTGATTAGTGTATGCAAAGATTAGAACCACAGGAATAAAGTAACAGGCACTGTGTTCTGGATCTTAGAATACCCCCCATAATTAAATACTAAAGGGTTATGTAATCACCCAATTATACTCAAACAAATTAGTTTTTTAGTCAGAAATGTCTCAATGTAAAAAGTTTTACAAAATGTAGTTAAAATTGGTTTAAACAACTCATGCTCAGTGAGATTTCTGGAGTGAACTTTAGAAAAATATACACATACATTATAAGTGAAAGCTTACATAAAATAAAATATCAGCTGTTTGGGATTTTCCTTCAAAAATATTCAAAGAGTGGAGTGTAGAGGGTCTGGTAGAGTAAGATGTAGTATATGTTGGTGATTACCAAGCTGAGTGATGAGTTCTGGGGTTCATTCCTTTGTATATTTTTACATGTGATTGAAATTTTCCATAATAGAAAAGATGCAGATTAAAATAAGCTTTGGATTGTTGCTAGCGATAAATGTTCTGATACTCTTTTCTTCTCTGGCTAAATTCTTTTTAGTGTTAATCTTCCCCTTGACCTACATTTATGGTGAAGAAAGAGAGCTCAGCATTTCAGTAGGTTAGTTATTGCTGAGCAAACGCAGAAATGAAATGCCTGTTCTGATGTTGGCATAATTTCCTGGGATTTCATCCCAAATTATAGTGGTCACTTAAATGATAGCCTTGCCTACTGGAATCTGTTAAAACAGTTGTAATTGCCAAGGGCAGTTAGTAGACTGTTTTGTTCTCAGTGAGTCAGTTATATTTAGTCTTCTTTCCTCCTCCCAACAAAGATTGCTCCTGCCTGACCTCAGACACAGGAAAGTCACCAGGTTAAGCAAACGTGTTGTTTGAGTGAGGCCAGGTGCATTTCTTAATCACACCCTGAAGCCATTGTTTAGGTTGTAAATGGTCAGTTGGTTTTCTCTTAAATGCTGTTGCACAAAGCAAATAAACCTCCAAGCAAAGTGTGCACCCAAAGTGAGTCTTAGAAAAATGCCTTATTACACTAAGAAATGTTACTTGAGTCTGAAAGAATTTCACTTGGTTCTGTTGTCTCTCATTCCATGTGAATTTTTTAAAAATTGTTTGTAAGAATTCTTATAATTTTGAAAAAAATTTAAATGACTTGTATGAAAGGCTTTGGGATAAAAAGACTTGGCCAAAGATAATCGAAAATAGCTGGCAATCTGATTGTATTGTATGCAATTCTGTTATTGTAATAAATAGTAAACATATGTTGTATTTTCTAAAAACATACCACACTGACTACCAGGGAGGGTTACAAAGCAAGAGACCTTTTAGGTCATAGAATGTCAGCCTGAGTTTGAGTTTTCCCTTTGGATAAATCAAAGATAAATTAGCATAAAGTATAATTAGGGCATTTTTATTAAAGCCAGGCAAATTAGCATGGGTGGCATGACCTTGGCCTAAAGAAAATATTATTAGGCTATAAAAGATGTATCTTTCTCTTTCTTTTTTCCTGTTAGACTTTGCAAGTTATATATGTTCAGAAGAAAATTTAGGTTTATTAGCACATCACGGATACTTATGAATTGCCAGTGTAAAAGCTTATTACAAAATACGAAGATGGTTGGAAGGAAAAAGAAGATTCTGTTTAGTACTATAACAGTTTTTAACATCTGCAAAGTTGAATAAGTTCCTAAGTACAGTTAATCTGAGTAAATTAATATATGCTGTACTATTGAAACTGTGTCTTTAACCTCTTGTCACTATTATAATTTCTGAATTTTGTGAAAGGAGCTTCTCATTTCTTTAGTAACTCTAGTAGTTTAGTAATTGTATTAACAATATAGACATAAATCACTTGAAAAGAAACATTGTTATATAGCCCCATGTTGGCAAAGTGGGCTTTTCTTCTTTAGGTGAATACAGTTATGCTAACAATTTTTCTACATACCACATCAGCTGAACTGTGAACAAATTTTAATGTGTATACACAGGTATGGTGGACCCATTTCTTAAGTTTGCCCATGAGTAGAAAGAAAACAAACACAAGTATTTTACTCAGCCAGTGATCTTTTGTGCAGCAATCTGTACCATCTAAAACACAGCTTAAGACTTTTCAAGAAAGCCAACTGGACCCAACTATTTGAGTGACTGTAATCCCTACCCCATCACTCCTTCAGTCCCTCATCACCAACAGTCCATTCTCTTGTTTAAATCAAGTTTTACAAACAGAGGTGGCTGGTTGCCCAAACAACAGTCAACCCCAACAGCAGTTAAAAACAAGGTGGTTATTGCTTCAAGAATTTGGAGCTCCAGCAAGAAGTGACAGCAAATCAAATGAAAGCAAGATCAGGCTATAAAACATGCAGGTCATTAACAGAGGAACTCTTAAACGTGCATCTGCCCAAGCCCGCTTAATTTAGCATCCCAAAACCCAGATCTCCCATACATTTTAGTTGTCCCATGGTAAAATAATTAGGAGTAATTTACATCAAGAAACAGATGTTCTGCTTAAAAATAGTAGAGATGTATATATCCTATTTGAAAACATTGGTATTTTAGGAACAAACTGTACTTATTTTGAGAACTCTTAGCAACAGCTAGTTGTTCTTAATAAGGTGTGAGTAAATGAAGTATTGCTATAGAGAATTGTTGGATGAAAAGTAGAAGAATTGCTGAATTGTAGGTAGTCAGGTAGCAGACAGCATATATGTGTGAGCAGACGAGAGGAGGAACAACCAATATTACCCAAAGTTTCTTATGTGTAATTAGATGCTGTAAAATATTAAAGTATTTTATTTTATTTTATTTTATTTTATTTTATTTTATTTTATTTTATTTTATTTTATTTTATTTTATTTTATTTTTTGTGGAACTGGGATTGAACTCAGGTCCTTGTGCTTGCCAGGCAAGCGTTTATTCTACTGAGCCATCTCCCTGGCCCCACTTTTATAATGATTTTTTTATCTTAAGGAAATACTTCTCTAGACATAACAAGTGAAATAATTATAAGTAATATATCAGTACAATTAATTTTAATTGTATTAACTGTGCAAAAAAGATTGATATGCATTTCAGTAATCCACACTTCCTAACACTGCTAGAATAACAGCTTATACAAGTACATCTGAGATTCATGTCTTGAAATTTACAATGAAATGTTGTATAAGAAAATGTAAAATTATATTTTCTGCTGCTTTGAACAGAAGCATACAGCAAAAATCTACATCAAAATTCTCAGGTTGTACTACCATCCTTTCTTCCCTAAAGAGTCTCTATGACATAAAGTTTCATAAATAATGTATTTCATACCCCATGAGCAAAAGGGGGCAGTTTCATTTCAGAAATAATTGATTGGTTTACATGTCTCCATTAATCAGATCTGTCCAGTGACTGCATGGCAAAAGTCACCTCACCCAGCTGTGTCTGTGTGAAGAATGGTGGCCATCTGATTGCATCCTGAGGCAGTCGCAGGATTGTCACTGCTTCAACACATAATGTAGCGGCAGAGTGCTTTGAGTTGTTCTAGAGAAGATGTGAGTCTGGAGTCTCGCCTGTTGGCCCGAGTGAGCTTTGAGCTATTTGCTGTCTGGAAATAGCAAATTCAGTTTTTAATGGATCCAGCACTCTATGATAGCCAGATTTTTATGGCACATGCAGATAAAGAAACAAGTTATTGATTTGGCATGTTTATGCCACGCTTAAAACAGTTCTCTGCAGCAGATTGCCCAAAGCCATTTGTGCACTTAACTCTATTTCCCATCTTTGGCAGATAAAAAATGTTTAAAAAGTAATTTTAGAGATGTTGCTAAATACCAAGAACAATTGGATCGAAGTCTGACTGAGTTTCCCTATTACATGGACACACACCCTCATACAAAGCCATGCCCAGATTATGGCCATGGAATACAGGGAGGGAGTACTGCAGGACATGCTAAACCCATTTCTCAGCTCTACTGCGCAGCCTGTGAATAACTAGCATCAAAATAAGACACTGTAGGGAGTCCTTTGGGTGCCAAATCAGTGCCTCCCTCTCCAGGAGGGCCATGTGATCGTTGCCAGTGGTGCAGACATGGCTCCTCCATTTCCTCCTGCAGCAGGGAACATCTCTAGCCATTCCTTGCTTCCTGATCTGTGCCAACCTGATCAAAAAAGCTTTTCTTCATTTTAACCTTCATCAGCTTGTTGCTTAGGCTGGGTAGCATACTGATCATGTTTCTTGATTCTAACTCTAATATTGTATAGTGTATTTTTCCCTTTTCCTTTTTAGTATGGCATTATTTGACCTTTTTTATATATGTTGGTTTACTTTATTCTGTTATAGTAATGGCAAGGATGGGTAGTGTGATAGTGTGAACAAATGGCAGAGATATTATGCTTTTGAAATGATCTATGCAGGGATCTATAGATGCCAGAATTCTCTTTTGCCTCTTACCCTGAGGACTGACAATGAGAAAGAAATCCAAGCAGACCTTTAGGTGATGGTGATGGTTTAATAAAGCCATCATTTAAAACCTTCCATATACCTGGGAACAGTGGCACATGTCTACAGTTCCAGCACTTTAGCAGGTTGAGATAAGAGGCTCACAAGTTTGAGCCAAGCATGGACAATTTATAAGACCCTATCTCAAAGAATAAAAAAAATGGCTAGAAAATAGTGGAAAGGCTCTGGTTTCAGTCCCTAGTACTGCATTGGGAAGAAAAAAAAAAACCAGAGAAACCCACCATACAACTGGCAGTTTTCGCAATTTCAAATATACATGGAATTCATTTAGCCTTTATACCAGAATTGTAAAGCAAGTGCTCCTATTATTTTATATAAACATATGTTATATAAATTTAGGCATAGAGATGTTAAGTGTTCAAGGTTGTACAGTTGATAAGTTACAGCACAGTCTCATTCAGGAGTCCATGCTCATGACCTCTTTGCTACAAGTGGCTAAAAATCCGCAATGTCCCAGTCTCTATGGATTGGCACATACATCTTTCGGAGTTAAACTGAGCCTTCTTGTATTCCCTCTCTCTACCCCAAGTCGAAGCCTACATGCATGAAAGAGTCATCACTGAGACATAATGCCCAACACTCAAAACCTAAAAAAGGAGGCTCACATTTTAGTTCAGAGTTGAGTGGCTACATGGTTTGGGAGACATGGTGGGAGGACCTGGCCAAGGAAAGGTGCTCCCGTCGTAAGAGCACCAAGTGGGGCAGGGGGCGGGGGGATAAGCATTTCCAGATCACACCCACAGTGACCCACCTCTTCCAACCAGACCTCCTTACCTCCTAAAAGCAGGTCAGCTGTAAGCTCCATAGTCCAATCACCTTCCCAACACATGGGGCTTTTGAGACCATTCTTGATCTAAACCCTAACATTAAGAATGAGAGGCAGTAAGGCCAGAGTGACAGGCTTTCCAGGCATGACCCTAGTATTACACATTGCTATCTTCAGTGCAGTTGCTTAGTTCACAGGTATAAGCATATATAGTTAGTCAGGGTGAGAATCCTACCAATTAACTGCTAATTTCAAAACCCTGCTGAAGGTCACTGCCATACAGTCTGTCAGGTAAATGTTTGTTTTTTTTTTAAAAAAGGGTAATAAATGAAAACAAGAGACAAGGGGGAAAAATGTCATAGGACTATCCTGCTACGTTGCTGTAATGGTTAGATTTCTAAATTTCTGTGTAAAAATATATAACTGTTTACTCCTATTTTTTAATTTTGTTTGTTTGTTTGTTTGTTTTTTGTTTTTGTTTTGTTTTGTTTTGTTTTGTTTTTTTTTTTTTTGGTGGAACCGGGGATTGAACTCGGGTCCTTGCGCTTGCCAGGGAAGCACTTATTCCACTGAGCCATCTACCTGGCTCATTTTTTAATTTTTTAAATTTTTTTCTCCATATTCTGTAGGGGCTTAAAGTTTAACATATCAGTACTTGATGGAAAATACCTGTTCCATGTTATATCTAAGATGTTTGATATTCAGACAGATGGTGAGGTTAAGCTCAACTGCCTACATTGTAGGGTAATAATAATAAGCTTCTCTTCTAGAGAGTTAACAACTTAAGTTTGCAGACCAAAAATTAGAGAAAAAGAAGGGCTGCAAGGACAGCCGACATTTTGGCCCTAGCCTTTCAAGGTCAGTGAGGACTCAGGACATAGGAGAACCTGTACTGTAACATCCTGTAACTCAGTTGTGTCCCAAATTTTCTGATCAAGGAGATTATAGGGCCACAGAGGAACGTGATCAATGATGGAGAGTGTGCCTAAGGAGAGTCACATGGAGGGAAAGTGTTCTGTCACGCTTTCACAGAGAACAAATTGGTCAAGCAATGGCCATGACTCATCCACATGGCCAACACTGACAAAGGATCTACAACTGCAGTACGTGTTTTCAGGATAAATGTTGAGGGCATTTGACTGACCTTGTTAGATACAAAAGGTACATTTTATGTTATATAGGTCTTGCTTTATCTTGGTCTTAACCATCCTACAGAAAAGTATAAAAACAAAATATAAAAAGTAAAGCCATATTAATATGCTGAGCTGTAAAAGGCTTAAGTCAACAACTTCTGACATGGCCAGTCCTATGATAACCCACTACTTTTATGGATTACTGGACTGTATTCAATTATTTTGCTGAATTCATGCACCTGCAGTATCTAAATGGCAATGGAATACCCATCTCTGACAAAACTAAACAAAAAAAGGGGATACAAATGAACAACCATTTTGTATCTGTATATTCAAAATAGGATAGATGTACAGCTACTTTCTCTTAATCCAATGAATAGAAAGATGTACTAGTAGTGTTTGTGGGCAGGATATCATAATTGCATCTTATGCTATGAATAATGACTAAGAAGATGACAATATGCAATGTATTAATTATTGAAACTGTCCTAGTAATTGGTTTTGAAACTGTCTCATTGCTATTTGTATCTCAATAAAATTATTTTTTTAAAAAATGGAATGAGAGGCAGAGTGGTCTCACTCCCTTGTCTGATTCACTTACTTTCTGGGCATGAGGCTAAAACCCCTGGATGCTAACAGATCCCCTCCATTTGCTTGCTTTCCTCCTTGCTCCCCCAGATTGGCAACACAGTGGTCCCAACCAAAGGATTGAGGTTTCTTAGGACCCAAACTTCAGGGGATTCAAAGCCAGAGAAACGAGGGGGCAGGGAGAGGGGAGAGACAGAGACAGAGACAGAGACAGAGAGACACAGAGACAGAGAGGGTGAGGGATGGGAAAGGAGAGGAGGGGAAAGGAAGGGAGGGAGAGAGGGAGGGAGGGAGGGAGGGAGGGAGGACCTAAAACACCAAGTTGAAGAGAAAATCACCTAAGGTCCCAGCACCTGGAGATGGGGAAGTGGTAGCAGGACAGATTAAAAAAGGTGGAAGACCTCCCAGCTGGGTTGATGACCAGCCTTCAGTACAAATTCTGAGCTGCACAAAACTATTCCAGAGGTTCTGTTGACAAAGAAGAGTCAATTCAGTTTTTGCATGGGTAGTAACTCATTGTAGGGTTTTTGTGCAACATTAAGAAGGAATTATTACAGTTAGTATTGGTGACACTTTTAAAATGCATGCCCTTCTCATGAAGTTGGGAAGCTAGAAAGTTTTAGTGTCTGGGAAGAAAATAAGTTAAGTTTGTGACTTCCTTTTAAGGGGAAATAGCAACTTGATGCAGAGCTTGGGAAGTCTCGCAGTTCTTTGCTTAGGAATGCCCTGTTTAGTGGGATATTCCAGCCCTTCTGCCTCTCCACTGAGCACTCCTGAATGTCAGTAAGAGGGAAATCAAAGGTTGCAATCACGTCCTTTGTTAACCTTAAGTATAAAAGTACTGATTTAAAAAATTAATCCCAAGAAAATCTGCATAACTATGGCAGTTCCTGTATTTTCGAATTATTTCTCAATCTGAAAGTGTTTCAGTGTCTACAGTAGTTTGTCATTTACTGCCTCTCAAGTTCACTGTCTTGAGGAGAAAATTAGCAATGGGACAAAGAAGAGCTGCTTTGGACGACAAGCCTAGATGGGACCCACCCATCCCGGGCTGCTCCCATCTTGCTGCCACCACTCACCAGTTCCTGCTTTTCCTCTGTCAGCACTGTGCGCACCCATCTCTTTTCTTCTCATGGTGTCAGGGTCTTGATACATAGCTGCCCCATCACCTATTTTCTTCTGTGTCTCCCTGACTATGCACCACCATGGAAGCACTTCTCTCATTCCCATGTGGATGACAGCTTGGCTGACACACTGCCAAAAGGAAGTGTTAGGCCAGGTATGTGCAGAGCTGCCAGAGTTAGCAAATACACATACAAGACACCCAGTCAAATTTGAACTTCAGATAAACAGTGAATATTTTTTAATATAAGTAGATCCTATATAGCACACTAAAAATGTTCTCTCATTTATGTAAAATTCAAATTTTCCAAATTCAAAAGTTCATTGTTTATCTGAAATTCATTGTTTATCGGAAAGCCATATTTTTTTCGTGTGTCTTGGTTTTATTCTGACAATGTTAGCTGAATGTGTGTTACACATTTCATTGGGGAAAATTTTGATCAGTCTGTAAAAGGGAAAGTATTATCCACAATGGAGTGGAATGAGAAGTGATTTTCTTTCCATCTATCTATCTAACTTACTTACTTTCTTTCTTTCTTTTCTTTCTCTCTCTCTCTTTCTTTCTTTCTTTCTTTCTTTCTTTCTTTCTTTCTTTCTTTCTTTCTTTCTTAGAAGTGATTTTCAAGCCTGCCTTTCTTTTGTTATACATGGGGTTAGGGTTGAAATATTCAAGAAATATTATCAATATTGATGATATTTTAAAGAAATTTTATTACAGTAAAAGACACATTGCCATTAACATTGAAAGTGTTCATACAATATATTCAAGAAAGAAGAATTTTCAACTCCTATCCCCAATAGGTATACTTTCTCAGCAATACATTTTATCATAAAATATGAGTTCTTTGTGGTTGAACTTGTTTTTATTTAGATGTATAGAAAAACATTAATGCTAATGATGCTTTTAAAAAGTCATATAGGTATCCACTGGAGAAATGAGGAAAATATTACTGTTTCTTGCTCTACCTCTCAGTTTAGGGCTGTCGGGTCTTTGTGATTGGTGGAGTATGGGTCTATGGTGTTTGTGGAAGGGCTTCCCAGGGCCCTGCACATTATTAGCAGTGTCTGAAAGGCCCACGTCTGTGCAGCATTCCCAGATGATCACAAGCCTTCAGTACAGATTTTTAGTTGCACGAAACAATTTCCAGGATTCTCTCTATAAAGAATACTAAAACAAAAGTATTTCTTTTTTTTTTTTAACTAAAGTATTTCTATCAGCCAATAATTCATTTCCTAAGTTTTGTTGTTGCTTCAACATTGAGAAAACCTGATAATGACCTTTATGACACTTTTTGTTGTTGCTGATTAATGACAAGTCTCACCCTGTTGACCAGGCTGGTCTCTAACTGCTGGACTCCTGTGGTCCTCCTGCTGCAGCTGACCAGGTAGCTGGGACTCTAGGCATGTGTTTCTATGCTCCCTTCCTGTAGCACTTTTTAAATGTGTACATTGAGACTGTTCTCTTGAAATTGGGAAACTAGAACATTTCAGCATCTGAGACAAACAAGTCACCTTCCTGTAATGCTGTTCATAATTTCCATTTTCAATACTTCTTAAGTGAACATGGATCAAATAAAAGTAAAGGAATTTTAAAGACTTAAGTTCTTTTGGATTTGTCTGTCATTATGTGGTAGGTACATGGGTAAAAAATGAGACTATTACATTTTTAATTACTGGCAAGTACAATTATTATATGTAACACAAAATGCTCTAATTCAATTTAGGTTTCCAGAGAATAATTTTAAAGCTGTTTGTCTTTATTCACTTTCTGAATCAGTGCTTTCTTTTATAATTTAAAATTTTAAGCAGTTGTAGTTGCTGTTCTTATGGTTTGCATCCCTCCTTCATTTCCCATTTCTTATTTCTGTTAATGGCTACAATTTCCTTGTCTCTTTTTCAGCTGGCTTCTATTTCTCTCTTCATATAGGCTGATTATCTTCCTCTATTTATTATTTGTACTCATAATTTTTAATATTTCTCACATATTTTGAATATACTTATTTATTTAGTACTGGGAATTGAACTCAGGACCTTGCACTTGCCAGGCAGGCACTTGTGCCACTGAGCCATATCCCTAGCCCTCCATGCAAATTTTTAGGCTTTTTTACTATTCACCTTCTGTTGTGTTTCTTCTTAAGTGTGGTTTGTGGGTTCTTCAAAACACATCGAGGCCTTATTTCCTTCCATTGGAGATCATAACCTAAAAAATTAGTGCTGATTTATTTGTTCTCCCTGGTAAGATCCCTAAGCTGTAGACTTGGAAAGGCTCCTGGAGTTCATATAATCCCACCTCTGCATTCCAGGGAGGCAAGCAGCACTGTTGTCCATTGGAATTCTTAACTTATCCTTCCAGATCCAGTTGAATTTTATCTGTTTTATATCTTTTCTGATGCACAGAGAATTGTTCTTTCCTCACATTGCCACAGTGACTGGGACGTGTCTTTGTTATCTGACTTGTTATGCTTTTCAAGTTCAACAAATAATTGAGTTTCTTCTTATAAGATAGGCACAGTATCTGGGTAAGATGCCTCTGATCCAATAAGGCAGTGGGTGAGGTGACAACAAACATTACTTTGTAAGTATTTTGTGTTGTTCTTTTTTTATTTGCTGATATTACAATTCATCCTATTACACTATGACTGTCCTGAGGTCTGGAATCATATTTTACTTTTCCTCACTTACACTTCCCCAGCCACCAGGGAAAGATACTGTCTAGAATTTAATGTGCTCCCTATATATACATATTATATTCTTCTTTGGATCTGTATATTATAACTCTGTAAGGAACATTGCCATCATCCCACAGCAAGCAGAAAAGTGAGGCAGTTTTAATTCTCTGTCTTATAATGCCATAATTTATATATGCCTTTAGTTGGTGCTCTGTGAAGAAACATAGTGAGAGTGTGAAGTGTCCCAGTGGTAATGACCATAGTTGAGGGGAGTAGGAGTACTAAGTTTGTTCTATATTTAATTAGAATACAGGTAATATATGCACTTAATTCCATATTCATAAGAGGTGCCATGGTACTCCTCCTATCTTATAGACTGTGGTACCCCTTTCCAGAGGCAACCATTGTATTTGATTTTGTGTTTGTTTCTTGGGTTACTTTATAGAGAATAATACATGCTCTTTAAAATCCAAGTATTAATACTCTAAATTCTTCTGTGTCTTTTTTACTTTACAGTGTATCTTAGAGATTATTTCAATCAGTGCATAAAGAGTTGTCTCATTTATTAAAATATCTGTATATTCTGTACCAGATGTTTACTGTACTTACTGAACTAGACTTTCTTGTGGACCTTTGAGTGGCTTCTGATCTTTTGATCTTACAAACAGTGTTGCACTGCATAATCTCCCAGACATGTTATTTCATGCATGTGTAAATTAACTGTAGGATAGAGTTCTAGAAGTGGAATGTCTGGATATTAGGTGTGTTTGCTTTAAATCATGATAGTTGCTGCTGAATACCCACTCAACAAGATGTTTCAGTCTACATTCCTATCAACAGTATAAGAGAGGACTTGTTTGCCTACATCCTTCCTTACATATTATATCAACTAACTTTTAAAATCCATCCTCATAGGGTAAAAAGGTATTTTATGACAGTTTTATGCTTAGTCTCTCTGTTGGAAATATCCCCTAAATAGAATAATTTAGTCTTTAATTTTATGTAGTGGCTTCAACAGCTCAGGCCTCTAGCTCTTCAGCTGCCCCCTATATGATGGTGGTAAGATACTTTACTTTCCTCCCCTATAAAATGAGACTAGTAGTTTATTTCATACTCTAAATACTATAAATTATAAGAATAGCCATTAAAAAATTTAAATAAAAGAACAGCAATTAATTTATGTAACACTAAGAAAGAAAATAAACACTGCTCATTATAATGAGTTGTCTCAAACTAAGATATATAGGGAAAATGTTGATCTTAGAAGCAATGCAACTGTTCCATTACATGTCTACTATTAGAATGAAATGAAAAATATCTAGAATAGAGCTTACCACTTAGAAAATGCTCAGTAAATGACTTGTTAGTCTTATAATAAAATTTAATTTCTAGAATGCCAGACCCACCACTACTATTCACCATCACTGATATGGTTAGTGTGAAATTAGAGTTATTAGAAAGTAATGATGATGTAATCCACTTGTTTTGTCCTGTTTCCCTCACACCTAATGCAATACCTGGCAAATGGGAAAGGCACCATAGGTGCCTTTCCCATATGTGTGTGTGTGTGTGTGTGTGTGTGTGTGTGTGTAGATGCATTTGCCAGGTATTGCATATATA
>NW_004524695.1:6640440-6691134 GCF_000260255.1 Octodon degus | reverse complement strand
TTGTCATAGACTTTTTTTTTTTTTTAGAACTGAAGATTGAACTCAGGCCCTTGCATTTGCCAGGCAAACGCTTATTCTACTGAGCTATCTCCCCAGCCCCTGTGTAGAAATCTTAGTGCTTCCTAAATAGCAGATCTAGTGGTCACATATGTTGATGCTTCATACCTCCTCATCCCTGCATAACAAAACTTCTTGACTTTATGGCAAACTGAGTGATGGCACTTAAATAATCTCTGTGGTTTAAAATTTTTAAAACCTTTACTTAGGAGCTTGGGGTGTGGTTCAGGGGTAGAATATTTTCCTGTCTTGTGGGATGCTCAGTCTCATAAAAAACAAAGGCAAACAAAATCTTTGTAAAACCAAACATCTTGACTTTGGAAAGTTCTTTAAAATATTATTGCTATAATTTTTTTCCAAACAGGGGGTCACAGAGTATTTTACATAATCTTTATGGATCCTGATAAGAAATTTACAAGATTTTTGTAAATTCTACTTTTTTGTAATGTATTTAGTACAGGGTCTACAGAGTCTACACTACACAGATCTGATTTATAGTGATGAATCCTTTTTTCAGCCTCCCAAGCACCAGGATTACAGGCACGTGCCACCATGCCTAGGCTCAAATTCTACATTTTTGAATTTACATTTTAAAATAAATACATTTTTTATAGTCAGTGTGATCTGTTGTTAAATGGTATATCTGCTACAGAGAGAAAACATTTTATTTTTGAAATTCCATCATTTTCTTAACTGATCTTGAGCTCACATGGCTGTTTCTTCTTGATTATAAGGTGATGGAATGGAAGAGCATCTTCATTATCCATAGTCCATTTATTTTTGCTCTTCCTTTGGAATTTTGCAATCATCTCGCTTTACATGGCTCAGTTTGCTTTCTTTAATTGGATGAAATATATTTGAATATTTCCATATGGCATAGGTCTCTTTTTAATCTAGGAATTTCAGAGGTAATGTTTATTTATTTTGAGAAGAGGAAAGATGATATGAAATTGTTGAGTGTCTGTTTCTGTGACTACTTCTAAGTATAAAGAAGGTTAGATGACAAGGCATGATCAAAATATGTAGTGAATGTTTACATTTTCTTTTCAAATTTAATACAGTACCCTCAAAATACTCCCTTTCTCTTTTAACATACTTAGCCTGCCATTATTGCAACTTTGTACAGCAATTCCTGAATACCTTTATAGAGTATGACCAAAAATTCAGTTAATGCCTCTGCTAGAGTCCTCCAATATAAAGATAGGCTCATAAAAGCATTACCATGTGACCTCATTACTTACTCATCAGATATAATACTGTGCCACTCTGGCTCTTCCCCTGAGTGAAAAAGACCATGAAAGATAAGTGTTTCAAACTAATTCAGCACATTTGGACAGCCATCACAGCATAATCAAAGACACTCATATAACAGGACTTCCAGGACTGCTTCAGAAAGTAGCAAGAACAGTGAAATAAGTATATTCAAAGCAAGGTTGCATATTTTGAAGGGGATTACTTGCAGTGTGCTTTTTATTGTAATTTTTTTGAGATTGAGAGGTGGTGAGATAGGCACGTAGTGGCTAACCTGTGAACTGTGGTTAATATCAAAGATCACACAGGTTGACTTAATTCTCCACAAATTCCACATGTTTACTGGCTAGTATTATTTTCCCCACCTTATAAATGGATTTAAAACTCTGAAAATCTTGGAGTATACACAGAACTAAATGTGATATTGCTACTTAAATTCTTTGATAGTATGTATTTGAGTCTAAGTTTTATTGAACACTTAGCTGTCTGTTCCCGCACAGCCTGTCCCTGCTCCAGGGCCATCTCTGGAAGGAACTAAGGCAGTGTTTCTTTCAAGCAAGCGTCTGGGTGTCACAAAAGTCCCATTTCTATCACAGACCCCCTTTGCTGATGTGTTTATCTGACGTAACAGTCACTTGCCTTTCACTAAGTTGAAGAAGATAAAGTCAGTATCCAAACATTTGTAACGAAAACTTGAGGCAAACTTAATACCTCCCACTAAAATACTGTGACCATCTGCAATGAGGCTTAGAAAAACAGATTAAAATTGCTACACAACTATCACCAATTTAGTTCCCCAAATGTCTGTTGCCGCTAGCTTCTCAGCACTGTCAGGGTTACCACCCTAGATCTATTGATTTAACACTCCTTTTTATACTTACTAGATTCAGACATTTAGCAGTTGTAGCATGCAGACATACTCATTTTAAACAAAGACGAATGGCTTTTAACTCACAGGTGAAAAATATTTCACACTAAGTGTTCATAATAAAGTTTGAGTGTATAATAAATGTGTATTACAACTAGAATGGCAAAACTCCTCTAAATATACATATATTCATTTCATGTACTTAGGTGATAAAAGCACTGCACACACATTGGTATTGTACATTAATTTCTGCTCACGTGGTCCCATGCTGTCTTTTCTTTCCACCATGCTTCTCTCCATGTGTATCTCTGATGTTGCCAGTGCCCACGGGCAGCAGCTTCCCTTGATAGCACATGGCTGTTCCATGGCTACATGGAAATCATGCATATGGCAGGTGCAGGGGCAGCTCCCAGCTCAGCCCCACGGTGTCCAAGGCTGACCTCATCATATCCTGTCTGCCCTGCACCTAGCTCACCCATGTGCAGTGTTCACATCTGATTCATATTAGCGCATCTTCCCAGCTACTGAGCTGTGAACGGCAATGTTGCTTCAGATTCCTCCCTATCCTTTTGCCCACTGTTTTGGATTCTTTAGCTTATCTCATAACCTGTACTGATCCGACCTCATCCTCTTGGTGGCTGCTGCATTATGTAGATCTTTGACAGTGTTCACTTGTATTTCTTCTCTTTCAAACCACTTTTCCTACTTCTGTTCCCTCTGACCATATATCAGACCCAGTCCATTTTCCTACCATGTTGAGGGGTTGCTTATCACATGCAATGCAGATTTGGAGATCTCCTGCATCAAACGGTTCCCTGACCTTTGCTTGCCTATAAAGTCCCCTGATAAAATAAAGCCTTTTGTGACTCGGTGCCTCTTACCTTTTACTATACACTCTATTCCTATCAAATTACATACCTTTCCCAAAAATGCCACTCTCTTGCTGTCCATATCTATGGGAGAACCATATTTTATTCTGGAAACTGCAGCTGCTCCAGTCACCCTGTTTATCTCTCTCCTTCATGACTCAGAATTCCTGTCTTCCCTGATCAGCTCCTCCACAGTCTCTATTTCCCTTACTACATGATCTAGTGTTCTCTCCTGGAGGACTGTGAACTTAACATAGCCTTTGCTTTCTGTAACTTTGTGAAGAGTAGATGAGCTCCTTATTATAGTGTGGTACTGCCTCTGTTCCAGAAATTTTCAAAGTTAATAGCACATTAAAATCATGTAGGATGCTTTAAAATTTGCTGATGAGTTAGTCCCATGTGTCCACATAACCTGCGTGTTCCTTGGCTCCTGAGTGATAAATTATATCAATTAGCATTGTCCACCATGAGTGCCTTTCCCCATTTCCCCTGCCACTTAACCCTAAGCCTTCTCACTTTCCCAAGTCCTCCCTCACCCTGGCTTATCCCCTGCCTCCCCTTCCCTCTTGTTAATCAGTTTCTGTTTATAGAGCTCAAACAGCAGTCCTGAGTCTGCCATTCTGCGTATCTCCTTTTACTCACATTGTACTTAATCTGACTTGATACTTCTCTAGGAATCTTAATTGACTCATTGGAAGTTTTATTTTGAACTGTGTTGTGAACAGCTCAATGCGTATTCTTTTGAACACAAAGATAACTTATAATTTATTACTTCCTTAATTGAACTACCAAACTAGTTTTTGCATTAAGGAAGGCCTCATTCAAGATTGAAGCAGAGTCCCTGGTAGGCTTCCCCTGACATTCTTTGTATTTCAGCTGTTCTCAGATCCCCAGAATATTGCAGAATAGCTCCATACCTCACTCCTCATACTACCAAATGTAAGAAAAAGAAGGGCTCTGGCCTAGAAAATCCGAACAATACCAGACTGTTTGATTATGAGTGATGAGTGCTCCTCCAAACTAAGCCATGAGTCCGTGTGTTGGCTGAGTTAGCTGGTCAAGGTTCTCACCCCAAGAGCTGGGGTACAGTTCCCCTGCCAGGCTCACTGGTTGCAGTGTGAGGGATAAGGAATATGGATGCCCCAAGAAGCAAAGAATGATGGCAGGAAAGACAAAGAAGCAAATGTTCGTAGTACTACAGATAGGTAGTCATGAAATAGCCTATCCATAATAACTCAACCAACATACGAGCAATGTACATTTACTATGCTGAACACATAAACACAGAATTGCTTACTTATAGCAGACCATTTTTAATTTCCAGTGAAGCAAATGCAAGTATATGTATACTTTTTGTTGATAACGTGTGTGTGTGTGTGTGTGTGTGTGTGTGTGTGTGTGGCTGATGATTGAATTCCATGTGTGCACATAACCTGCCTGTTCCTTGGCTCCTGAATGACAAATTATGCCAATTAGTGTTTTTTGTTTTGTTTTAACAAATACCACAACTTCGCTAAATATTAGAGTGGTGTAATAGTGTGAAGAGCTAACTTCAAATACTATCTATGGTCTGCTATTTACCTGTCTGGATGACCTTGGAGAAGTTACTTCTTTTCTCTGATTACTGGTTTTATTGACTGCTAATTGCACTTCTAAGTAATTCACGTCACAGAATTTGTATATCAGACAGAATCATATATATTAACACATAATGAAAATTCAAAATTGTTATTTTTAAATGTATTCTTTCATCTAATTGACTTTACCTGACCACATGAAATGTCATTGTAATTAAAATGTAATTTCACCCTTTATTACTCTAAGCCTGTTTTGTTTTTATCTTTGCTTTTGTTGAAAGAAACCACAAAATTGATTATACTAAAATATATGCAATAAGTAGCTGTTTAGATTAAAAGTATATAATAAAAGGACTTTCTCGCTTACTTGGAAACTGAGTCATTGCTACTGCAGAAAATAAAGGTATGGGCTCCTGGGAAACAAAGGCAAAAAGACGAGCAGCTAACTGCACAGGTCTCGCTCAGCAAGTGTGTCGTTCAGAGCAGCGCTGACCTTTTCTGGGGAAGTCTCTGTGTAACACGGCCCATCAGTCTTTCTGGGGATGAGTGTTAGACAGCATAATAGACGATTGTACCATGAAATTTCCAAAACCCAGTAAGCTTGGCAGCTACCCTAGACAGTTTTCAAGGGAGATGCAGTCTGACTTGGATTTGAATCTGCTGTTTGCTAAGTATTTAACGTAGATAGTTTGCCTTCTCTGAGGTTCACTTTTTTCATCTTTAAAATGGAAATTAAATAGTATCTACTCCAGTAGATTATTGTAAGGATCATTGTAAGGAAAACAAGAGAGCATATATTAAATAGATTGGGGGGCTGGGGAGATGGCTCAGTGGAATAAGCACTTCTCTGGCAAGCGCAAGGGCCTGAGTTCAATCTCTGGTTCCGCTGAATAAATAAATAAATAAATAAATAAATAAATAAATAAATAAATAGATTGGTAGAGTGTTCCAAATGCAGTAAGAGCTGGGGAGTTAGCTAGCAGTTTACGCATCAGGCTCTACAGTGCGATCTCGCAGGTTAGAGCCCCAAATGCAGTAAGTGCTCAATAAATGTTAATTGTTTCTAATAATCATGATTAAAATGTTATCAAAAAACATTTATTACTATAATTATCTATGGAAAAATATCACCAATGAGATAATTTCATTGTTATTAAACAAAGCATTTGATTGAATACTAAAAAATATCACCAAGGTTTTTCAGTGTGATTTAAAAAAGGAAAATCTAACCAGCTGGAAATCTAAAGGAGAAAAATGAAAATATTCTTGTGGCTCTCTGTGTGAAACGATTAAATTTTTCTGTTGGTTATGAGACAAGTCATTTTATAACAGCACTGCAATTCTCCATGACAGCATAATTGTGAAAGCTGTGTGATAGGACAGGCCAGAAAAGCTCACCAACTGAACGCAGAGCAGCCCTGTAACTCACTACTTCCTGGAAGCTCCTCCACTTCCGTCTCTGCTGTGATGTGTGTGGGCTCCTCAGCATACAGGAGCCCAGGTCATATGGTCAGGTTGTCTGCTTAGATAAAAGGAGACGCAGCATGCACTCACCCCCCTCCCCACCTCCAAAGGATGGGGAAATTATAACAGTAACGGGCTAGGAACTCTGGATTTAACCCAAGGTAAGAATACCTAGGACATTTTACATGCAGATATTCTGGTGCTAGATGGCTGTTAACTGTGTCCCTTAAATAATCAAAATAATAGGGTTCATTTTTACCATCATTAATGCCATCATTGAGAGGAATCAAGGATTCGTAAGGTTCATAAGGTCTCTTTGCTTTCTTTTAAATTTATGTATTTGGGCCCATAGGCAGTTGGTTAATTAAGAAGACTATCTTAAAGTCAGAACTGCTGATTCCCTAGGTTAATATGCCTTTCTCCTCACTGCAGAGTGTTTATTCTTTGTTGGTTTGTTTTTATTGTTTATTTTTATTTCTGTCTATTGTTGGTTTCTAATATATGTGGTCTGTAGGAAAGAAGCACTCTTTATTTTCAGTTATTCTATTGTTGAAGACTCTGATGTGCTTCACATATTAGTAAACGAAACTTAATATTTTAGTAAGATTGCAGTTTGAAATTATTCAGTACAGTAGGAATCTCCAGGTCATCTGGCTTTGCTCAGAGGCTCGGCATCCCCTTTGCAGAAATTAGAGCAGTTAGCGTAACACAACTGCTGCACTTCAGTTCTAAAGACCTAAGCAAGTATGTATAAGGTGGCAGGCTTACCCTGTCTACTCTTCTGCGGGTAGAGAGCCACAGAGCTGACCAGGCTGGGGCAGCCCTGTGCTCCTGTCAGACCTCTACACAACCATCATCCAGTAGCAAGTGGCTCAGGTTATTAAGCAAGGCAGTGAGAGGTAGATATGCCAAGCAGGAGCAAAAATGTCTGCCACTTGGTAGTGAAATAAGATTCCTTGCTCATCAACAAACTGAATGCTGTTCTCTGAGTTTCCCTCTGTGTATGGTCCCAAAGATGACTTAATGATATTGGCCGATGTTTATGATATGCATATATAATGCCAATATTATGGGGGTAGCTATGCTTCTAAATTGTCCCCCTTTTGTATAACATTATAATTTGCAGTGAAGAGTAGAAGTAGTAAATACTACCTTCTTGTGAATATGTTATGACTGCATCCAAAAGAACCTGAATTGTCCCTAATTCTGAGATTGATCTAGGCAGGGAAGGAGGGAGAGGGAAAGAAAAAGAGAGGGAGGGAGAAAGAGGGGAGGGAGAATTTGAATGGTCTTGTACTGAATGTTTCAGTCACTGCTACTATCCTCACATTCTGTAATGCATCTTCCTTATTTGTATGGTCTATATTATTATACATCTATCAGAAAAATCACCAGAAATGACATAAAATGAGATGAAAATGGTATTAGACTAATTACCTATTATACAAGTTTTGATAATAACAAAACATTTATTACATGTGAGAGGAGTCACCACTCTCATTAAACATGCTTAATCTGAAACAAAAGCAGAACACTAGATATAACTCCTAGAAAATATTGACTAGTTCAGAGCATTTACTTTGTTAAATTTTCACTGAGTTGAAGTAGTTGCAGGGGAGACCTGTCTGAATAAAGGGGGAAAGTTTATTTTTGAATATGTTTAAAGTAATATAGTATTACTTTCAAGCTGAGTAAAATTTAATATTCCAAAATAAGGAACTTTGTGATTCTTTTAATGAATAGATAAAAATATCATATGCTAAAATATCAATAAGGCTTTAAAAAGGAAATATAGCTGTTTAACCATAGAAAAAATTAACCTAGCTGTTAATTACACATTTATGGATTGGGGAGATGGCTCAGTGGTGTAAGAACCTGCCTGACGAGCAGAAAGACCCGAGTTTGATTCCCGGTACTGCATGCTGTGCCATTCAGGGCATGCTGTGCCAGCCACCAAAACTGGGCATCGTGGCACATACCTTTAATCCCAGCATTAGGGATGCTAAGATAGGAGGATCACTATAAGTCCGAACTGCATAGCAAGACCCTGTACCAAATAAATAAACAAATATTTTTAAATATACATTTAAATTATAATAAGACATTATTCTCACCTATAAAAATACTAAAGAGTTTTTAGCTAAAACCAAAGACTATTGAATAAGAATATAGATTTTAGAGTGTTAAAATTCTTTTTTTTTCTTTTCAAAGTTTTATTGATAAACATATATCAATGAGACAGTTTCAAATCAAATTGAAAGTACAGTTTCAACAAATAATACACTGCATACATTCTTCTCAGTGGTTAATTGCTGTACAAGATGCAGACTTGTGATCCTACTTACAAACACCATTAGAAAAAATCATTCTATTCATTAAGAGAATGCAACTATATATCTATCCCAACCACTTTGAATACACAGATACAAAATGGACATTCATAGATATACCCCAATTTTTTTTAAGTTCCGTTGTTGAATATTATAGGTGTGTAAACTCAGCAAAATATTCTAAAAGAGTACAGAAGCCCATAATATCATTGGGTTTTCTGTTTAACTGGCAATGTCAGAAATTATTGACCTGAGTCCCCCACAGCTCAACATAACAACATGGCTTTACTTCCTATATTTCATCTTCATACTTTTCTACTGGATGGTTAAGACCAAGGTAAAGCAGGACCTGCGCAACAAGAGTTGTAGCTTTTTGGTCTGACAAGGTCAGTGAAATGCCCTCAGGATTTATCTTGAGATCCTGTACCTCAGATTGTAGAACCTTTGTCAGTGTCAGCCATGTGGATGAGTCACGGCCAATGCTTGGCCTATGTGCTCTCTTTGAAAGCCTGAGAGAGTGTCTTCTCCCCATGTGACTCTCCTTAGGCACATAGAGTGTTAAAATTCTTATTGGTTAGCCCAGCAATTAAGCTTTGGAAAAAAAATCTATTCTAAGGTAATATTCTTAAACACAGAAATAGCATTTCTCACAAAAGTGTTCACTCCTTTACTCTTAATAAGTGACAAAGAAAAGGCATAAATATTCACCATTAAGAAATTCAAGTGCTATATATAAGTATATCACCACATACAAGTATAGCAGAACAGTACTCAACTTATGAACATTTATGAAGAATTTTTACTAGAGTGAGATATGTTAATACTCTTACAGAAGATGGCAACAAAATTTTACATTAGGAAGTCAGTCCAGTTTATATATATAGACACTGGAAGAAAGTACAAAATTTTTAAAAATCCCTGAAGTGTAAGTATTTGACATAAGATCTTTTTAGCATTAATATGCATAGTCCTTTTATTCATTATTGTTATCAAACTAAAACACCTCCAAACTAGCCTACATGCCAAGTCATGAAGGTCATGATGTCATTTTCATCTTAAGGCAGAGTATCTTCAGATAGCACATTTAGGTTTTTCTGAATTGTTTCACTTTTGTTGTCCTTTAAACTTGATGTTTAATGTATTATTTATTTTTGTGTCATGGAATTTTCTCCTTGCTGGCACATCTGTCTACCACCACCACCCCAGACTCCACAAAGCTAAGTTTCTGAGATGATATTTCAGTGGCTATTAAAAGGTGGAACCTATAAATTTGTTTTAATTTTTTGCGAGGTCTTAGGGTATATAGGGATTTAACATTTCTAAGCACACATGATCCATTTATGAAGACAAAGCATCTTGTGTTTCTATGGTTATTTTTATGTAAAGCTATTAAAGGAACAGGAAACATCTTTTGGCTGCCTTTCTCGCTAAAACTGCCCCAGAAATAGTCATTAGTATTAAACATAAAAGAGAATAAAATTGTTTCCCATGAATCCTTGGAGAACGACTGGAAAGTAACACAGAAGCATTTGGGGTTATTTATAATAAAGCCTGTGCAAAAGCAACAAGATGCCAATTCATGTGTCAGGCAGACAGTGGCAGCTGCTTTGTTACTATGTGGCACTGTCCCATCCTAAATCAAATGGGAAATGGGTACTGTTTGACAGATACTGTCATCAGTGCAAACATTATTAAAATAATTTAAAAGCTTCTCTCGTTTAAAAAAAAATGCTTACGGCCAGGTTTGTTCAGGCTTTCCTGACTGGTGCTCAGGTCTCCAAGATGAATATTCCTGCACCAGATTTTTTATCGAGCCAAGCCCAAGCTATGACTTTTTATCCCACTGGGACAGTGCAGCTATGTTCTTGGCTTTTTCTGCCTATTACCAGTAAGAGTCTGTGAACAGAATCTCCATTTGTGAGAACCTCATTGTGGATGGCACGCAGTGGTCTTTTCATTTTGATTGATGGTTCTGGTTCTGCACCATCTGGCTTCTGATAGGCTGCATTAATCATATCCTGAACTAAGAAAGTGTAGACATGTCTGCTTAATATGTACCCATACATAATGTAACATTAGTTATTCATTCAGCTTGCAAAACAGTCATAATGTATGCAAGGTCTTTATATAGTAAAACATAAATATTAATATGCGAGCCATTAATGCTGTCTTTACTTGTACTAACCTCCCCCTAGTACACTTGTTTATAAAGGTTGAGGAATTAAGAGAAAGAAGAGCATGTGCACCCTTCCATGAACACGTACAGTTTTGCTGGCATCTCCTTTGAATGTAGAGTGGGCTATGTCTGTCACACTTATTTACCCTTGTTTACTTTATCTCTCTAATTGCCTTTTGAAATGCAGGTTAAGCGCAAGCGGCAACACAGATTCGTTTTTTCTCATGTGAACTGCGCACAGCAAATGCAGGTATTCAGCTTCAGGGGTCATTGGGGACACGTGTGGCCCTGATCTTTTTTGTGCTGCTTCTGGCTGGGCCTGCTCCTGACACACTTTTTCTCCTGCTGTGTGATAACAATCAAAAATAAAAGAGAAACCCAAGCAAGGCAGACTAGGAATTCACAAATTGAACAAAGTTTGCACAATCTAGACTTAGGACTATCATACTTATCAGTAGCTCACATTTGGTTTGGGAAACTTTTCCAGTTAGGAGAGATTTCATGTAAATTAATCATCATCCTGTCGGTACCTCGAGGAGGGAGGATAAGGGGATTTAAATTCCCCTGGGAAGTTTCCTTGTACAAAATTGCTAGAGTATATTTCTTGTGGTAGCAAATTAAAACCATAACTTCATAAAACACATTTTATATTTCATTAAGTATGCTTTGGCATAACAGCACCATATTCTTATGTGGTTACATCTTCTTATATGTCCCCCAAATTCAAAATATGTGTTTTAATGAATTACGCTTTTGAAAAATGACCAAAGATTAATGTTTGTGTATAGCACAATGCAAAATGCAGTCCACACTGTCACAGTAATTAATCATGAAATAATGCATGGGAAACAAGGAAAGTGATCATAGCTACTGTTGAGAAATGAGTAAACTACAGCTTCTATTTGAAATATAATTGCAGGAAGGCTTAATTAGTCACATAAGCAGGAGGAGCAACAGCAATACAAAGTCGTATATAAAATGTGATGCCTAGTTACAAACTGTCATTCTAAGTGCTTAAGATACTACGATTTCATTGCATCGAAAGGTAGAAAAAAATGCTTTTAAGAGTGAAATCAGTAATTTAATATTCAGCTTGCCCATTTGTTTTAAACTGCTTTTAGCTGTTTCTTCCAATGGTTTTGATCTCATCGTTGCTTAATTCATTCTATTGATTTAAAAAAGAAAAATACATTCACTGCCAAGAACAGCAGACAAACTAAAGCATAGACAACCCTACATAAACAGGCTTCTGACCATGAAAACACTGATGCAGTTCTAAGAATTCATGAAGAATACTGGTTTTGCCCAGAAAAAGGCAGACTTTATGTCCTGGCTCTGCCTCTAGACTAACTGAACGGTCTCAAAATAGGTCCACACTGGCTGGCAGATTGCCTTCATTTTGAAATATAATACTCTTAAAGAAAAAGCTATAATCCTATTACTGAGATTTTTTTATGTAAAAAAAAATCTTTAATGTCCTCTTTTTTTTATCTTGAACATGGAGTTCCTCCCTAGTTTACTTTCCCTTACTAGTCAGTGAAGGTCACATAAAATAATACATGTGTGTTATACAAGGACTGTCACTTTTGTTGATTTCACTTTCCTCAGTTTTGTCTGTTATATTCAGAAGAACATGCACAGCTGATACATTCTCCTCCTGTGTCACAGTCAATCTGAAGAACCAATAAAATGAGGAGCACAAGCATTTCCTGGTGCCTGAATTCCTGTTCTTATATATGTTACCTCTGGGGTTTACACAGAACTTAAAAACTACTTTTCCCTTATAAAGAGCCATGCATAATTTAATTTCCTTCTTCAAGCAACAGATAAGGTACTAGCCTATGCTTCTTTAAAATTAAGGATATCCATCGTGAAGGAAGGAAAGGCCTTTGAAACTCAGCCATTTTATCAGCTCAAGGAGGCAGTGCCAGGCCGTGCTCCAGAGGCTATGGATTCACATCTCCATCGGCAAATTGAGGTGGTCCCCATGGCGGAGAGGTGAACAGATGGATGCTAACAAACCCAACAGTTTCCCTCTGCTTCCATGAGGCTTCACTGGACCTTGATTCCACATGCAGTGTCTCAGATGCCACACTCTCAGGCATGTAAACACCAACACACATGGGATGTTTTTTCCTTGTAACTTTTTAATGAATCTACCTTGTTATACTTTCTTTTTTTTTTTTTTTTTTTTTAATGTATTTAGTTCAGGGTCTGCAGGGTCTCACTCTGTACATCAGACTCATAGTGATTCTTTTGTTTTCAGCCTCCCAAGCACTGGGATTACAGGTGTGGATCACCACGCCCACTCTCAGTTGCTGTCATAGCATGCCCCGGGGGCAGGGCTGACACAACACTACAGGGATCAAACCCCAGTTGCTGCACTCTGCCTGAGCAGGTGCTTTAGTCCGCTGAGCTATCTAGCCAACCCTACCTTGTTATACTTTCTGCATTACCATAAACATAAGAGTGTTTCCATTGATACTTATTTTGAAGTTCAAGTACTTTTTGATGTTTGAGCTTGTCCAAAAGACAAGCAGACATATGTATGCCTCTCTAAATCAGGGGAAAATGACTTTGATTTTTGTTTTCTGTTTTCTGTTTACTTGGACTTCAGGTGTTCTCTGTGCACTTACACATAGTGTCACAGAACAGTTTGTGTGTGTGTGTGTGTGTGTGTGTGTGTGTGTGTGTGTACAGTAAGTCATTGTAAATGCACCTCAGTCATTATGTAAAGTGTTATAAAATTCACACAGGCTGATGCACTCACCATGCCTAAGGCACTGGAAACATGAACCATAAGGTGCTGTGTGGTCCCTTGTCTTAGTACCTAGCTAATTTTAATTCTGAAATGCATGCACAATGCCAGGAACACCACCACCATTAATTATTAGCACTAGAGCATTAATACCAAAGCATGAATGTATTTTAAAGGAATCACACCATAAAAGTTCAACCAAAGGTAACTTGAAACTTTGAAAGTATAAAGCACTCACAATTAATTTCATGCCGGAAAGTGCTTGTGGGAACCATGACTAATTATTTCATTCAAACAAATTTATTCCTTTCTTCCTTAAGATTAAAATGTCTAGTTTTTTCTTAAAACTCATATTTAGACTGTGGTAATCTTCATGCCAGTTTCACCAAGCACATGATGCTTGTAAGTTACTTTTTCGGTTCGCACATCTGCCTAAAGTTATGACCAAAGCAAACAAACAAACAAAATGGTGCTCATGTGTTACCTCTACATATCTCACATCATAAAGATAACACTGAAGAATTGCTTCTTAGCTACCTTTTCTACGCTATGATAAATTATTTGTCTTCTGCTCTTTCCAGAGACCTCCAAGGTTATGGATAGCCCAGACCAGTGTCTGGCATTGCCATCTCCTCACCCCACCTCTTGCTAATGTGCTGTGCTCCATCTCATAGAATACAAATTAGAAGAAAGGCAGGAAATGATTGGGAGAAGGGGCAGTCATGCATTATGCAGAGTTTGTCACATTAACTTGAACCAGAGGTCACCAGGACTCATCAGATTTATAATGGGAGGAATCATTGTTTTTAAAAATTCCTCATTTCATAGGTAACCTAGTATACTGTAATTATTTAGTTTTGAGGTGAAGATACTGCTCTTGGCATAAAAGTAACTTATTTTTAATCATAGTTATTAACCTGCATATTACTAATTCAGTTATTTCATTATTTACTTTTATTCTTAATTCTCATTGCTAAAGTTGAATTTATCATACAGATAAAGGAGCTATTTAGTTTCCGTGACAACCCCCCTATAATGGTTTTTAAGAAAGCAAACCAAAATAAAGACAGACAAAAGGCTAAAATCACCTTCTCAGTATGTAAAATATTTGTCTTTTGAAAGAATCATTATGATTTAAATAAAATTCTTATAGAAAATGAATATTTTTATTTACTAAAGCAACAATTTCATTAAGAGATCTATTCACAGAGCAAAATGACAGTGTGATTGCTGTTTGAGTTCATTTTCAGATGGCAAAAATAGACATAAGAAGAAAAGCTTCTAATGTGTTTAATATAACTAAATATCAAAGGACATAGGAAGATGTTTGTCAGAATTGAGTGATTTATAAGCCAGTGACAGCAAACCTTTAAGGGCTTCCAATGATAGCAAAGAGCCCACTACACAATCTGTGCCGCAGTTCACCACCACTGTTAACCATGGTGTCCATATTTTCTGTGGGAATGGTAAGTCTTGATGTCAACTTTCCAGTGTACAAACACCTATTGTTTACAGACATTTCTAAATAGCTCTCTGTGTAGCATCTGCATATGCCTTAGACTCGAAGACAGTTTTCCCCTTGTTCTCTTAGTATCATTGCAGTTTATTCCTGCTGTTTTATGCATTTTTCTCCCTTTCCTTCCTTGTTTCTTTCTCTTCTTCTTTTCACAATAACCAAGTAATTTACTTTCATATATGTATTACTGGAGTCATATTTTAATTTCAAATGGTGCTTTTACCCTTCAACACCAAGAGAAGTAGGTAGTTTGTTGTCATCTATCATGCAAAAAAAAAAAATGCTTCCTCTAAATAAGTTAAGTGACTCACCCATAATAATTAATATTATCATGTGTGCATGTATGCATGTGTATGCATGTGTATGTATGTGTGTGCACATGCACATGTGTGTGTACATGTAGGAGAACCATCATTTTATCATCTGAACCACAGGCAACCACAACTCAAAGATTTTTAAATGCCCATCCTTTAAATCACATAATTTTATTTGCAGTATTTTTTGTAATACAAATTTGCTAAAGCATCGAGGCAACATGCTGTGTATTAGAGAGAGCAAGTGCTTTGCAACCAAGTGAACCTGGCTGGGAATGTGCATTCTCTCATTGACTTGCTGTGAAACTTCGGGCATATTTCCTAGTCTGGCTGACCCTCACATTTGTCATCTGTGAAACAGGGAAAATGCTGTCTACTTTTGTGAGAAATCAAACTCTGGAAGCAACTGACTTGTGGTATGGACTTGGGAAAGCTCTTGCCCATTTCCATTGCCTTTCTTGTAAATAATTACAGTGTAATACTCTTGGTAGTCCAGACTATTGGAAGTGATGAATTATTAAGTATTTTCATGTTTCCTTTCTCACTTCTCATGTCTTTCCATGGCATTTGAAAAAAAATTATAATGCAGACACACGCATGACTTAGCTCAGTCAGTCCCATTAGTATAAGTAAGTTCAAAGTCAGATCCAGCCCTCGAGGACATTGCCAATTTGCCCGCCTCCAGGAGTTGGCTCTCCTCTGTGCCTCTGTGTGCCCTGTTCACTGTTTATGAAGTCTGCAGCCTCTTGCTACCTACAGTCACCCACAGTCAAGCCTGCTTTCAGGAGCAAATGTGATAACTACATCTGTGACAAGGAATAAATTATTGAAAAGGGTCAATGAGATAATCTTCTGGCTATTTTTAATTTTCACAAAAGAGACAAGATTTAAGTCAATGTGTTAACTACTGATGGTAGATTTTTCACGTGTAAGTGAACCTTTCTATTTTGTAACGGGCTTTCTGGAACTTGCCAATTATAATGTCCCTGAAAATTACCATTTTTAATTGGCTTTTACCTCTTTAAGCAGTTCCTTTTGATGACTTGTGACCTGAGCCAAGAGAGCCACAAATCATTGGAAACTGCTCCCTTCAGACAGAAGCCCATTATACATTGTGATCATGTAGCCCATTAAATGTGCAATGTCGTTGAGGAGGATTGGGCACAGAACAGAGGCGACGACTGCAGTAGAACCACCAGATGTAGCTGTTTCTGGCCATCAAAATCATGTTTGCTGTGTGCTTACGGTCTTCAGAAAATATCTAAAAGTGAGTGGAATTGCTGTTAGTTGTTAATATTTTAGGCAAGAATGTCATTTTCCTCAACCCCTAATAAGGGAAAGACTACAAGAACTCATAGGTAATTGCTGGTAATCTTTTCTTTCTGCTGACTCTTTGCTTCTTTCTTTGTTGTACATTTCTGATAGGGCATCTGGATCAAATATGAAAGATCAAGGGGAAGAAATAAAGGCAAATCCACTTAATTGCCAAATACACTCATGAAGCATATGAATAATACACTGTCAAACACTAGATTATATACTGCCTTGTGTTTGCTTAATTATATCTTGTTTCTGGGTTGTAAATTTCTCAATGGTAGGGACTATGTTCTTTTCAGATGCCCCTCAAGAAACCAAGGCTTAATAGTTGACGTTTAATAGGCTCTAAGTAAATGCTTGGTAAATGGAATTGAATTTGCAGCAAAGTTATTTAGCATTACTTGTACTGAGCCTAGGGTAAACACTAAAAGAGTCTGATGTAGGAGGTGGCTGTTGCTGTTGGTGGTGATGATGATTTTTGAGATGTCTTGTTCATGGCTGATGTAGGTTATTTTCCCCCTTGGATATACCAGTAGTATAGCACATCATTCAAGCAAAGTAGCATCACTACATCTTCCTAAGAGTCTTGCCTACTTCTGACCCAGTCACCAGTCTTCTGGGTTGGTATCAGTCTCCCAAGGGAGTATATGGAACTAAGAAGAGGTTAATCATTGGTAAAGGTGCTATTGGCGTTGACTACACAGAGGCCAGACATACTGAGCAGCCTGATTTACTGTACAGTCTATTACAGAAACTTGGAGTGCTCACATTACCACTAGCACCCATTATTAACCAATACTGGCTTCTTTAATGTCTTTGTCTTTTTTATTACTCAGACTTTCTAATTTTGCCACCTCCTTCCTGTACTCTATATTTGAGCCTTACTGAGCTGCTTCAATTTGGATCATGCCAAGCGCTATTTTTACATCTTTGTGGATGTTTCTTCTGCTCCTGTCCTACTTCTCCTGCAGAAAATATCTTTGAATCCTTCAGGTTTTAATTCCAACACCACCACCTCCATGAAACTGTTGTTTATTACAAATCCAACTCAAGAGGAATGGCACTTTTATGAGCTTTCAAAGCATTTTATGCTTCTCTGTACAATGACATTTATTATAGTGAATTGTGGCTATTTGCTTACTATTTGTCTCTCCCACTAGACTAAAAGCTACTTAAAAAGAACAAGTTGCATGTCCCAGCAATGTACCCTGTGCCTGACACATAGTGGGTACTTAGTAAATAATTTTTCTGATTAAATGAATCAACTAGTGACAGGAATTAGCTCATTCAGCAAATATTTATTGACTGTTCTTCATAACTAAGAAGAGGTTGGCTTTGAGGCATGCTAAGATAACAGCAACTCTAGTATACAGATGGAGCAAACCTTCACCATGGGGGTTTAAGAGAGCAGTGGGGAGAATAGGGCTCTCGAACCTCGTTCACTCAGTAGCCCCTGTGATGTTGCATTATATGGAGGCAACAAGGACCTGGTGGACAGTACTCAAGTGTGGTCCACAAATGATTGATCTGAAATGAAGTCACTATAGAAGTTGAAATATGCATTTAAGAAGTTGATAGAATTTTATCTTAAATCATATATTAAAAAACATTGGGACTTGTCTTAAATTCTATTTTTCTGTTCATCTGTTTTACCATCTTATTAAGAAATTGCTTCCTGTTGAACCTGAATTTTTTTTTGCAAAAAAAAAACTAGAGGAGTAGCTACCCATTCTAACTCAGTTTAGATGGTGATTAATGTAAGCATCAAGTGCAGCTGGCTGGATTCAGGGGCTGAGGACCCTTACTGGCAGCAAGGAAGCAGGTGGTAAACCCCAGTGGCTGACCTGCAAGGTCAGGGGGCAAGGAGTTGTGTGCTGAGTGTTAACGGTCCTTCTGACGCCTGGTGCTGGTGAACATTTGAACCAAATGCAAGGGTAAGAGTCTAAGCAGAATGTTTTCAGGGAAAGGGGAACTAAAAAGGGTAACAAAGGAAGCTTGAAGAATAAATATAGACTAGTTTGTGCAAATTCAAGCAAGGAAACATTTTTACTAAAGTATTAGGAGAAATTGGAGCTGCAATAGTACATTTATTGACTCTTAAATAAGAAGCAGCACAACCTCCTGAAGCCTGTTCATGTATGGCAGGGTTGAAGTGCCACATGATAAAATTCATAAGCTTTACTTACAAGAGTTCTAACTACTATAGAAAAAAATCCTGCCAGACAGCATGTCTGCTTTGTTTGGAAGAGACATAAATACCTAATTTGCCTTGTTACAGAGAAGAATGCACGATCTATGCAGCATGTAGCCAAATAATCATTCTATCACTAAGAAACATAGTTAATTTACTTATTTTCCTGATTCTTATTTTCAGATGGAAAGACAGAAATCTCTAAATGCATATTTCATTTTTAGAAGTTAAAAAATATAATTTTGCCAGAAGATCATATATAAAAGCGGCCAGTAGTAAAGTCCTGAATTAAAGTTAAAAACACACATTACATTAATTTCTAAAAGTCTGTTTTCTCTGAGCATTTATCAGATTTATAGGCACTTTTTTTTTTTTTTTGTCCCTTTTCTATTTTACTGGCGTGTCATGGAAGCAAGTGTATCCATAATGATACATCAGTTTCTTTAGTGCAAGGCCCAGCCAGCTAGACCTTTAATATTAACATTTGGTCACCAATATTCTTCTGCTAGTTTTCCTGTTGAAGAAAATTCAGGGTGACTTGTAGCATGCAACAAAAACTTAGTTTTTGTTTTTAGACAAAACTGACTTGGTGTTAATGATATTAGAAACTAATGTTTTATTCTTTAATTTGTCAGGCTTTTATTTTTTGCTGGTACCTTGCTGGCCAAATGCCATTCTATGATAGATGTTTCAATTTGTAATCAAGAAAAATATTTTTATGAAATCATAAAAGTGATCAACTATATACTTTTATGCAGAATGCTCCGGTGCAGTATAATGGTTTAATACTGCTTTCTTTCCACATCAAGTCAACCTGGAAGGCTGCTGATGGTACCAAACGCCCTTTCCTTTTTTTTTTTTTTTTAATATTTATTTATTTTTATTTATTACATTTATTTAGTGTGTGTGTGTGTGTGTGTGTGTGTGGCCAGCTCAGCCCACCAGGGGGCGGGGCTGGCTGGCATGTGGTGCTGGAGGATCGAACCGAGGTCCCTGTGCTTTGCCAAGCTTGTTTCAAGTAGGTGCTTTAGACCACTGAGCCATCTCTCCAGCCCCCAAACGCCCTTTCCTAATGCCATGATTCCACACTGGTCTCAAGGGCCCCCCAGTCTGGTGGGTACTTGTGCTCTCTGGTCTGGAGCAACCCAGATGTCCAGCAGTCCTGTCACGATACTGAATTGCCTGCTGTGCTGGCAAGAAAAAGAATTGCCTCCTCACTCATAGATGGGTAAGGAGGGAGTCTGAATGTGAGAAAACACCATTTTAATAGGCATGAGGTGGTCAGAAAATGCTGATGTCCCATGCTGTGTGCCTTAACTTATGGATATGTGCCAGAATTATAGTAATTATTCTGATTCATTTATATGTATGAATCATCTCACCACCAAGCCATGTTCTCTTGGGTAGATTATTTAACTTTTTTGAACTGACTGCTTTGGTGTTTGTTTTGTTAGTACTAAGGATTACACAACTCAGGCTCAAGCATGCTAGGCACAACTCTGCCACTGCCCTACATCACCAGTCTTTTTTCTCACCCTGTATACAGGGGATTGAACCCAGAGGCACTCCACACTGAGCTGTATCCAAGGAACCTTTTTTTGTTTTTGGTAGTCTCTCCATGTTGACTCAGACTGAGCTTGAAATTGTGATCTTTCTGCCTCAGCCTCCCAAGCAGCTGACATTATAGGCACATACCAGTCACTGACTGATCCTCAGCTTTCTGATCTGAGAGAGAGCACAAATGTTCAACTTGTCCTGTTACCCTCATAGACTTGTGAATATCAAATGGCAGATCCTACTCGTGCAATATAATGGCCGAGATTTTTCTCTTCAATAAAGTCACATAAAGTCAGCCTTTTTTTTTTTTTTTTTAGTTAGTACAGCGTTTACAGGATCTACCGACACAGATCAGACTCGTAGTGATCCTCCTATTTTCAGCCTCCCAAGCCCTGGGATTACAGGTGCCCAGTCTCAGTCACTGTCTCAGTGTGCGCCAGGGGCAGGGCCAGCATGACACGCTGGGGATCAAACTCCGGTCCGTGCATCTGCCTAAGCAGACGCAGGCACTTTAATCTGCTGAGCTATCTGGCCAGCCCATCTAGCCATTTTTAGAGCATGTACCTTGTGCTAAGTTCTGTGCAGTGAACATCCATTATTAACAACAGTCACACTGAGTCACCTGTTTGTTCTTCAAAGCCCGAGGGCCTGAGACCAAGCAGGATGCGGGGTTAGTTGAGGAGGGAGACAAGGAGAACGCCATGCTCACATATTTTCTGTTTGAACTTTACTTATTTTTCTGCATCTGAGATTTACACAAACTCATCTCATTTCCAAAATGAGTTCTGTTTTACTAGACTTGAGCCCTAGGTCACCACATCCACTTTGGAGACCTAGAGCCTTAAGTAGTTTAGTTTCTTACATGTGTTTCTGGGGGGCTGCAGAGCGGATGGGGTGCATACCTCCCTTCCCCAATTCACAGTCATGTTTTCCTTTCAGAGCAACCTCTGAACTAAGTGTGCAGATTTTCATCTTTGTTCTCTGTGATGAAAAACAGAAAGTCTATAAAAGTTTTAAATGGCAGTAATAATGTAAATATCTTTGTTTACTGGACTGATCTTTTCACATGTAAAATAAGCATCTTTGTAGTGACTTTAAAATTTCTAAAAGCTTTGTAACTATTATGAAAAGAGGGGTTTTTTTCTCTCTTTTGTGAAACTATGTTAGCAACATTCCAGGAAACTGGAACTCTCAACCCCGAGGTCAAGCATCTGTCTTGACACACAGCTTTCATTCCACCTCATTTATAGAGCAACAGTTCACTCTTAATTCCTAGCTCCCCCACCCCCACCACAGGGCTGGAGATTGGACCTAGGGCTTCTCGCAGCTAGAAAGCACTTTACCACTGAACTATACCATCCCAACCCCAGCCTAATACCAACCTTCTGTTATAGTGAACATGGGTAATCTCAATAACAACAACAGTGAATCAGATTTGCAGTACACAATACTATAAATAAAATGAGATCAAGTAAACTTTGTATTAGGGTCATAGAGAGCCCTTATTTAACCATGTAACAGCTTAGAGAAATTTAATCTCTGAAATTCTGTGACTGGTTTGGGGCTGAGCCTATGGTTTGCTACCTTGTATTGTTTCACTAAGCAAGCTGAAGGCTATGGTGGACTGCAATATAACCATTTTGTTTTATTTTTTAATGAAAGTATGTGAAACTGGCTTGGAGAATGTGTGCTTATAAGCTTCTGATATTCAATATGATCTTCTGCTGTCTTTATTAAATCTGGACTGAATGTAATACAATTGCCTCGTGGACAAGAACATTATGAAATACTGTTTGGATGGTAGGGACTCAGCTCCAACGTATCTTTAAGTTTTTCTTTCCTACTTTAAAATTCAAGTAGCAGTACAGTTCACCTGAAGTCCCATGAAGTACAATTCTTCTACAAAAACTACAAGAAAAAACAATTGTAGTTATTCATAACCTAGGAGAGTGTTTTTGATTTCTGATGCTAGCTTTTCTAGTGTTTCCTACAAATTCCAGGAAGGTTCTACATAGAGTAAATCAAACTGGACCCAATTTAGAAAGACTGAACTGGACCCCATTTACCTTCCTATTGAATTGTAAGAATTTTGGAGTTAATAGGAAAGTACATAGAATCATTTCTAGTCCTGTAGTGTTATTCATGTGATAGACTGGTCTGTGTAAGATGCTCTTTAATTTACTTTCCTATGAAGAGTTACTTTAGTCCTGTGATCAAAATAAACCTTACTTGGCCAGGCTTGATGTCATATGCTTGTAAACTCAGCTACTTGAGAGGTTGAGGAGGGAGAACTACAAGTTTGGGGCCAGTTTGAGCAATTTAAAACCTTTTCTTAAAAAATATAAAAGGACTAGGGATTTAACTCAGTGATTCAATCCCAAATATAAAAACACAAACTAACTAACCATCCAACCATACTTCTGCTTCCCCTGCACATTCTTCTTTTGATCCAGGCCCAAGTCAGTGTATCCTACAAATTCCAGGAAGGTTCTACGTAGAGTAAATCAAATTGGACCCAATTTAGAAAGACTGAACTGGACCCCATTTAGTTGAGGAGGGAGACAAGGAGAACACCATGCTCACATATTTTCCATTTGAACTTTATGTATTTTTCTGCATCTGAGATTTGCACAAACTCATCTCATTTCCAAAATGAGTTCTATTTTACTAGACTTGAGCCCTAGGTCACCACATCCACTTTGGTGACATAGAGCCTTAAGGAGTTTAGTTTCTTGCATATGTTTCGGGGGGCTGCAGAGCGGGTGGGGAGCATCCCTCCCTTTTCGTCTGCTGCAAGCAGCAGCTTCTTTGTCAAGCAAAGGCAGGTAGTTAGGGTAGGAAAATGTCCATCCTGGGCCACAGAGCAGCTGGCCAACACATGGTCTTTTTGTTCTGTGTGTATTGCAAATGTTAGGTAATGACCAACCTGGGTTTTGAAGACATGAAGTCATTTGATTTCAGATGCTTCTTGATGTAAGGAAAAAAGAATAACTTTATATGGAGAATGCTCCATAAGAGGAAAGCCTAGAGGACCTGGGTCCTTTATATTGTACATTTTTATATTATACATTGTTTTTGTGCCTTTAAAAATAGTGTGAACCTGTGATCATCTAAAATGTAGTGCCTTGTTAGTAACTGAGTTTCTTATTAGGTAGGCGAATAGAATATTGTTGGGGTTAATGGACCTGTGGACTAGAGGGGTCACTTGGGACTTCTTGGAGACGATCACACAAAGGCTTAGAGGTGCAAACATGCGATAGCCAAAGCTGCGCTTGAGTTGTTTCCATTGTCAATCACGAGCCTTTGAAGTGATCACTGCAACTGAGATCACCTCTCTTTAGGTCACAAGGGATTCTGACTACTTAGGCTTGAGAAGAAGGTACATAAGAGTTAATTTTTAGAAAGAAAGACTAATAATCACTTCCATTTGGTGGAGTATAATCTGTGGGGGCAACTTGGAAGCTTTTACTATGGCATAAACTAAATTGAGGAAGAAAGAGGAAAGCCTGCATGATCTTTTTGCAATAAGCCCTAAAATGATGTATTTAGTCTAATAATTAAACAAAAACATTTTATTCACATGATGTTATAATCATATTGCTAATACAACATAATGCTTACTTTTAACTAATTCATTTTCTCATTTGTGGCAATCTAGAAAGGTTTATTAAATCTAATGACTGTTTTAGGATTAAGTAGGAGAAAAGCATGTTGTAATTACAGAAATGGAGAAAAAGCAAACTAATTAACCAAAAATGTATTACCTTCTTCATAGATGTCTGGTCAGCCCTATCTGAGAGGAACTTGGGTTAGCTAGCTCCCGACTTTTTTAATCATGCTTTTAGATTGCATTTTTTACACCATCTGTACCATTAACCTGACTGTAATTTCTGTCACAGTTGGAAGCTTCAGTTAATAAATGTTTTGTTTTAGAGTGGAGTGGGAGGGCAGAAAAGATGAGAGCATTATGAATGAATTAGAGAAGCGCTGTCTTAACTGTAGGGCCAGGAACTACAAATGCTGGGCCTGTGTGATTATGAATTTGTTGTTGCCCTTCCCTGCCCTTCCATACAGCTACCTTTACTTGGGAAAATGCTATTAATTCATTTTTTAAAAATCAAATCTAATAGAAATTATTAATGGCCAACTATTCAAAAGTCATTTTAGTCTAACAATATATACAGAAGCATGTAACCATATGAAAGAAAATGTGGTAGTCTTATGAAATTTGGAAGCATTTTAAATGTTTTTATATCTTACATAAATCACAGGATCACAGTACTATAAAATTCCAAGTACATCACTTTCATCATACTTTTTCTTTTTCTTTCTTTTTTTTTGTCAAATAATGGCAGGCTTTCCCAATGTCTTTTTCTTTCTCCACTAGTAACTGCAGACTTTTTAGAAACACTGATTAGGTTTTCAAAAATAAAGAAAATGGTGAGAATTTAAATGCATCTGATTGTAATTTGAAAGAGTAAAAGTACATTGATAAAACAGTCTGTAGGAATAGATAATAAAAATTGTATAAGGAATGAGAGCAAGACAAAATACAAACTGCAGATTTATTGACCAAAAATAGATACACATATTTTTTCAATTTGAAAAGATTACCAGACTGGACTTGGTGGTGCGCACCTATAATCCCAGCTCTTGGGAGGCTCTAAACAGGGGGATCACTACAAGTCCAATCTAGTAGTGAGACCCTGAACACTCTGTAGACCCTTCCCTAAAATGCAAAAAAAAAAAATTACCATTGGTGACTGAAAATTATAAGCTTCATAATGTCTGGACTTGCAGTTAATTCCTAGAATAGTAGGGTAAAATTTTAGATGTGGAAGCATGAGACATGTACCTACCAGTTGCCAGGTCCTTAGGAATGCTAATAGTTAAGGCAGAAGATTTCTTCAGAGAGCTTACAGTGTGGTAGATGTTAGGGGAGTAAGAATTATAGCAAAATAGCGAATTGTCATTTACTTCTAAAAAAACATTTTTTTTAAAGTGAAGATTTTGATAAAATTATTTTGGAAATAGACAATGGAAATAAAGACATCCTTATTTACCAACTAAATTCTGTTCCTCCAATTAGATTAATTGAATTAGTCACTAAATGAAGAATCATACATAATATATATATTACCATATTCAGAACAAAGAAATGGCCAAAGCAAATTCCAATTTGATAACTACTTTATTCTTATAACTCTGACATACTGTACTATATAACAGAACATAAAGCGACAGTATTTTACAGTACTGCACTGTAACAGAAGCAACCAGTGGCTGCACTGATACTCATGTTCCCTAGGCTTGGTGGTGCGCACCTATAATCCCAGCTCTTGGGAGGCTGTAAACAGGGGGATCACTACAAGTCCAATCTTATAAGGATTTATAAGTCCGTCTGCAGGTCATAAGCCTGAGTGGCCAGGAGTAAGTCCAGATGGCACTCCACAGTCAAAAGTCTGAACATTGTTAATCTCGTGGATTGTTAAATGATGAGTGTCTATAGCACTAATCTAGTTGCAGTAATTTGTATGTGGTCTTTTCTAGCCACACATCCTAAAGCCTGTGTGAATCTTCAGATTCTTAAACAGCCTGATATGGTAGCTTAAATTATGGTAATAAAAGCAATTGAAAAATGTACAGCCTTCTTCAAGGCCTTTCTGAAGGTCATTATGTAAACTAGCAATAAAAAAGCCCTGTGTAGATGCAAACCTTGGGAAGGTGTTGAAGCCACTCATAAAATGAATCTTTTCAGGAATCCTCAAAGCTCCTAATAATTCATTATAGAGTACCTAGGACAAGCTTGCTTTCAAGACTACTGTCTTTTGTCAGGTTTTTGTTTTGTTTTGTTTTGTTTTGTTTTGTTTTGTTTTGTTTTTTTCTCTGAACCAGGGATTGAACTCAGGCCTTTGCGCTTGCCAGGGAAATGCTTATCCCACTGAGCCATCTCCCCAGCCCCTGCTTCCTTTTATCCAGGACCATGTTTTCTAGTAATATGTTGTTTTTTAATAGAGTTCCACCACTGACAACAACAGCTTAGATGTAGTTTGATGTAATGAGATTTTCCCTATAAAACAATGTTCACTCTTAAAAACAGGTTGGGCCAACAGGCAAGTATTACAAACACCTCTGTTGGCTTTTAGTAGTATTTTAGCCAGATACTCTTATTGATAAATCCAGTGACCTTGGAATTGACCAGATTAAGCATTCAGGTCAACTAAATATTTAAAATGCTTTTGGATAATTGCCATAAGTCTTAATAAATCCAACTGTCCAGTATCAGGGCTGTCCTCTGAACTTCATCCGGACAGGCTTTGCGTGTTCCACGTTCCATTGCTGGCTTTCTAACTTACCCTTCACCAGACTGAAATCAGAGTAATGAAAACAGTCAAACTGCTCATAAAATGTCACATTACTATGAGAGCACATATTATTTCTACAGATATTTTCTGTCAGTCACTAGATCACTACTCAAATGACAGCCGTGCCTGCCTGAAACGTACTTTAAAAATGACAGTCCCATACTGTAAAGACTACTTCAGCAGTAAAATTTACTGATTTGTCCCTTTGATCTCAGCCTACAAAAGATACCAAATGTTACTCAGGAATAAATAAAACATTTATAGAAAAAGGGAGAAAAGGTTATATGCTTCATTTTGCTTATCAATGTCATTTCCAAGCCAACAATTTTATTAGGGGTAGGGGTATGGTGACATGCTATTTTTAGTTTGTGGGGGAGAAATGTGACATTTAGAACAAATGTCATAGCATTTCTTCAATAAAAATCCATGCTGTCAGCTGCCTAGCTCTAGAGAATTATAGAAAAGCTGTACTGAACCAAAGGAAAAGCAACAATAACTTGATTTGAAATTTAACCCTCACAGACCCAAGCAGTATGATGGGTTGGGCAGTAAACACAGTGTTTGTGTGGTTCTGAGACACCAATCGCATCTGCACAAAGAGCTTTAATAAGAAAAGAAAAAAAGAAAACAATTCTGTCAACCTAAGAAATGACCCTGTGTTCAGCAAAAGTCCTGTGACCTGTTTTGCTCACTGAAGCTTGAGGAGAAGCAATTTTTTCACAAACTGAAGAACTCCAGTATCTATGAAAATGACTGTTTCCATATGAAAGCCTGGAAATGACTTTTTATTGATTCTGAACAAAATAATTGAAGTGTAGTAGAGATCATTATTAGACTTTAAAAATAAATAATGTGTAATGAATATGGTTATTGTCACAGAATATTTGCCCTTCTCACTTCCTTTTTTGGCATATATTCATGGTCTACTATGAAATATCTCTTGGTTATTATTTAACTTTTTAGGGACAAAAGCTATACTTGCTTTTCTTTAAATCTACCACAGTACCTAGCACAGTTCTTGATTTTAAAAGCAAATACAAAAAATGTGGAACAATTGGAGCACTAGCTTGAAAATTATGGTTCCTACCTGCTTTTTTAACTTCCAGTTTCTAAGATGCCACTTCTCCCACCAGGCATCGTGATTAGTTTCAGCCTTCACCATTCTAGAGGCTCAGATTCTCCTTGCTGTAACTTCCTCATATTCAGCTATACTAGTTCTTCTTAAATCTGTATTATTACTTTCATTAAAGAGGTGGAGACTTTCAGGTCCTTTCTGCTCTCCTTTGCCCCGGCAGACAGTTCTGGTTTCATTTGTGATCTTCTTTTCTCCCCTTTCCTGTCTCAGAAGTGGATCCCCTCTTCCTTGGCAAAGCTTTCCTCTCACTTCCTCTCCGAGTCCGGTCTTGCCTGGATTTCTGCCACTTGTCCCCAGTCATCTCCATGGCTTCATCTTTCGGCAGTGCTTTGCCCTCTGCTCTCAAGTAGGCAGTATATACCAAGTCTCCAGTGTAACCTGCTACCTTCACTGATTGCCATTCATTTGCTAACCATGAGTTGAGTTCTCAGTCAACACAGGCATTGAGCCAAGAAATAAGGGCATATATCTTTTGAATATATCTTTTGAGGAGTTATTTCTCTTAGTAGTTCATACCTGCCAACGCTATTCAATAAATACTGTTTCTCAACTTCACAGACATTCATTCAACAAATATTTACTAGGTCGAATTCAAGTGATGCGGTGACTAGCGATGACAGCCTTGGCTCTTGAAGAGCATGTGCTGTTCCTAGAGCTCTTGCTAGGTATAGCCCACTTTTGGATCTTGAACTGATTTGCTGCACATAATTATAAAGTATATTTTGTATGTATTGATAGTATGTTGAATGCAGATATTCTATATAAAATCATTTTGAAGGCAAAGATTGTTTTTCAAAACTTGAAATACTTTTTCTCTCCCCTAACTATTTCCTGGTGAGGTGCAAGTCTCCATGGGTACCAAATACATCTTGGTTTATGTGGTTTTGCCCATTGTTGCTCTAGAATTATTGTCATTTGACTCTATGCCAGCAATTTTTGATACCTACTTTATTTTCTAAAATTTAGTTTTAAGTCTTTTTTCTTCTCCTTTTAATCTCCCTACTATATACAGATGTGAATAATTCATATTCAGTGGTTCAGAAGTAGGCGATGTTTTGAAATTTTTTTATATTAATTAGATATATATATGATTTAGTAATTTGTATATGCCCCCTGTTACATTTGTAACCTTTTTCTTCTGATAGTATTTTGACATGACATTTTAACACTTGTCATCTATATTGACAACTTCATTGGCAGTGCAGAGAAATATGAATTCTTTTTTTAATCATTGAACATTATCATTTCTAACAATAGATTCTGAAATACAAAGAAAAAGTAATGGCTCTTATATGGATTTATTTAAGACTTTAATGAAGTAACAATGTCATTTGAACTTGAATTGCTTCTGCCTCTGTTCTGATAAGTCAGTTAACATATGTCAGATTTGTTGTATATGGCAGCTGCTTAATCATCAGTGGCAATATTTGATATTAATAATAGGATGCCTCAGCTACATATTTGTGTACACATGAATGTATCATCTCTTAGCAAACAACAGAATCCCTCTTAGAAAAGGAACTATTTCATCTCAGAAATTCTTTTTTTTTTTTTTTAAATGTGTTTGATACAGTATCTCACTCGGACTCCTAGTGATCCTCCTCTTTTCAGCCTTGCTCAGTGTGCCCAGGGGCAGGGCCAGTGCAGCATATCGTATGAGGATGGAACCCTGGTTCCTGTGCTTTGTCCACTGAGCTATCATGCTGACCCTTCAGAAATTCTTCTTCATCTTCTTTTTCCCCCCCTATATTTAGGACAGGGTCTACAGGGTCTCACTATGTAGATCAAACTCATAGTGATTCTCCTGTTTTCAGCCTCCCAAGTGCTGGGATTACAGGCACACACCACCATGCCCAGTCTCAATGACCATCTCAGAGAGTCCTGGGGGCAGGACTGGAACGACATGGCATGAGGGCATCAAACCCCAGCCCCAGAAATTCTTCTTGATAAAAGTTTCAGTGAACAAAGAATCTGAGGGCATGAATCAGAAGGAAGCCAAGTTATAAAAGATAGCTCTGATTTCTCTACAGTAGAAAAAGAAATAGGATTTTGTGCTCTCAGCTGTTAGAGGCAGAAGTAAGGAAAAACTAATAGTCAAGTTTACATTGCTTTCCCTTGTGTACACTTCATCACAGAACTAAATCAGAAGCCTAAAACATGGGTGTTAGGTAGGACCTAGGCAGTACAAGTTCCCTGGATCAGGGGATCCCAAGCCCCCCGTCTGTGTCCTTTTAGGAACCACACAGCAGGGAGGAGCACTAGGCCAGGGAAGCTTCATCCATATTCACAGTCACAGCCCTTTCCCAGTGCTCACACCACTGCCTGAGCTCTATCTTCTTTCCTGTCAACCTCAGTGTTACATTCTTATAGGAGCAGGAACCCTCCTGTGAACTGTGCATACCAGGGGTCTAGGTTGTGCTTGCCTGTCAATCATCCAACCCAGCAGCTCTACCACATACATGAAACAAGACCCTGTTGCCAAAAATATTAGGAACCACTGCCTTTGATGTCTAAACAAGGCCATTGGACACTTTTTTCCTATACGGCAAGGAAGGGAGGTCGGAGCAAATCCACCTAGATCTCAAGGTACAGGACACCCAGTTGACATGTGAGACTCATGGAGGTTTATGCCTGGTTTCAGTTTCAAGCTCTGGTTTTTACTAGCTGTGTACTTTTGGGAAAGGCACTTCATCACCTGATACCTCTGTTTCTTTGTCTTAAAAATGGGGACAATAAAAATCTTTTTTTTTTCCCACAAGTTGTCTTGGTAAATAAATTAATAAATGTAAAGAGAGTAAAGAAATTTGTTACTTATAAATAAGCAATGTATATGCAGCCATCACCCATATTCTTGGATATACACATATGATAGAAGATTTGTGTTTGCTATTTGCATATATGCTTTAACCTTGATTGCAAAGAAGTAATACAATACTACCCATCCTAAGGAAACAAAATTGGCTTGGTCTGCCTAATTTTAGCCACTTCATCTCTATTAAATGTAAAGTACTGTATATAAAATCAAACAATGAGTAATTTAATATCCATAAATCAATTTTAGTAAGCTGCCATGTCATGTATTTACAAAGACCAACAGTTTATCAGTCTTGACATGTTTTCTAATCCTTACCCACTTGCTGTTGAGAGAGAGATGCATTGTTTTGTTTGTGAAGAGGGGAGTAACAAGGCCTCATTAGACATAATGTTAAAAGTTTTAATCATTTGGCTCTTGTCTACACGAAATGGAAAAATAAATTACTTTGTAAAAGTGGTTAAGCTTCAATGGTGGCTAAATGGTATACTATGTAAAATATTAAAATACAAGGATGATGATATTATTTTAAGAATATAATTACTATGCTTTGCTTCCCTTAAGACCTTTAGCCCATTTGCTGCTGACCATTTTGGTAGCCATTTATGTTTGTTTAAATAGTTTGTTGTATTGCCTATGATATATCTAGAAATGTAGTTATAAAAATATTATAACTCAAATGTCATAATCTTTTAGAAGATATTTAAATACAGATTTTTAAGCTGTTTAGAAAATATTTCCCCTAAAAGTTTTATCTAGTTTTTCTTAGAAATCAATCTGTGTGTGTGTGTGTGTGTGTGTGTGTGTGTGTGTGTGTGTGTTAGGATGATAATTTAAGAAATTGTTATAGTTAGTACCAGTTCTTTTCACAGTTGGGAGGGGTTTGTTTTACCGCAGCTCAAGCTAGAAATAGAAGTAGGAAACATGGGCAGTAAGGAAGGAGAATAGTCGTGATAGGAAGGTGAGGAATTTGATTTGAAGAAAATGGAGAAGGGCTTTAGCCCAGAGTATTGCCTACCCTGGAGCTCTTTGCACAGGCTGTCATTTCATCAACTAACTATCTAGGGACAGAGAAGGCTTTGTGAGAACAGGGACTGTGCCTGCCTGCTATATTCCAGTACCTAGGACAACCATGCAGAAGGTTAATGAAGATTTGTTAAATGAGAGAGTTAATTCACTTATAAGTCTCTTTGTGATTTGGTGATTATTCATTATGTCCAAGAGACCCATTTCCTCTGTATTAGTAATTAGTCTTGCTGAGAATGAGATTTCATAAAATCTGTAAGAAGGGCAACCTACAGTGAAGTCCTTCCACATATGCTCAGGAATATATATTTTTTTAAAGTCATGGAACTGAGTAAACATAAATCTGTAAGGATGTTTATCACAGAGCTGTTAATAATAATAAAATGCTAAAGAATGATCTAAGTGTCCAGTAGTCAGTTATGAGCTAGATAAATATGCCATATTGGTATGATATAATGCCAGGCAGTCACTGAAATCATGTCACAAATAAATATTTGTGGGAGAGAAAATTTACTGGTGTATCAGAAACTGAAAAAGTATTGTAACATGTATATGTGATATCAGTTTCATAAAAATAATTAGTGCACTTTCACTTAGAAACAATAATATTGATAAAACATATAGCATAATATTAATAGTAGTTAGGTGAAAGAGGCAGACTCTGGTGATTTCCTTTTTTTATGCCTTTCTGTATTTTTGAAAATTTCTGAAATTAGCTTATTGCTTTTGTATGGAAAGAAGGGAACAAGAAAGGAAAGTTAATGAGAGCTCATTTGTAAGGAATGGAAACATGGGGAGGGATAGAAAGGAGAAGAGTGTGTGGAAGGAAGACAGAGAGAAATGGGTGAACATTTGAGAGGAGAAGCCACCAAACAATTGATAGGGTGATTCTGATGGAATTCGAGCCAGCAGAAAGGCGGAACTAACCCTCTTGCTTGGGAGCAAGATGACTCTACCTGCTGTTGTCTTGATATGAAATCTTCCTAAAAGTATCAAGCCATGAGTAGGTAGGAAAAGAACCTTGAACACTGGCTAGATTTTGCTGAGGATAAAGGCCTGCTCTCTCGCTGGTTCAATTACCTAGCATAGTCCCTGAACCCATTTTAACCATTTATTCCCTTGGTTCTTCTTATGTATTTATTAATTTCTTTTTGTACCTTATTTCTTGTTTCTGTTGTGATATTTAGAGATATGATAGGTGCAGTGGAAAGAAATGGACTTTTGAGCCTGACATGACTCAGAAGACAAAGCTTTGACCTTGTACTGTGGCTTACAAGAACCATGACGTTGGATAAATTTGCTTCAGTGCTCTAAGTCAGTAGTGTTAAAATTAGGCTAATAGCTATCCCTTTGCAAGGTTTAAACAAGATGAATATATATAAATTCTCCAGCTCCATGCTGTTCATAATAGATACCTTACAAACTACCTATTGTTTTTAAGATAATATTATTCCATTGGTCTTGATTACACAAGCATAGTATATCATAATTACAAAACCATATGCTTGTGTTGATATGTTGTTTGGGCTTTATTTTTATTCTTTTGTATTCTTAACATAAAATATCCAAGTCAAAGTTCTCATCAGTGGTAGTAAGCTGTTTTTTGCTACTGAGTCACCCTAGCCAAAATCAGTTGCTTAGTAGTATTTCTGTCTCATATCAACCAGTCACCTAAACTGGCCTTCAAGAAACAAGCCAGTCTTTGAGAAATGCAAGCACACCACTGTGCCTTGTGGAAAGCTGCAGAGCACCTGGATGTGCCCAGAGGGACTGTGACTTCACTTCTCACTCCATAAGCAACATCCTTCTGTTGTGAATTAAATCTTCACAGTCAAAATCTGTGTCTGCATGTGCTTGTTTATTTGGAAAGGAAATGTTATTTAGAAGCATTTTATTTGTAATAGTTGTAGAAAAGTATGATGTTAAGTGAGCTCAGTATCTCTAGAGTGGTCTTTCCATTTTAGAGTTTCTCCCCAAGCCTTTATTTTCATGTCTGGCTTTCTATTATCCATGATTCAGCAAATAGATGATTATATATTGTGCACATGTGTAAGTACAATGCCTTACATGTGTTTATTAGATCTATGAAAATATGAATTACAATGTGTATCTGAGGATGTGCATGTTGGGGAACTGATTTTAGTTTACACAAGGTTTCTTATGTTTTCACCCAACCCCACATTATTCAGAACAGGAAATGCTTTCTCCTTATCTCCCTCCCTAGCAGTCCAGCATCTGGAAAAGCTTAGGTCTCGGTGCATCACATTAGCCTGCTGTTCATTGCAGTACAATTTGTCCTGTCACTGCAGTGTCAGTCTCAGAGCTCCTCTGATCTCAGCCCGACAGGGGTCTGGTTTGTTGCTCCACTTTCCTGGTAGGGCAACTCAAGCACAGTAAAGGCTGCAGGCCAGGTTACTGCACGCACTGGTCCTTTCTTGCTACGCTTAGGGGGTGGCTTTATGCCCTGCTGTGTTACTTCCCAGGCCAGAAACCCATACTCTGTTTTCTGAATAGCTGTTTATATGTATTTCCATTTCTTTTCTTATGAAGTGTGAATTTTATCATTGACTACAAGTATTGGTTCTATACTCCAAATTATTTAATTTAGAGAAATAGAAATAGTGTATCCTTTAACCATCCTTTAATTCACACCAGAAAAACAACATTCCCTTGAATTTCTCATTTAATATTTTAAGTTTTCTATTTATTTTTTTTAGTTAGAAGCATATATGCTCCTAATTGCATAATTTTAATTTTATATAATTATAGTTGTATATCTAATTATACCTGATTTGCTTTTCTAAAATGAAGATCTGTTGTGACAGCTATGTTTTCTCAATATATTTGTTTTGACCATTGTCAACATAATCACTGATTTTAAATATTGTGCTTAATACCTTAGCCTGAGACCACTTGACTCTTGTTTTGTGAAACCTTATCATCTATTTATTTTTTTAATTTTAAATGAGTTTTTGATATCAAGGAAATAATTTCTACAGTATCATTGAAAATAGTATAATAGAACTCAAAGTAATAGAGTCATTTCTCAGCTGGAATGCAACATCTCTTATTCAGGTAACAAAAAGTCTGCCAAAACAATGCTGTCTGTTGTAGGATAGGAAATACTGTATGCTTCTACTGAAAATCAGCTCGAGCCAAGCAGCCTTCTTCTCTTGCTGGACTGTAGCAGTTAGCTTCAAACTGGTTCCTGCACGGCCCTTCCTCGTCTGCTCTCAGATCACTTTCCTGGGGCTAGGATGGTGTTCAGTGACAGAGCACTTCACTAGCAGGCCTGAAGCCCTGTCTGTGTGCCCCAGAACTGGAGGGAGATCATCTGTTCTCCAAAAAGAAACTAAGATGATCTTCTATACTAACAGAATGACCATGTTCATTCTCTGCTTAAATATCTTCAATGGCTTTCCAATCCTTTTAAAGAAAACACAAAACCTTTATGTGTCTGAGGTGTCTCAGTCTCTCCCTGCCTCCCAAGCTGGTGTCTGTCCTCCCCACCCCATGCTGTTGACAGTGTTGCCTATTGGAAGACTCTTCTCCTTGTTTCCTTCTGGCCATCCTGCAGACTCTGTCTCTAGAGCTTTCCCCATGAACCTTTCCCTGGCCTACGTCAAATCACCATAGTGAACTCACTCTTCCCAGCAGCCTGTGACACTCCTGACAGACAAGATAATTGCCATTTTACATTTTGCATGCTTCCTTTCCCTCACTAGATTGTAAATTCCAGGAGAGGGACCTAGCTGGTATATAGTAAATGCTCAGTAAAGAGTTACAGAATAGTTAAATGAAGACAGTTGTATCCATAGAATGTTTTGTTAATATTTACACAATTCACACAGAATTCCATTAACATTGCCACCTAATTCCCTTCATTACTTGTTGAAATCTTTCCTCCTGTTCTCTGTCTATACTTTAGACTAGTCTTTTAAAAAGTAAACTCCAAGGCCAGGGAGATAGTTCAGGGGCATAAGATTAAGTTTGAGGAAGATTTTTTGTTTTGTTTTGTTTTGCAAGATTGGGCGGCGGGGGTATTATTGACATCCTAGCTACTCTTCAGAAAGATCTTTGTAATGAGGCCTGATTGTTTTCATATCATGTGTTTCCAGAGTAATATGTAGAAATCCAAAGTGATACACTTTATGTTTGCATTTTAACTTTGGAGTTGAGAGGGGTGATTTTTTTCAGGTAATTCTTAGATGTGTGTTTTTTACCTAAACAATGGCCAGCCCAGTCAAGAAATTAGACCTTAGGCAGGAGGTGTGTAGCTCAGTTGCAGAGTGCCTGACTAGTGTACATGAGGCTCTAGATTCAATACCCAGCACCACCAAAAATAAAAGTATAGAGAGCAAAAGAAAACAGAACATGGAAAGCTAGAAAACATAAAATTTGGGGAAATTAAATGTTGTAATATAGGAAGTTCCTTATAACTCAGGGAGGGGTGTATGTTGAAGGCAATGGAAGATGACCTGGAACATCCATAATCACCCTTTCTTCCAAGTTGAAGACACTGTGAAAACCATGTACTAAGTGCGTCTTCCACATGTCTCTGACAAGATGGCACATCCTCCTCCTACAAAGTGTGGTTCAGGAACTACACCATCTGAATCATAACATTACTTTTTTTTTTTTTACTAAACAACAGCCATTAAAAAAAGATGGTTTTCTAGTAGTGACCACCAACTACATTAAGGGCCAGTGGGATAGCTCAGCAAACTAAGTGCCTGCTTAGACAAGCTCTGGGACAGGGGTTCCATCTGAGGCACCATGTGTCATGCTGGCCCCACCCCAGGCACTGAGCCCTCCACCAAGACCCGTGGTGTGTTGCCGCATGCCTGTAATCCCAGCACTGGGGAGGCTGAAAACAGGAGGATCACTATGAATCTGAGCTGCACAGTGCAGACCTGTATCAAATACATTTAAAAAAAAAAAAAAAGGTAGAGCACCTGCTACATTTAAAACATCTATGTTTAATGGAAAAAGCAATATTGAATGATAGTTCAGACAAAAATATGTCTGCCTTTCCAAGCAATGAAAAAGAAGCTGTTAATCATCATAAAAAGATACCTACTCACCAAAGAATATGCTACTTAGGAGATAAAGAACTTTTTGGTGATTTTAATCACTTTTGCCTTTCATGAGGATTTATCCACTTACTGTGTTTGGAAGAGTAATCTACATTTCTGGTTTACAATGTTTTTGAATGTATATTTTTAAATGTATGCATATAAACTAATTTTAATAGGAGAGAGCCTTAATATTCACACTTCTGCAAAGCTAACATACAAACTCTATTTCTACATTGCTGCCTTGATGGGCTTGGAGTAATTAAGCAGACATAATATAACACATGAAGGAATTTATTAGGCTTTTATTAAGGCTTGATAATTTGAGTTTCAGATTTCAAATCTCAAAGGACTCATAATCATTGTCATTTTCTACTAAAAGCTACATTTAGAAAGAAGTTAAACTATGGTACAATGGAAAGGCACATTTGAATGGATAATACACAGCACTATTTTCATTAATTTAGCACTTGAATTGCAAGTATCTGTTGTGCCTAGCATGAGGCTTTTAATAAGTAATACAGATACTGCTTACAGGAGTTAATTTATGCTCATGTTTTCCTGAAACAGTGCTAATCACAGGCAGTAGAGGTTTGAGACTGAGATGTGCCCTCTTAAAGAAGGGATTGATTTCAGACTCCAAAAATGTGACTCAGTTTTCCAAGCCAATTTTAAGTCTTAGAAGTAAGTTTTTCAGATTAACAGAGGTGAAAACTGGGACCATTCCTGGTCTCTGCAGTGTGAACTCAACAGAGCCAGCTCTCTTCTGGTTCAACAGTGTCCTCTGATTTCAACCTCAATTTTAAAAATTATGTGTAAAATATGTCAGTGACCATGACATCTTTGATTTGGGGATTTTTTAAAAAAATTTGTTACTAAAATAAAAGATCCCAGAAAATTCTTTGAAATTTTGGTTTTTAAATATGTCTTAATTATGAGCCAGTGTATTGGCTCATATATTGCTTTCTCCTGGGTCTAGAAGCCATCCAACAGCCTTTCTTAGGCTGGATATGTCTCAGTTTATTTTGTGCTACTGTCTTGAAATATCTGAGATGGGTTGATATACAAAGACGAGATATATCCTAAGGTTCTGGAGAATGGGACCTTCAGGGTCAAGGGGCCCAGGCTGGTGGGCACCTTCTTGCTGTCTTCTAATGTTAGAAGGCAGACACATGAGAGAGCAGCCTCGATGCAAGAAGTTAAGAAGTTAAACCTCTTGGCTTTTGTAGTACAAGTCAATCATTCATGGACCTGGCACCCTCATGGCCTAAACACCAACCACTGAGCCTACTTCCAATACCATTGCACTGACACATTCACACCACTGCTGGACACAACTTTCATTTTGTTTCCTTGTTGACTTCTAATTCCCCATAAAATCTTAGTCTATTTGGGGTAATGAAGATGAGCATTTCCTTAACAGAAAAATGTCAACATTATAACATTTAAGAGACACTAGAACTAAATACTGCACCTTTTAATGGAAGTGGTCCATGGAAAGATGAGCATCATTCTGTAGTTTTTCTTATGACTAGCTCTGGCCATAGACTTTGAGATAGCAGAATTTGAGATCATTGAGATTTTGTTCTAATGTTGAAAACAATAAGAAGCACCTGGCTCAGTTGGGCTTGGCAGTATGTTTGTAATTTCTTTGCTCTTGCTCGTCCTGAGTGACCCTGCTTGGAGTGAGTATCTTAACTGGTGCTATACCTGACCCTTGTGTAATAATCTGTCAGGGGTCTGACTTCATACCCACAGCCAGCAAGGCTACCAGGACAGGATGGTATCAGGATGACTCACACAAAGTCTGGTCTTTAATTACTACCTGATGCATGAACAGGGGCACAGTGGAGGAAAACCTGCTCATGTAATGGCAGTCAGGAAGCAGAGAACAGGGGAAGGAGCTAGGGAGGGAGGGAGACCTTTCCCAGCCGTGATGTCCTGGCCTCTTCCAAGCAGACCCCACCTCCTAACAGCACGCCAGTTGAGAATCCCTGTAATCCCTTCACCTTCCAAAGGCTCCACCTGTGATGGCAAGAGACTTAGGGGTCAACTAGATAAAAGCCATAACATACTTAACATGGTACTGGGGAGAATCTCCATGTTTTATGCCTAGTGCCATCACCAAGCTACAAAGCATCATGACAGGATCTATCTTACTTATCTTTGTGGCCTTAGTGTACAGTTTGAAGATTTTTTTCAAAAATACTGAAATAAGCAAAGAGCTAAAATCAGCTTGAAAGCAAAAAACCCTTTCTTTCCTCCTTCCTCAAATGTCCTTAGAGGAACAGACTTCCTTCCTGGCTAAAGCCTTATTGCAAAGTAATTTACCACAGCTTGGGTGGCAATGAGGGTGACCATCCCACATCTACCTCCTGAGCCCTTGCCTTCCACCTTCTGTTTCCTAAGAGGAAGAGCCACTTTGGCTTGTTAAAGTTACTGTGCTGTGCTTATTAAATTGTGGGCTGAACACTCCACTCTGAATTTTTTGTGTTGTACAGTAAAATGAGCATTGTCTCTGAGTTCTGAGGTCAGACTGTAAAGAGAAAAAAAAATTGACAGCTATTAAAATAACATTAGGTTATTTTTATTTAAAAACCGTTCTAAAAGGCAACAAATACAGTAACAGCTTCATTTTGCATTTAAAAATCTTTATAATTATCCATCTACTTTGGTTTTTGGTGAAGAAAATATTAAGTAGCTTCATTTGAGAATCCTAAGAAGCACGTAGCTTAACTCATGATTGTGTTGACATACTGTAACCAAAAGGGAGTTTCTGTAGCATGGGCTATGTCCTGAGCACAAGGGAGATGAGGTGGGAATGCTGCCTATGTCCCTGCTCAAGCAGTCCCTGGGGAAGTCTGTGTTCAGTGACAGTGGAGCAGTCCATGGAGTGCTGTAGGCACCTGAGAAGGGTTACCTCACCTACCCAAAGCCAAGGCCACTCAGGAAGTTTGGGACAGGAAGTGAGGCCTGTGCTTCAAAGTTAGTTCCCTGGATGCAGGGCCACTGTGGAAACCTGGATTCATGTCCTAACTCTTCCATTTATTTCTTATGTGACGTCTAGAAAAGAAACTTTCTGTTGCAGTATTTTTCACATCAGCATATGGGGAATAAACATAGTACTTACCTCCTAAAGTTGTTATGAGCATTGCACACAGTAAGTTACACGTTTCATGTGTAGCACTTAGAACCAGAAATACCTGGTAGAGAAGTAGCTTTCACTATTAAAGTAACTGACCTTTCAATTAAGAAAGAAAGAGTGACAATGTATGATTTGGCATACCATTTTCCAATAACTTACTGTAGCTTTTCAATATTGCTAAAAACTTGACATTTTTATACATGAATACAGAGGTGGGTAATATTCAAACAGATGGAGTTTTAACTTTATTGTGTAGGTGATCAAGGACCATTAACAGGTGTTAAGTGATTAGATTTAGGCTTTTTAAGGAAAATCCTCTTGCCAGTTATAAGATTTTTAAAAAGAAAGGTAGGGAGAGATTAAAAGTCACATGAAGTCGATCAGATGCCAGGCAAGAAGTGGTGTAGACCCACAGCAGTGGCTGTGGAAGGGACACAACACTTCTCAGGCCTGCAGTTTCTTAAATACTGATTATTTTAATACCTTCTTTATAGGCAAGGTGTACCAACCATCTGCCAAATCAAACATCCTCACCTAGGATCTAAGTATTGAGTAACTTTTGGTAGATAGATGTTTAACTTTTTATAACCTAATCAAAAAGAGCATAGTAAAAAATTTTTATACAAAGTGAAAATTTTAGAGCTGCTATGAACTATTCAGAATATGAATCTTTTCTTGGTGGAATACTCAAATAACTCTGGTGAAGAAAAACCTCCTAAATACATTGTGGCCCTCTTTGTCTTTTGTGTTGCTGCCCCTATATCTGCACCAGTACTGTCATATGCAGGCAGTTAGGAAAGTGTAGGAAAGCAGCCCTCAGAGAAGGACGCACAGATTGATGACTAGCTACACTGCCAATCAGAAAGGTGACATTGGGCTTGTTAGCTTCTGGAAGCCTTTCTCTTTATCTGTGTCCTGGAAATAATGACACTTTAGATAGAGTGGTACCTCACTTCACAAACTTAATTTTGTCCACAGTTGAGTGAATTCTTCCACCAGAATCATAGAAAGAATTAAGTTTGTGAATCAAGGTGCCATGTAGTTGTCCTGAAGAACAAATGAGATAATCAGATGAAGACAGTGTGAAATCCAAAGGGTGTATGAGGCACTGGGTCTTGCTGAGCTGTTTGTTGAATGTGGACTACATAAAAGCTTTCAGTTTATCCTCTACTTCTATTGAATTTGGCTGTTTCTGTGGGATTTTTGAGCCAGGTGACAAGGAATTTGAGTAATACACTATTACATTTTGGCTGTAGAGTCACTTTTCTAAATTTGTCTGCCAAATGTGCTTTCTGAGCTAACAGTTGATTGACTTAATCGCTTCTAATGAATGTACCACTGAAAGTAACCATGACTGATTCATAAGAACATTGAAGGACTGCTTCAAACACCAAAAAGTATTTAATCAGTTTATAACACAGATAAAAAGTAGTTTATATTAGACATGAAGACCTTATTTAATAACTAGAAAACTTTATCAGTTACCTTGCATGCTCGGAAACATTTAATAATTCTAAGCCTTGCTCTAGTCAAGAAATATATGATATGCTCACATAAAATTTGTAGGAAAGTGCAATAGTTTCTGTATTTTATTCTTAACTTTCCTGAGAGATATCTACTCTCAGACAATCCATAAAGGTTATAAACTGATTAAGTGACCAGAATTCTAAGTATGTAGTGGATGGTCATGTGACAGTATTGACTCTCACACATTCTGCAACACTTGTTATCAATTGCATTTTATTTAACATAAACATTTTTTACCAAGTAGCTTCTTTGGCTTAGGAAAGACACAAGGACCTGCATGTTGATATCAGAATATGTCTGAACTTTTGAGACACTCGTTTCATTCCATAAATGTTGTCAAGCCCTCAAAACTGTTGTGTGCTGTTAATAGTTTGCAGGCATTTACTCCTCTCCTGGGAAAGTGTACCTCACAGAGCTGGCAGACCATTAGCCTTTGACAGTAAGTCTGAGGGCTGATAAGGTTGTATTCCAGGCTGCTTTGGGGCCATCCTGCATATAGCCAAAGGTTGTAGCTGACTACAGGGAACACACTGACAAGTGGCTTCAGCCCAAAAGCAGAAAATGCAAGCACGTCAATCAGGGTGATGAAAGTTGAAACAGATGTAATCAGACCAGCTCTTCTGTGTCAGGACTATGGCGAATTCTCACAGCCAGCCCCTTCCTCTGGGTGAGAACTAGATTCAGCCAGGTAATGCAAGGTGCTACATCTGCCTCCTGGTGTTGCTCAAAAAGGCCACTTGAGATTAAATCAGATTGAGATCATTATAAGTATCCTAAAATGTCAACTAGCCTAGAAAGACAGTTCATTTGAACAGATCCTGTACAGGTAACTATGGAAGCCACGAAGAGATTAATTTTGATTCACTAATGGGAGACCCTTTAATACTTAACTGACATAGCTACACAGGAGGAACACTTCATTTGTGTGTAATTACTGATTTCCTTGAACTCAAAGCTATTTTACAAACCAAAAATTAATGCACTTCAGTTGGGAAAAGCTGGATGGGGTAATTTCAAAATGAAAGGCTTATCATATGTTTTAAGGGCTAACACGAATGTTTAAAAGCCAATGTAGTTTCAAAGAGCTACAAAGACAATTTCTAATGTACTGTGGTTCCCATACTCATGTATATAGCAGACTGATACCAGCTGATTATACAGGTAATGTATTGACTCTCAAACCTACAGAATTTCAATCTGATAAATTTCTGTCTCTGTCTTACTTTTTATTCCCTTCTACCTTTGTCTCTCTTTTTTATGCACCATTTCTATTTTCTTTTCTATTTATGTCTTCCTTCACCAAAACAAATATGTAAATATACCTCCCAAGCTACATGACAAAGTATCAGCCCACTTAAGTCTTGTGGGAAACACATTCATGAAAAGTGACAAGAAATTATTTATTTAGAGAAAGTAAGAACACAGGATAATTTTTATCCAGATGGAAAGAATACAGGCAGAAGCAAAATAAGATGGTCTGAAAATTGGGCACTAAAAAAAGAACAGAATTAGGATACTTTATAAATCCACTCATGATGACAATAGAAATGCATAAATATTACAAATGTTATATTGCCACCAAAACATGTAGAATTCTAAATGTGTTTTCTCGTAGATTACGTATAAGACAAGTAATGGAAAAGCATGAAATTCTGAGTAATGTAAAGAAATTTTTGCCCACCGTTGAGAGAAGTAGAGGAATGGCAAAAATAGCTAAAATCTGTAGTGCACACAAGTGAAGCTGTATTACACCATCTCCCGCTTTATCTGGTAAGATGCCAGACTGACCCCCACATCTGCCTTACTAGAGCTGTATTATCCACAGAAAAATGCACTGCTAGGTCACTTGCCTATGGTAGAACTACTATTAGGATGTAAATCAACATAAGTGGTTTTATTGTCTGTCTTGATGACTTTTCTCATTACTGGGACAAAATTAAAGGGGAAAAGGTTTATTTAGCTCATAGTTTGTGAAGGTTTCCATCCATAATCATCTAGCTCGAAGGCAGGGTGACATGGCAGAGGGGTATCAGTTCATGGCAGTAAAAGACAGCAAAAGCAAGAGGAGCAGAAAAGGGTGAATGTGAGAGAAGACTTTCTCTCTGTCCCTTATAGTATATGTAGGCTCCCCACCCAAGGGCTGGGTAGCACTCACATCTATAATCCCAGCACTGGGCAGTGAATCAATCACAAACTCTAGGTTTAGCCCCCTCTGTGAAGCACCACCCACAACTGTATGAGGCTTTGGGCTGTTGTTCATTTTTATTTCACCAAGTATGTGGTCCTGTGCCTAGACTCAGAGGTAAGATTAGTGTGTAAAAGAGGATCAGAATATTTAAGGATCATGATTTAAGAATGTCTTAAAAACCATGGACCTTCCTCTGAGAAAAAATGAGCATATTTACAAATATATACATTTTTATGTATCTTTAGCCAATCCTACATCTAAAGCCATCCAAAATTATTTTACTTTTCAATTGATCTTGGTTTGTTTTTCTGCTACATTGTTTTTGTGTGATTTCTTCCCAAAAAGCACACTTGGTTAAATAATTGTATCTATTTTTCTATTTTAATTGTAATTTTTCTTTTATATTTCTTAGGGTATGTATATTGTTGAGCTTATTCTTGTTTTTCTAAATGCTAAAATTGACAATTTTGTTATATTTTTAATTCTTCCATACCTTATATGTGATGTTCTGATTATTTTTATTTTTGAGATTACTTCAAGTTTTATTTCATTTTTAGCCAATGTTTGTTTAGCAAAATGTTAGCTTTCATATATGTTATTTTCATAAGTTAATTATCAAATGTTTGGATAGTAGAATGCCAGATTCATTTCTTTAAGAAATGTGACCTTTGTAGGGAGAAATGAATATGCTTTGATACCCATTTATGAAAAGGCTGATATATATGTATACACGAGTTAGAATAGATATACAGCTACTTTCTCTTAGTTCACTGAGAATAAAAATCTGTGCTGATATTGTTTAGACAAGATATCATGTCTGCATCTTGTCTTTAAATACTACAAAGAAAACAGTATGCAATGTATTAATTACTATAAATGTCCTACTAACCTATTTTAAAACTGTTCCATTGCTATTTTATCTTTTTTTTCCTCACTAAAATGAATAAAAAATTTTTTAAAAAGGCTGAATCTACATTTTCAGTTCTGTCCTGCTGCACAGTATTTCTTGATCATCTACTGTGTGCCAAAAGCTATGCTAGGTAGTGGGAACTTGATAGTGGAAGAGGAACTAGTTTTCACTCTCATCAGAATTTTAGCTACAGAGGATCACTCTGAGTCCAATCTACGCAGTGAGACCCTGTAGACCCTGTAGACCCTGTCCCAAAATGCAAAAAAAAAAAAAAAAAAAAAGAATATAAAAAAAAAAAAAAAAAAAAGAATATTAGTTACATAATAGATTATTTAGACATGAACACAGTTATAGGAATTCAAGAAAACTAGACAGTTGAGTATGGATAGCTGTGAGATTTCTTTAAAAATAAAATGAACAGAAAAAGACAAATTTGGGCCGTCTAGATAGCTCAGAGGACTATCTAAGCTAAGTGCCTGCTCAAGCAGGCACAGGGACTGGGGTTCCCTGGCGTCCATGCTGGCCCTGCCCCTGGGGTGCACTGAGATGGTGAGTGAGTCTGGGCATGGTGGCGCCCACCTGTTATCCCAGTGCCTGGGAGCCTGAAAACAGGAAGATCAGTACGAGTCTGATCTGTGTAGTGAGACCCTGTAGAGTCTATACTAAATACAAAAAGAAAAGGAAGGGAAGGGGAGGGCAGGAGAAGGGAGCGGAGGGGAGGGGAGAGGAGACAGACGGACCAACGTTATTGAATGCAGTGGAAAAGATCTTGTGGATCTTGGAAAAAGAAACTGAGCAAACATTTTTTATACAAGTACCACACACTAACCAATTGAGCCACTGGAGCTTCAAGCTAATACTTTTTAAAAGAATAAAAAATATATATTCAAGTTATCAAACATAATATATTCTTGTATAGGACAACATAATGTAATGATAACATCAGCTTTCCCCACATAGTTCCATAAAATCAGTATAATCGTAATCAAAATCCCAATGGGTTTTTGATAAGTTTTAGTATAAGTATGTAAAAACTTCTGTATTATGATATATGATAAAGTTAAAAGATAGCAAGAAACCATAAAACATATTTATAATAATTGTAATTCAGTTTTTGAAACTGAACAACAACCAAACATGGACCAAGACATTCAATAAACATTTAGAAGATGTTCTCAGTATAAATTAGGAAACTAAAAATTACAACAAAAGTATATATTTGCTTTTATATTGGCAGATTTATTTTTCTAATTAATAGTATGCAACATTGGTGGATATAGGAAAGAAACTTCCCATAAGCTAGGTGGGAAAGTGTAAATGGACGAAGCCATTTCAGATGGCCATTTAGCTATACAAGTGAATATCTTAAGTGTGAATATTCTTCCTTCAATCTAGTAATTCTACTTCTAGAAATGTTCACCATGTACCCAAAGAGACAAGTATTATTGTTGGTAATAGCCAAAAATTGGAAATAAGCCAAATGTCAATTACTAGGAAAGTATTTAAATAAATTATGGCATCTTTTTAATATGGTCTCCTGTGCACTCATTTAAAAATAAAGTAGGGCTTTATGTGGCACCATGAGGTGCTGGGCTAGCTCCTGAGAGTGGTGGAGAGCCATTACAGGGTTTTAAGTGCAGGCATGACATGACTAGACTTGAGTTCTTAAAGTATCTCCCTGGATGGATTATGGAAAATGGAACAGACAGACATAAAATAGAGTTGAGAATCCCATTAGGAGGCTGTTAATCCAGTTGAGCATTAATGATGGCTCTGTGACATGGCAGAGCTGAAACTGCTGCTACACAGCCAAAAGTACTTAGAATATGGCAGTGCATATCGGCACTCTGTGTTGGCGTCATCTGGGCAGCTGTCCCATACAGGGCCTTCACCGGGCAAGGGTGATGAACTATTTGCTGGCTATAAATCAGCTTACTAAGTTGGTTAGAATTACAGATCTTCTAGCTTTATTTAATTTGCTTACCGAATGACCCTTCTTGTATCCCTCCCACTGAAAAAATAGAAGGTGGAGCTTGCTTTTGTCCTGAATTTGGGAAGCTCAGATACAAATTCAGTGCTCAACTCTAATGACCTAAACTAGACTTAAATCTAAATTTAGGTTTAAAGTATAATTAGCTTCCACTTTTCTTCCATAGATTTAATCTTTTATTTTCTTTTAAGGTCAGGTGGCTATGTGTGCCCTTTACTGTATACTGATTTATTCACTGTTCAAAACTAGACAGGTTTAAATTGCTAATAGATGAATAAACATTAAAATTACTACCTTAGCTGCATAGTCTCTTCCATCCTCTGGTGACTTTAAGGATGTCATTTGAGTTTTAGTATTTCATATTAGTCTAGCAAAGGTCTTCTAATGAAAAGGAATCATTTTAACTCCATAGCAGATGATATGTAATAATCATATCATTAGGATTAGTTAAGCATTTGTAATGTTATTTTATAACTGTAACTTGACTTTCATATTGAAGAGACAGCAAAACATGGTAGGTTAGAGGGCAGAGTCCAGCACCAGACTGCAGTGTTTGAAGGTGAGCTGTCCCTCTCACCTGTCACCTACCCACTGAGGGACCAGGGGCAAGAGACTTAGTACCTCTGGGTCTCTGACATACTGCCAGGAGATTTCTACTAAGTGAGGGGTTTTGAGCATTAAGTTCGCTGATGTCTGTGAAGTACATACTGTAGTTACTTATTAAGTGAGAAAATGAAATGGGAACACTTCCCCAGCATAGTTTTGTAGGTTATATGAAGGCAAGGGCTGGGAATGTAGCATAATACCTAGGACCCGTGAGCCCCTGGATTTCATCTCCATCACCATTGAAAAGAAGAAGAAAAAGGTGAACAGAAGTTTAATTATTTCATTTCAGATTGTATGATTGAGCTGGAGGCATGGCCCTGTGGCAGAGCTCTTGTCTGGCATGAACTGCAAAAAAGAAAAAGAAAAAGAAAATAAAACAAACTGTAGATTATATATGAGCATACATGCTGATTAATTTGCTATTGTTACAAAGCCAAGCCATGAAACAGAGAAAAGTGACCAGAAGGCATCAGAAAACTGTGCAGCCAGCCACATGAGCCTGTTACAAAGGCAAGTCATCTCCTCAAGGATGATGTTTTACATTAGCTTGCTCTTGTTACAAATTACATTCTACATAAGAAGACAAAATTGTTGTATTGAATGTGTTTGTGTATGTAGCTGCCTCCACATGAAGGACAGACTGTGTTTGCCAGCATGAAGCCCTAAAGAGCCCACAGGTGTGGAGGCAGTCTTCCTGCCTTTATAGTCTGGAAATGTCTTCCTAGGAAGAAAGCTAGGTTTTAGAAAGCAATCCTCATAGCCTTTGGACTATTAGAGAAGAATTATGTTTAGAAAAATCACACCTTTGCTATCCATGTGAAGTATTTACATAAGCAAGGTTTCCCAGGTATTCAGTCCCCAGACCTGCCATGCCAGACCCGTCCCTGGGGCTCACTGAGATGGCAATTGAGTTGGGCGTGGTGGCACACACACCTGTAATCCCAGCTCTTGGGAGGCTGTAAACAGGCTGATTACTACAAGTCCAGTCTAGTAGTGAGACTCTGCACACCCTGTAGACCCTTCCCTAAAATACAAAATAAAAAAATTAAAAAGTAAAGATTTCTCCTTCTTTAACTAGAACCATACTGAAACATGATTTTTAGACTTTTGGGAATTCTCAGTTTAAGCAGACTTAAACAGAATGAAAATGTATAAAGTACTGAATTGTTTTCTAAGATTAGGCCTCTTCCATTTTGTTTTAGAGTTTGTTCCTCTGTGCTCTAATATATTGTCTAATTTTCATTTTTATAATACTTAATTTGTATATATCATGATAATGATTGTTTTGGTGAACTAAACATCCCCACCCCTCCATCTATATATACTTTATTTTGTAGGAATCTATGTTATCACATGTGGGAAGAACTAGTTCTGTATTGTAATGATTTTGAATTTCTCATAAACTTGATTTAATTACTTAATTATTTCAAAACTTCAGTTTATGAAGATTTAACTCTCTTTCATTAGCTGCAAAAATTGAATACATGAATAAAGTAACAGTTTTTAAAAAAACCAGAACACTTGATTTCTAAAACCAAAAGCTTATTTAAAGACTGTGATGTGATCTTCAATCTGGCTGGGTATTATTTAAGGTTTTCAACTAATCTCTTTTTACTTTTTTCAGTAACTGAGTTGTACATTATTGCAAAAATAGCCATTCCTCCACTCAAACATTGTTTGAAAGAAAATCATAGAACCATTAGATATTGATATATTTGATGATCTTAAAAAAAAACTGTGTGAGGAAACATATGGTGTAATAGTGTATTTTTGGTTTAAAAAATTCCTCATAGCCTAGCAACCTAATTGAAATGTTGAGTAAACCAATACAGAAGTAAAATTTTAATCCCAGCATGGTGGCATGTATCTGTAACCCGAGCACTTGGGAGGCTGAAGGAAGAGGATTGTGAGTTCAAGGCTGGCCAGGACTACCTAAGTTTGAGGTCAGTGTAATCTACATAGTGAGACCTGTGAACAAGATAGAAAGAAGGGAGGGAGGGAGAGAAGGAAGGAGGGAAAAAGAAAAAAAAGGAAAAAAGGAAAGACAGAAACAATACTTCTAAACGTACCATGTTTGATTGTAAAACTGAACTTTTATCCAAACAAGTCAAAATCTCACTTGAATCCAGCCTCTTTATCACCTGTTGATGCTTTTTCTAATTTGCCAAATAAATTAGGAAACATGAGTCAAAAATAGTACAGAGCAGAAGAGATAAGAAATGGAGATTAGAGAAACAAGCCTATGATAGTCAAGGAAAAAGCACCGTACTGGAGAAAAATAAAAGAGGATAGAGTTTGATTTCTTATTGTCACTTCAAACTGTATGATAAGGTCACATATTTAAGGAGCTTTTAAGTATAAAATTTCTGCACAGTGCCTATAGTTTCCTTCTAAGCCACTTACGTTTTAAATCCAGTAACTATGGAGAAAATATGAATGTGCTGTTAATATGTGTCCTGTTAATTTTGAAAAGATGCTATATTTCTATAGAATGTTGGAAATACATAGTTTTTTAAAAAAATTTGTTTTTAACATTAATTTTATCTTGTATATAACAAGACTTCCCATTTGAGAAAAAAATAAAAAGAGAATCAAAAGTCATCGCAAAGGCATGAGTTTGATTGAAACTGGTAGCAGCCACAACCGAGTTTCCAGACAGTAGCTGTTGTAATCACTTCTGCCATCCCTGGACCTTTCTACTTGCAATGGAGACATCAGTATCCCAATAGCCTAGCCATTGGCAGCCTCTTAAGGGATGGCACCTGTTCTCACTTGTTGAAAGAACTGGTTGTACTTGCATCTCAGAGAGGACACAGAAGACTAAGCCAAGCACCGTAGGGGCCAAAGCCAGTCCCCTGCCTTAGCAGGTGCCACATTCTTCCTCTGGCACCAGGCAGACCACTAGAAGACCTGGCATCATTGGGAACAGTGCCAGCCTGCCAGTTACATTTTTATAAAAATGAAATTTAAGAATTTTTCTTAATTTTTAACCAGACAATGAAATTACCACTCAAACATTTGACAGGACTGTGAGACTGGTTTGACAAGTGTAGAAACTCCTATGTGCCAGGATCTCTGTTATCTTTTTACTTAGGCCCCAGCAAGTGATAAACTCATTAGAAGGGAAGTGATTTTTTCTGTGGCTGGCATGGCGCTGGTTCAGGATGAGGAGGGGCTACACAAGAGTTTTGCAAAGAAGGCCCCAGATTTTCACAGAGAGGAGGTTTAAAGTATCCATTTAGTATTGGGATGAGAGAAACTGATGGAAACAATACCTGAAACAGGCTCATGAAATAATTAGCCCAAATCAACAATTCATTATCATTACAGGGTTTGTGTATTCATAGATGTCTCCTTCCTTGGTCAGTCTAGAGCTTAGTTAATGTCAAGACTAATGTCCAACAAAGGCATGGACAGAACATAAAGATGTTTAGTTAGAGGGCTTTTCCTCTATATTTGCTAGGAAATGCTGGGTCAGGGTGATGGGACAAATAATTAGCTTTTTTTCTTTTTTTTTCTCCATAATTTTATTGATAAACAAATAGCAATGAGACAGTTTCAAATCAAATTGGTAGGACAGTTTCAATAATTAACACATTTCATACATTCTTCCTAGTGGTTAATTGCTGTACAAGATGCAGACATGATATCCTATTTACAAACACCATTA
>NW_004524695.1:6583050-6639511 GCF_000260255.1 Octodon degus | reverse complement strand
ATAAAGAATTATATACTTCTTATGTTTACACAGAAGTCCAAAAATCTCACCATATACAGCCTTGAAGCAGGACAGTCCCGCAATATTCCTTTACCTATCTCTTGCTGTCATTCACCACCCCTTTCTTTTTGAACAGTCATCTACCCGAGAGATAGCACAGCAGCAACTGGCATGTCATGACAAGCAGCCTGTATTCAGAAGACCTAAATGACAGGCACTCCAAGCATCAAACTACTATTACAGATTATCATCTTCAGTGCAGTTGCTTAGTTCACAGGTATCAGTCTATATAGTTAGTCAGGGTGAGAATCTTTCCAGTTAACTGCTAGATGAAAAAAATAATCTGGAGATTCTCAGGATCATTGCCTTGCCCATCTTCTACATAGAACTGTATGGCTTGACATTGTCATGTTTTCTAGCTCTTCTCCTTTCCCTCTTTTGATTAGTTAGTCCTCGAGATCCTGCTTTCCTTTTACTTGTATTATACCTTTGTATTTGTATTTCTTCTTTTGAGTTCTTATACTAGGGAACCTATATGGTATTTACACATGTGTGTCTGGTTTATTTCACTTATGAGTATATGTTCAAGTGGCATCCACTTCAATATAAAGGCTTCGAGTTTATCATTCTTTATAGCTGAGTAATACTCCATTGTGTAAAACTACCACATCTTTTTCAACCTTTCCTCAGGTGATGGACATCTTGATTGTTTCCAAGATTTGGCTATCACAAATTGTGCTGCTATAAACATAGGGACACATATATCCCTATGATATGATGTTTTCAGATCCTCTGGGAAAATTCCCAGTAGAGGAATAGCTGATTTAAATGGGATTTCCAGTCCAACTTTTCTAAGGAGTCTCCACACTGATTTCCATAACGGTTGTACCAGTCTACATTCCCACCACCAGTGGAGAAGGGTTCCTTTTTCCCCACAGCCTCTCCAACATTTGTTGTTGGGTGATTTCTTTATGAAAGCCATTCTTTCTGGGATGAGATGATATCTCAATGTTGTTTTAATTTGCATTTCACGGATGGCTAGTGCTGTGGAGCATTTTTTCATATATTTATTCGCTTCTTTAATTTCATCCTCTGAGAAGCATGTGTTCATCTCGAATGCCCACTTCTGGATTAGGTCTTTAAATTTTGGGGCCCTAGTGTTTTTCACTTCTTTATAAATTCTAGAGAGCGGACTTTGTCTGAGTATTTATTTGTCATGATTTTTTCCAAATTTAATTCACTTTTTTCTGCACAATAACTCTTATAATAACTCATTTTTGCATCACTGGGCCTTTCTAGTTACAAAGTTCAGCAACTTTCTTTCAAGCTAAAGAATTTTGAAAGGTGTTCAGTATTATTTAATGACAGATATAGATTTTTTTTTTTTTTTCAGAACCGGTGATTGAACTCAGGCCCTTGTGCAAGCGCTGATTCTACTGAGCTGTCTCCTCACTCCTCAGATATAGATTCTTAATGCACTGTTAGACAATTTTGTTCTTGTGCAAATATCATAGAATGTGTTTCTACAAATTAACATAGTTATAATGTCAGTAGGTGACATAACTAACCTATGGCACACTGTCATTCACACAGATTGACCAAAATGCTATTATGTAGCACATAGATGTAATTGTTTACTCAGAATAATAAATCTTTATATTTTTAAAACTCAAGTTTTGGGGACTGTATATTTTAAGTTATTAACTATCACTTTCATTTTTTAAAATGCTTCTTTTTTCCTTTCTTTCTTTGGGTTCCTTTTGTTATTTTTAAGGATCGAATCCAGAACCTCACATGTAATAGGCAAGTGCTCTACCACTATGCTACAGTCCCAGCTTCTGAAGCAGTTTGTATTTGCTGTACAAGTCTGTCATCACATGCTCTAAGTAATAAATGCTATTACTTTGAATTTTACAGTATTGAACAAAAAGGAAGTGATGGGCTGGGGAGATGGCTCAGTAGAATAAGTGCTTGCCTGGCAAACCCAAGAGCCTGAGTTCAATTCCCAGTTCTGCCAAAAAAAAAAAAAAAGGGAAATCACCAGCTTTACCCTTCCAAACTGTGTAAGCTTGGGCTAAGACCACCTAGGCAGGGTTGGTTTTCTTAAATGCAGAAAGGATAACACTTACCCCACAGGATATTTGTTAATGAAATGAGATAAACCAGTCCATCCCCAGGCCACATTATGGTGGTGATGCTTATGTTCATAGTTTTAGTAATTCATAGAAGTTAGAAAGTTAGACTTTTTCCATGTGATGGTTGAATTTTCTTGTGAATCATTGCAACTCATCCATCCACCACCAACTTTATTTGAAAAAAAAAAAACAAAAGCAAATGAAAAACTATGACCTTTAAGTTAGACATTACTTGTCAGTCTGGGATACCAAAGAATATTCCAGGTGGAATACACCATAGGCCTTGGAAGAGCTGGCTGTTTATGACTGTTAGTGTTTTTAGTTTGTTTGGTTGTTGTGGTGGTGGTGGTGGTGGTGGTGGTGGTGGTGGTGGTGGTGTTTGTGTTTGTGTGTGTGTGTGTGTGTGTGTGTGTGTAGGGTCTCACTACACAGCACAAACGCATAGTGATCCTCCTGTTTTCAACCTCCCCAGCACTGGGATTACAGGCATACTAGTGTTTTCAGAAGCAAGCCAAAGTTAAATGTTAGGTCCCAGGTATAATACTCTGACCTTTCTGTGATTTCTAGAAAGCTTCAGGAGGCTGTCTAAACCAATCAGAAATAACTGGTAAAGAAACTGAGATAACCTTTGAATTTTAAACTTTTTCCCAGGTCATTTTTTTCATAGATGTGAGTGATTACTTTTGCTTCATCCTGAGTGTTCCTTCAAGTGTTGGTGGTGGGGCTCACATCTTGTAAAGGAAGTGTCATGGTTCTGTCTCCTTATTGTGACCTGGTAAGCAAGAACCCTCCATATCTATCTTTCACTTTCTCCGAATCTCTTAATCTCTGAATAGCAGAAGCCCAGTGCATCTGTGTCCTGCTGAAGTCAATCTTGAGATGAGTATGTTTTGAATGTGTCCCCCAAAAGCAATATTTGGAAAGGACCCCCCCTTGTGGGAGTATTAGGAGATGGGACATGTATGAGGCAGTTAGGCTGTAAGGGCTCTGCTTCTGAACACCTCAACAAGTGGGTTGCTAGTTACAAGACGTTTTAGGCTCTCTTGTGCCAGCATTCTTTTGCCCTTTTTGCTTTGCCACCTTCTGCCATGTTACAGCACAGCAAAACCCTCACTAAATACTGGTCCCTTGACTTTGGATTTCCCAGTCTCCAGAACCATGAAACAAGAATTTCTTACCTTTATAAATTATCCAGTCTAAGGTATTCTGTGGCAGCAGCGTAAAATGGACTAAGATATCTAACTGCAGATCTTATGTGTTGACTTTAATCTCAGTTTTCTTAGTCTGCATTTTGACATTTGCAGTTCTGTACTTCATATGCTGTAACCTAATTCAAATCAAAATGACTCTAGGTGATCATTTTGAGAAAATGTTTTCATTTTTTTCTTTACTAAATAATGAATGTAATAATGAAAATGCTCCTTTAATTTTTACTTTATCATATTGATAGAATATAGGCTGTTAATGGTTATTACATTGCCTTTTAGTTTCTTTTACCCAGGCCACATAGCTGTATTCCCAGCTACTTGGGAGACTGAGGCCGAAGGATTACAAGTTCAAGGACAGCTGGAGCAATTTAGTGAGATCCTGTCTCAAAATAAAAGTAAAAAAGGCTGGGGATATAGCTCAGTGATAGACTCTTTTTGAGTTCTATCCCCAGTGCTAAAAAACAGAAAAAGAAAAAAAAACACCATTCTTTCTAGACAAATAAGGGCCACAGAGATGGAAATGGTACAGCACTATATACCACAGGAGATAGCTGGCTAGGATGCCTGAACCTGGGAGCTCCAGCTCACTTGCATAGTAGCCTTGAACAGCTTAATTCTGTTTCTTCTGTGAGTTAGAAAAAACAAAAGTACATGTGAAAATGAAAAGGAAGGAACTGCGTGAATAAGATTACTATAACCGCCCCTTGTTCTAGGTAGTAACAAAATGATGGAATTCTATTAAAGCCCTGGGAATAAATTAAATCCTTTGAGGAAAATGTCACAAATCATTAGATTGCAATTCAGCAATTTTTCATAAAATATGTGTTTGACAGTTTACCTGCAAAAATGTGACTGCACACCTATTAAGAACACTGGTTCATTTATTCATTCAATCAACAAATTTTTATTGAGAATCTTTTCTAAGCTAGGCCTTGTTTTAGAAATTGGTAATAGAGCTACCAATAAAAGAAACAAAATCTTTTTTCATAGAATTTAGAATCTTGTAAGCTTAAAAATTTTCAGGGCAATTAGCTCAAATCAAATAGAAATTTTGCCCTACTATAATACAATCTTCTTATGCTTCATGCTGTCCTATGTACCATTTAGTAACAGAATTGTTTATTATTATGATTCTTGTATGTTAATGAATAGGTACTCATTTGCAAATAACTGTTTAATCTGTAATTAAAATCTGGCAACTCTCTTAAAAATACAGACAGTTAAAATGCATAGTCACTGGCCTGCTGTACTGAATAAGCAATTGCAAAACACTAGGAAAGGCATATCCCATTTATCACTTTTAATGAATCTCTCACCCCGGTCCTACTTTAAGCCCTTGATGGTATTCCTGTCATCCTACCCATATGCTTATAAAAGCATTAACTGTTCCTGAGTCTGTGCATGCCTTAGTATAAAATCAGAACCTCCAGGTTTTGATCACATGTAAGCAGGCTAAGAAAAAAATCTTCATCATTACCATAGCCTCATTACGATGATGGGTCTCTGACCATATCTTCTTGTTTGCTTAGCAATCTGAAATTCATATATGCAGGGGAAATTTTTCTTATCCTTTTGAAAGAAGAATGATAAATATTTATACAGCATACAGCTTTAACTCTTTCAGGCAGGCACAGGATCATGTTTTAGAGATGACAAGAAACTGTTTTCCCTACCCACCCCAGCACAATTCATCTTTCCAATAGCTAATGAAAAAAAAAGTGAATTGCAGATTTATCAGTATTGGCAGTGTTTCTTCCTTTCTCCCATTAAATATGCTTTGTCTTCCCTGCAATCTTTTTGAGTCATAGCTTCAAAATAGGAACAGGAGTTCTCTCTGCTTTTCATGGATGGTTCCCCATGGAGCAGTGCAGCGCTGGCCTCCAGGAAGGCTGACTTGCTCTTTGCATCCAGCATCCTGCTTCCTCCTGTACCGTTCCACTTAGTTAGCACATTTAGCAGTAATCTAGGACACTGATGGGGAACCTTTCAGAGCTCTGCACGGTAGGAACAGCCTGCTGTAGCACATGTGCTGTTGGTTCCCTACCACTGATCTAGACCATTAATAGTTACATATCCATACAGTATTGTTATGACAATAAAAATATACAGTGGTGAAGTTGGGATACGGAATGCATTCTGCTCACAGAGCCTTTTTTTTTTAATGGTAAATGGAAAGATGGTTGAAAAGTTGAGGTTAGTTAAGCAATACAACCCCCTCCCCAGAGCAGGAAGGCTGTCAGCGGAGTTACCCATGATGGTCCACCATTTTTTTTTTTCCATCATGAGCCATGGCCTCTGAGAACAAGCTGTGACTCCCACCTTTGACTCCTAAGAGACAGTCTGTTAATCTGAAAACAACTCGTCTCAACCCATATAATTATTTTTGACAATTTCTTTGAGAAAGTAAATAAAATTTTCAAAATGCCAGTTCTCTTCGGCCACCTACCCATGGGCAGACATTACTGATACAAACCTGGTGAGTGCCTGCAGTGGGACAAAGGAGCAGGGGTGCCCAGGCCCCCACCAAGCTGTTGGGCCAAGGCCAGCCCAGCTGTGGCCACAGGGAGCCAAGGCCACAAGGGCCTCCTTTTCCCTCATGGGTCCTTCAGGACACTTAGTACTGAATCTCTTCTTTGAGAAGCAGAATATGTGAGCCACAGACAACTTGATGGCCTATTGATTTCTCCAGCTACCCCCACCCCTTTAAGGTAAGGAAACTGAGGCTCATAAGTGAACTGATTTGCTTACAGTCAGCCAGCTAGCTAGTGGCAAGGGTGAAAGGTGGCGGAGGCCTCCTGTCTCCCTCCTCAGCACTCTTCCAGCTTGAGCTGTTCATTGGCCTACATTCTGTCAAAATGGAAGGAACCCTAACTCACCTACCCAAACAGCTCACGTGAGCAGTCTGATGGGGTTCAAGCTATGAAAGCGTGGGGAATGAATTTTAAAGTAAAGGCAATGTTCAATTCATAATAATGTGTTAAATCTGCATGCTACTTTTTGACAAAACTTCAGAAGTTAATACACATGTATACGTAAAACAATGTGATAACAGACATTGGGTGGGAAAGAAAACCAGTACCTGCACTCTAGCTGAGAGATGGAAAGTGGAAACTGAGTCTAGAATGCTGAGCATCTTGCCACATAGAGAAACTTCTATAAGGACGAAGATGCTGCCCTGAGGTTTATTTTAACCCCTGAGGTTTATTTTAGCCATGTACACTGTTCTGTCACCAGCAGAGTACAATGGCATTAAAATGTCTCACCTCGGGTGTCCACTCTGTGATTTTAATCACTTGATTATTCTCAAGGCCTCTCGGTTCCTGAATTCCCTAATTTTACAGCAGATTGGAAAACCCAGACTACCTGGGTTCAGTAGGCACTCCCTTGCTGCTCCTGGGAACTGGCTGGCTTTCTGCTATTTAGTCTCCAAACGATTGCAGTGGCTCCCATCTACAGCAGTGAGAAACAGCTTTTCCTGGAGCAGCTTGCAGACACAGTGGTGTTCAGACTGAGGCAGAACAATGTAGTATTGTGTTTGGCAGTACAAGCTATTTGAAAAAAAAAAAAAAAATTCAAAGTAACCCTCATACTGAATTCCCCCTTGAAAGGTGTTACTGATCAAAATGTACAGCTCAGAATTAAAATTTATTTGGATTAAATAATTGTGTCTTGTTTTCTTCCCTCCCCATTCAGTCCTTCCCCTGGGCTGACTGATAGGAATTCCTTGGCGCTTTCATCTTTCTTGGTAATCACTTTGAAAAAAATATTTTAATTCTTGGTTCAAGTGGAGTCTTATATTCTTGGGTTATTTGTATATGAAAATCTCCCCAGGTGCTTGTCTACAACCTCAATTTTGTGTTGCATTTCATATTTTTTCACCTGTCTGTCCTCAAGAGGAAGTAGGGAGCAGCTAGGGCTGAACCAGATGACTAACACTTAAATTGTGTATGTGTGCTTGTGTGCATGCATGTGTGTTTGAGCACTCAAGTGTGCACCCTACCAATGACTGAAAACTGTAAGGTTTCCAATCTTACAGCAGATTGGAAAATCCAGGCAAACTACCTGGGTTCAGTAGGCGCTTCCTTGCTGCTACTGGGAATTGGCTGGCTTTTGATAGGATTTTCCTATCAAATTCTAAAATTTGATAGAATTTTAATTTGCTCCATTGAATCTAAGGGAAGTAACATAAACGAGGGTGGGGGACCAGAATAAGTGAGGGAAACAAATAGATCAGTTTTCTTTAAATAAAGCCATGTGAAGCAGGGGCTGTATTTTTCTCAGGCCATCTTTGACTTTTCTCAGTATTATATTCCTCTAAACTTCATAGCAGGACTTGTGTGTGCTTGAGGAAGCTGCGTTTTCACAGCAGAGGAGGAAATGGGCATAAAGGACAGAGATGCAGGTGCACAGTAACACAAGTGGACCTTTTCCATTGCCTGAATGCCTGGCCCATAAAGCAGCAGCTCTCAGCCCTGCTCTCTGGGGCTCGGAACTAAGCCAAGAAGCTGGCGGGTGCGTGGAGGGAGCAGGAGCAGATAATTGTTATTCAGTCTTCTTCTTTAATGAGATGTATTGCCCACTTCTGAAAGACTGTGGCCGTGTCTTTTGTTATGCTAATTAGACACTATTAGAGCTTGACTGTCTTTGATTTCTGCTTAATCCTTTCTGCTTCCTCAGCCTCAATCCTGATTGGCAAATGGTTGAAAGATGGTGGGGCGCTGCACCTCTTATTTATTGCTGGCATCTATGCTCAGTCCTTTGGTTAAAGAGTAGATTATTAAGATTTACCTTACCAAAAACAGTATGTATCTTGGATATTCGTGTTCAGTCTTTTATTAAATTAATTTGAAAATGAATAATTTCTGCCTTTTATTAATTCTAAGTGCCATTGTTATTTGTATGGTTGCTTTTACAGCCAGATAGAATGGGAAATGACAAACTGGAAAATTTAGATAGCCTTTCCTTGGTTGCCTGAATTTACTTAAAAAACAAGGAGCAAGTTTATCATACAGTTAAGATTTTAGGGGGCTGTAATCAACCAGGAAAATAGATGAATAATTTAATGGTCAAAACAGCAATTTACCAATTCAAAATTCCTGCCTTTACAATTTGTAGATACATATACATGCTTTCCTAAAATTAATGCATTGTATTTTTATGATTTCTGCAATTAAGAGTGGGGAGTCTTTTCCTAAAAACTGTGTAAGTGCTCAGTGTGATCCTTTCTAAATTATGAAATGAGGCATTTCTGTTACCTCCTTAAAAAATATATTTTAGAACAACCTTGTACAATAAAAATACAGAGTAAACCACAGATGTTATTTTAAATTATCTGGTAGCCACATTAAAAAGGCAAAAAACCACATTAGTTTCAATAATACATTTTATTTAAATCAATATATCAAAGTATTATTTCAGAGTATTATGGCAACACAAAAATGAATATTTTCCGTTATTTTATTCATGTTAAGTGTTTGAAATCCAGGGTGATTTACTGTGTGTATTTCAAAGCACATCTCAATTTGGGTTGACTGCATTTCAGGAGCTCAGGAGCTGTCTGTAGCTCGCAGCCACTGCAGGAGGTGGAGTAGTTCAAAGCCAGTGAGTAACTTACCACTTCCCTAATACGCATGTCAAGCAAAACTCCATTTTTAATGTTACAGATTAAGTATTATGAGCGGTATGACCTTGACCAAGTCACATTCTCTGATAGACCATGGTTTTCTCATGAGTTGGAACTAAATGACCCATTAATTCTTACCTTTTATCCATGCCAGCTCTGAATTTGTGGTTTTAAAAATTCACTTTTCCTCAGCCTCTTTCATAATCTAGTATTTGAAAAGCAGCTTTCTTATGCCAGAAAGGAAATTGGAAAGTGTCCAGCATGCCACACCCACAGCTTTGTTCCTCCAAAAGCCTGTATCTTTCTTCTGAGTAGCCTGTACCTTAGCGGGTGCCTGGAAGAGCAGTGTAGCAGTGTGTCTGCAGGGAGGTGCCTGCTGGACCCATTCATCTCTGAATGAGGATTTTGACCAGAGGTTTGAGAGGGCTTGGCAGGTAGGCAGTATGGATGATTAGGTTACACAAATACTGAATCCTTCTCTTACTCTATTTTAGCCTGTTCCTCTTTTTTCCTCTCTCTTCCTTTTGTTTGTTTGTTAGTTTGTAATTTGGCTTACATATTATGTCATCAGTGAAAAAAAAAATCTCCCAAACATAACCTTGTAAGAAAGTAGCCTGCCCAGGAAGGCTAAACTGTGTGTGTGTGTGTGTGTGTGTGTGTGTGTGTGTGTAATATTTGTTCTCCCCAGAAGTATTCGTAGCCCAGTATCCTTACATATTTTTGTCAATTTGTGGAAAGAAGGATATTTCTTTATTCAGTGTTTATTCTTTACCTGAGGTGAGGTAGATGTTTTTTCATATATGTATATTGATAATTAAGAGTTTTTTGTTTGTTTGGAATTTTTTTTAGCATTTTCTTTTTCTACTGGAAGCATTCATTGTCTTCTTACTGTTTTTAAAGTGTCTTTATTGATACAGGTAATATATATTTACATAGCTCATCATATGTAACTAAGTCACAAGTGCTACTGCTATTTTTCTGTTACATCTATTTATTGTTTGTTTCTTTGTACCAGGGGTTGAACTCGGCACCTTACACTTGCCAGGCAGGCACTTATGCCACTGTGCTATATCCCCATCCCTTTTCTATTACTTTTAAACTTATTTTGGTGGAACCGGGGATTGAACTCAGGCCCTTGCACTTGCCAGGCAAGCACTTATCCTACTGAGCTATCTCCCTGGCCCTCTTTTAAACTTATTAATGGCACTACTTCTTATACACTAGTCCTTCCTTATCTTCAGGAGATACTCTCTTTTCCAAGAACCATATGAGTACTATCTGAAACGAAGGAATATACCAAATCAAATCATGTAATTTTTTTTCCTGTATGTATCTACCTATGATAAAGTCTAGTTCATAAATTAGGCATAGTAAAAGATTACTACAATATCTAATAGTGAAATAAAACATAATAAAAGTTTTGTGAATGTGGCCTCACACCTTCTCTTAAAACATCTCAGTATGTTTGTACTAATGGGCAGGTAGCACATATGGATACTCTGGGCTACGAAAAGATTCATACCCTGGGTGGGATGACATGGAATAGCATTAGGAATGGCCTCAGATTTCATGATGCTGCCAGAATAGTATGCAATTTAAAGCTTATGGACGTTCAGTCCACACTAGGTATAAGTCTTTGATGCTGGAGAAGGATCCAGGCATCCTGTGTTGTAAAACTTGTTTGCCATTGCTGTTGGCTTTCCAGTAGCAGATGAAAATAGCTTTGTTGGTCAGAATGAGGATTTGTCTCCAGCTGGGAAGAGGCTGCCTTAAGTTTTACTTACTGGGGTGAGCACAGGGCTAGAAGAAAGCCAGTCAAAAAAGGAAGGTAAAAGCTGGAGAAGATTCACAAATAGAAAAGACTTTATGGTCTGATTTGATTCCGCTGAACTGCCTTGAGTCTGGTCTTTGTAATCTACATTATGGTTTCAGGAGGAAGGGTTTTGGAAAAGCCAAATTGTGTTTAAATTTTTTCTCATATTCAAATTATTTCTAAAGTAAGAAAAAGAAATAATAGGGTCAGTAAAATATTCATGGCATTTAATCAATAACCATATATTAAATACTTAAGCATATAGACATTCTGCTTCAAAGGAACATTCTTTACCTTTTGAATAAATATCCTAAGTGTCGCTAAACAATATTTGTTTTATAGAGGGCAATATTAAAAAAAAAAAAAAAACTAGTAGAATGCATTTTTTTTTTCACTGCTTAATAAGATTGTGGCACAAGCCTAGCTCCTTTGACAACAACTGCCAATATCCGGTCTTAGAAATCCTTCAGCTGTCCAGTACCCTACTGGCCCGCATTATAAATGTGATGGACGAGAGGCTCATTTCTTGTTAGCTATGCGATCATCATTTATGACACACATTCCTGTGTTGTGGCCCTATTTCATTATAGAATGCATTGTGGAATAAGGATGATATTAAATTTTAATGTTATTGCTATTACTGTTGACTGTTTTAGCATAAGTATGCTTGGTTCTTTAATTCCAGCATCTACAGGACCAGAAAACAGAAGTGTGCATAAACAGTGAGGAAAATTACTATATACCCTGGAGACCCGGCATCACATGCTCTGCCTGTTGTGAATGATGAATCAAAATGGAAAGGTTATCATTTTCATTAGCTAAGAAAGAACAAGCCCATACTTTTCTCCAAGTGTAATTACAGCAGTTCACTGGAAACATTACACTGCAGTAATTAGTCTAAAGGTGTACGAGAGAGCAGGCTTTTGCACAGACACTAGAAATATTATTTCAGAGTTTAAGGTCACAGCCTTGTGTTTAACATGTTCCAGGCAGCTTGGAAAGAGAGAGACAGAGACAGAGAAATTAATGTGGCTGCAGCCAAAGAAAGACATTTGACATTTCCCAGAGTCATGCTTTCAGAAACCAGTCAGGTAGAAAAATTGTATTTATTATCTACAAAAAAAATCAACAACAACTTAAAAAATAGTTGCATGTCAGAATACTTTGTAGATAAACAGATAAAATCCAAATTACTCAGACTGTAATATAAATGATTGTAACAACTTTTGTTACCTACTTTTTCATCCTTAGTGCTTTCCTAAGGCAAGGAAAGGACAGAAAATGGGGAAGCAAAATAATTTATCACCTTATAACTTTTTAAGAAATAAATGTGGATCCTATATAGATCATCAAAACAATCCATATATATATATATATATATATATATATATATATGGCTTTTGTAAGGTTTTTGTTGTTGTTACTCTAAATAGTCAAATTGAAATACTGAAATTTTCCCATCCCACTACTTTAGAGCAAAATTGAGATTGGCATTAGTTTCCAAACCATATCTCAGGTTTTCTAAGTGTAAAGCAGAGGTGAGAGAAAAAAGTAAATTTGACATAAAGTTTATATTTACAGCCACATGCAAGTTGAAGAGAAACCTTTTGCTTTTTCTAGTGCACAGAGTACTTGTACAAGGAACAGTTTTTCTTGAGTTAATGGTATTAACCCAGATATTCTAATGCTTTTGTTTAATTTGAGTAACATCTGCCTTTCTTCAAACAATTCTTGTCATTTTTCTCTTCAGGACCTTATATGGACTCGCATAGGGTACTATCTGGGACAAATGGGGAGCGAGTATACTTGAATGAGCATTCATCCAACAACCACATTATGTTGGAAACCACTGCTTTTTAGTGCAAGTGTGTGTTTTATGCATGTTTTCCAGCCATATGGTTAGAACTGATGTTTCTTACAACTTCAGGCACTTGGGAAATTCTAAGCATAGATGTGACAGAAATGACACAGCTAGTTGATTATGTAACTTGCTGGAAAATCTATCTAGAAATTGAATCTTTAAAACATTGCCTTTTGTTTATCACAGATATTCCTCTACCTAAGGAGAAGGAATACACTGCAGAGTTAGAGCCTCAGTGCTTAAGTTTTCTACTGCTAGCAGTGAAATAGGAGGCCCTGAGCAGTGGAGATTGCTCAGAGACCTCCCTTTCTTTTTGCTACTGCCACTGAGCAAATCACCCATCTTGCTGCACCTTAGTTCCCTCTTTGAAGGCAGAGCAATTAAGCCCCTTTTGTCAAGCTAATGGAATGATGCCTTTATTTTCTCCTCTCCTAGTTATAAAACAGTAAGAGCTTTTCCCATATCTTCTCACCTAGACCTGAACATTGTACCACACCCGCTCATTCATAGCCAGGACCACTTGGCAGCAGCACTGGGAGATCACCAGTCAGACAGGGTCTTAGAGGGCCTTTTCCTTCCTGCACTGCCCCTCACATCAAGGACCTCATCCTTGGTGGGATGCAGCCATAGTTTGAGGGGATTTTTTCCTTTTGTTTGGTGGTACCAGGGATGGAACTCAGGACCTTGCACTTGCCACGCAAGCACTTATTCCACTGAGCTATCTCCCCAGCCCCTGGAGGGATAGTTTTACAAGACCATTTTCATAATTCATTCTTTATAAAACGGCTTTTAAAAGTAAGGTTACGATGGTCTGAGTGAAGTTCTGTGCGGCCCAGGAAAAGTTACTTAGTCTGCTGACGTTGTGACTAAATTATGAAGTACACCTGGTTTCCAAGAGCAGGTGTAAAGCCTCAAGACTGACTTTGAAAGTCCACAGAGCTGCATTAAGGGACAAACTAGAGGTAAAAACTGCCCTTTGCCTCAGTGAAGTAGGATCTGTAGGATCTTGACAGAATGTTCAATGTTGGTAGAAGGGAAGCTGGGTTTTCCAGGGAGGTAACAGTCCCGCGCAAAGCTTTTAGCTCTAACTTGTCACAGAAATTGAACATTTCTTTCAATTAACTGTGACATACTGATACAGTAAACAAGAAAAAGAGTCATCTTTCTTAGGATTAGAAAAAGGGCTGTGTAGACATTGACAGACTTTTTAAAGAAAACTTCAAGTCTCTTGATAGCCTTTTTTTTTTTTTTTTTTTTTTTTTTTTGCAGAACTGGGGATTGAATTCAGGCCCTTGCGCTTGCTAGGCAAGTGCTTATTCTACTGAGCCATCTCCCCAGCCCCCTCTTGATAGCCTTTTGAAAGACTTTATAAATGTTTTTTAGTGGATATTAAAGATCGTTGTTAGTTAAAGTTACAGAATGGCTGTGATTGCGGTGGGCTTCAAGCGTACACTTGCTTGAAGAAAAGAAAGAACCTGTCTTGATCTGATCCCCACAGTACCTCATGGGCATATCAGTCCCTGACTTCCAGGTCTGCCTCAATGGACTCAAGGCTCTGGAACAGATACACCCATTAGTGTAGTAATCCACCTTGCCTTCAGCTCTTCTCCATCCTGTGATTTTCAAAATGGCCATTTTGGTTTGTTGGTTGGTTGGTTGGTTGGTTGGTTTTGGTGCCAGCAATCAAGTTCAAGACATTGTGAGTGCCAGGCAGGCATTTGAGCCACTGAGCTATGCCCCTTATTTTGTAGATGAGGAAAGTGAAGTGCCCTAATATGGCCAAGGCTCCTTCACCTTAAACCATTAAACCATTCTACCAAGATCATAAGTCATCTTCCACAATTCTACCCAAATCTGTGGTTTTGCAAACCCTTAAGATGCCTCCCCGTGCTTCTTGTCATTCTTTCTTCCTGACCTTCACCACTACAACTGTCTTGAAGCCACCTTCTAGACCATTCTGCAGATCTACAATTTCAGTTTAATCATCTCTGCTGAAATGCCAGTCACAAATTTTATGAAAACCACGATTTCGAGGATTTTGCTCATTTTTCAAAGTGATATAACCTTGCATTCTTTTGGGTGGCTCTAGCCTTTGGGCAAGGTTCTGCCAGTGATGGAGAGATAGTGATAGAAGTCTGCTTCTCAGCATAGCGTGGGTGAGACACAGGTTTCCTGCATCATCCCTTGAGAAGCTGTGGTGCTTCCTGCTGAATTGCTTATCTCTGCCATTAGTATAGCAGATTGCTTGGTGGGGTGGTCTTAGTGGCTGAAAGACTTCTACAGCTTGCCTCTTTATAGCAAAGACCCTCTTAGGCAATGGCGAATCAACTCATACCTGTAAGTCTTGTTGTCTGCAGGTCTTTATTCACACTAAGTTATATTGCAGAGGTGGGGGTGGGGAGAGAACAGTTGCAACTTGTAGGCAGAAGCAGTTGGTTTTAGAAAAAAAACTTGAGGCTTATTTACATTTTCTTAGCTCTTATTGTGACCAAAACCAACTCTTCCAGAGTTTGATTTGAACACTTTCCTTCCTTAACTTCTAGTTGATTTTAAGATTATTTGAAATAGTTGTTTATCTTAAAGGTTGTATTTGAGTATTCACTGCAGTGTAAGTTCTATAGATTGCATCAGCTTATGATCGAGCCCTCACCTTCCATGCTCATGTTTGCTCAGAATACTTTGGAGAATTCAGGGAGTCTCACCAATGAGATGAAGTCCACCACCCAGGGAACAAAAGTATGACTAGAAAGGCATTTGCCATTATTACTCAATGCACAAAACAGTTCTCCTGTGATCCCTTTTGTCCAATAATGGTTAAGTACTCACCTACAAATACTTCTCTGATGGTTGGTGGAAAGCCTAGCTCTCTACGATATAAACATAGCAAGTCTTTCTAACTCTGTATATTTTACTGTTATCATTGTAGATATCATTGGAAATACTAGAGGAAATAAAACAGCACAAAGTATTTCTGCACCTGTCCACATCAATTCTAATGGGAGCAGAGACGCAGCACACCCTTTCAGTGGCTCTGCATCCTGACACTGCCAGTAATTTCCTGAAAACTTAATGGTAGATGAAATGTAATTGCAGATTTCCTTAAGAACCATTGACAGATACTTCTCCTAAGTTATAAGCAACTCACCTTATGAATTGTGTGCAAACATTCCAATTTTTCTTCCAAGAGTATATACATCAGTGAAATCCATTATTCACCGGTCTGTTTTTCATAGTCAGAGCCATGCAAGCAAGCTCCATAGAAGTTGGAGAACTTCTATGGAGCTACTTGATTTTCTCATGTTGGAGGAACTTTTACTGATTTTTCATAGACTTCAATAAGCCCTGCTGAGTACCACTCCAAGACCTTACAAACTTTGGCTAAGTGGGCTACATTTTGAATGAGATGGTGAACTAGATGGCAGATTGTGACGTGTTAGCTATTGGCACTGAATGATGAGAAGGAGTGTTTCATTTCTTCTTTAATTGTTAGGTGGTCCAGTTAGTGCAGCTGTGTTTATGTTTCTGAAATGATAACTGCCTGATCACTGTGACAAGTCCCTACAAAGGAGAATAGGAATTTCTTCCTAAGTCATCTTGCCAGTGTACTTCAGTTCAGGGGGTTTATTTATCAAGCCGAAATGGTACAAATAATTGCACGAACTAGTATTCAACGCAGCTGGTTTGCTAGATGAGACATTTTGACAACCTTTTTTTTAAAAAAAACTAATTGATACTTTAAATGCTGTACTTTACCGTGGAATAAAATTGGAAAGGATGTTGATTGTTTTGTGTGCTTGTTTATTTTGGTTTGTTTTTGTAGAGTCACATTTCTTTAACCATCATTTGGCTGATTTAACTTCTTGGTTATTAAAAATACTTGCTTAGGGCCAGGGAGATAGCTCAGTAGATTAAGCGCTTGCCTGGCAAGCGCAGGGTCCTGAATTCAATCCCCGGTACAAAAAAAAAAAAAAACCTTGCTTATATTGTCAGATCAAACAGTCCTACTTTCTGCTGTCCTTCTTAACAGAAAATAATTAAGTGCTCATAGAATCAGTACTCCAGCAAAGACAAAGAAAATACATTTAACCAATAAATAACTGTGTGAATTAGTAGTTTCAGAACCATATGCAGTATGCAGAATGTTGAAGTGCAGAGGCCTGATGACTAGCTTTTGAGGCATTATCTTTAGTGTTACATGCCTCATAACTCAAATTAATGTTTATTACTATTTCATATTGCCAAAATATTTTCATGAATTTGTATTAGAAGCAGCTTGTTCTGGCTTGTTTTGCAACTTTGTTTCAAGAAACTAAGTGATATTTACAAGATTTTGGTATGTCTTAGAAGCTTTAATTATCTTACTTATGTGGAAGGAAGAAGCACAGTCAAGTTCTGTTTCATAGTTATGTAAGAAGAGACCATACTTTGCTAATTTTGTCACTAGTATAGTTAATGAAGAAATTTGAATTGGTCATTGAAACAGTGTTAGCCTTTAATAATTAGCTGTCTACCCTTTAAAATCAAGAGGGCCCTAGTGAACCCAGAATTATTTGGGCTGGCATTTATTTTTGGATTCTCAGATACTTTATCTTTCCTCTTTTTTTTGTCCCTTCTTTCCACAGATTGGTGAAAAACAACAAGTGTTAGTAACAGAAGAATCTTTTGATTCCAAGTTTTATGTCGCACACAACCGATTTTATGAGCAGGTAAGAGGCATTTCAATGTTCTTCAGCTTTCTCCAAATAAGAACTCAGAAAGTTTAAGCAAATAGGATTTTCAAGGGGAATGGGTTTAATCATGCCACACAGAGTCTATTTTATAGCATCAAGGCCACCAGCTTACACTGACGCTTATCTTTGTGTCTTATTTTACAGAATCTTCTCCACAAAAGCCTAAGTGTATTTTAGATTAGTGTGCTTTAGTCCACACTAATCTTGGATAGGGCCAGCACTAGACTTTAACTTCTACCTTGATAAAAATGCTGGGAGCATAGGAAGAAAAAGAACTCCTAGGCTCAACTCAATCTGTGGGAACAACTGTGGAGTCCAGCATGAGGATGCAAGCGGGTTCTCTTAGCAGTTCTGGGGGATCCCCATCGGAGCGTGGTGCTGTATGAATCATTGTGCATCACATTAACTTGTATTAGCATCAAGTTTTCTCACTTTCTATTCCTTTCTCAAAGAGAGACAGAGACAGAGAGATTGTTCTCTGGCATAGGACCAGAACCAGCACTGGAAAGAGGGACCGTGGAGGCCAGCATGGGCCTGTCATGGGCCTGTCAGACAGGGCGTGGGCAAGGGAAGCCTTTGAGCTAGAAAGTAGGATGGCAATGGTTGGGGTGATCTCTGCAATGATATTCACTTGGAGTAATCTTAAACTGGGTTTTAGGTCCTTAGAAAATATGGAGGTTGAGACACACTAAACTTTGTCCAGCAGCAGTGGAAGCTTCAGTGGAAGGAGGACTCCAGTGCTTCGAATTGTCGCCAAGTCTCTTCCTCATTGCAGGCTCATTATGAGAGACCAGGGTCCCCATCTGGCCTAGAGAGGGGGAGGAGTGGGATTATGCTGGAGTTACCTCATTGGCCCTCATTTTTCTCTTGCCACCAGGGTTTGTGCCACAGCAGGAACGTTTTTCCATTCATTTTGAAGGCAGTAGCACACCTCGTTAGCTGTTTCCTCCCATTTAAAGCAGCTGGGTCTTTTCTGATTATTAAAACAGGAGGAGAAAAAACCTTGAGCCTTTCATTCAGATCAAGGCAGCAGATCTAGGAGGGCTATTTTCCCCCAGAGTAGTATCAAATCCTCCAGGGATAGTTTGCGCTAGAGATTTTCTTATTTTAGAAAAACTGATTCTAAAAGGCTTTCATATGCTGACACCAAAGCTCTTTTAGTTTGTTTGCTTGTCATGAGTAATTTGCCACCCAGGTGACCTTTCTCCTACACTTTGATGAAGCTAACCCATTGGTCATAAAAATCAAACTCAGAAAGGCCAAGATCCAGTTGGCTTTTTAGAGAAATTAGCTGTGGAACTTCTGGCTCTCTTCAGATGTTTTTATCCATACAATTAAGCCTATCTAAGATGTCATTAGAATTTTTTTCTAAATAAAATTGGTCCCAGAGGTGAAGATCATACCTAAATTTCAGAGTATTACAGGGTTAGAACTAGTCTTATTTATTTTGTATCCTAACTTGAAAAGACTGGCATGTAGCTACATAACTAAAATAGAAGTGTGAGAGAGACTTAACACACACAAACTACCTATTAGTCCCTAAGGACTAAGGAGTGGAAACATTTGCTCAAGGTAAACAAGTACTTTTATCGGTAATCTCTAGTGGAAAGAGACCATCTGATAGTTTCCTGTGAACTAGCCAAGTACTTTTAGAGCAGCTGGTTCACTATGGATGTAGGCTCCAGTTGCTCATACACACACAGGCTTCTTCTAACGGAGCCAAAGAAATGGGTGGTAGACACTAGCCAGGGGAGTCATGTGGTGCTGAACACCAGTGGGTTGTGTTAGTACAAGGTTGCTTTTAGTCTCCCTCTTCCTCTGAAACATGTGTTTGCACATGCATGAGTGCACACATGCAATCATATGCAGGCTTCATTTGAAGTGTCTGCTCATACCATTACAAGAGCTAAGTTGGAAGGTATTGAAAGTATTAGGCTTTCATCATTCTTGGCTCAATTTTCTTCATTGCATGGGACAGTCATGAGCAGAATATCAAAGGCCAAGTTCAAAAGAGGCTGACTGGCTGCTAGAGACTTACCAGCATCTGGCTATGGGCAGGCACTTCTGTGAGGAGTCCTTGAGAAAATACCTTTTAAGGGCAAACTGATAAGTATGAATCAAGTGTAGACTTCAGTGAATAGTAATGCATTAGATTTGGTTTATACATTATGACAAGCATACCATAGAAGCGTAAGATATTAATAATGAGGAACTAGGTGTAAGGCATATAAGAACTCTCTACTGCCCTTGCCATAGTCTATAAATCTAAAAATATTCTTAAAGTTTGTTTTAAGAAATTGAGATTTCTGATTTTTTTTTCTAAGGTTTTGGTGCCAAAGAACCCTTCATTCATGGGAAAAATGATCGAGGTGGACATTTATGAATCAGGAAAACATTTTATGAAAGGGCAGCCAGTATCAGATGCCAAAGTATACACACCATCCATCAACAAACCATTAGCAAAGGGAGAAGTTTCAGGTTTAACAAAGGTAAGTACAAGATGCTTTGCTATCTGCCCTGGCAGTAAAGCAACAGCTGTGGAGGCACAAGGATTCCAGACCACACTCCTGTTATCATTTATAGTTCCCTTTTTATGTATGCATGAGGCTTTTATCCTTTCTGACAGATTGAAATCTGAATTAGAAAGATGCCTTTTTGCTGATGCCTATAGCTTTGCTCCTCTGCCTGTAGAGGAAATAAGCCATTTCTGCCTCCCAGCTAGATGCAAAGGATAAAAGCCATTATATGCAGGTAAAAGATTTAACTGAAGAGGACCTGATCCTGTATGCTTCTGTATCCATAGATGCCAAGTGTAAGGGGACAAAAGGAAGGAATGTTTTCCTGCCTGCAAAACTGTTTATAACGTAGTAAAACCTTATAGCTGGACAGGCACTAAACCATGCCACATATATGGTTATGATGCCTTTCACTAGGGTGTTAGCTGGATATCTACTTTGGTTGTATGGAGTGAAAATCAAACATTTTTTTTTCTTTCTATAAAAATGTAACTTGACCTCTATTTTATACCTTGGTAAATATGGCTGTTTGCCAAGCTTTCTCTTACATTTCATTGAGCTACAGTTGTAAAAGCTGATGGAGTGTGAAATGAAAATGTGTATCACATTTCTAAGCATCATTTGATGTCCTTTCTCCAATACAATTGTTAAGTGCTACAAAAAAAAAAAAAAAGTATATAGCAATGACTTAGCATACAGAAAAAGAGATAACTGATACTCATCTGGCCGTGTAATTCCAAAATTGTTTTAATATGTGTATAGCTCTTTCCTCAGATGAATTAAAGGGCATGTTAATTAAAATGAAGGAACTCTGGCTTCACTTTGGGAATAGTAACAAAGAAGGTACTGTTGATCCATGCTCCTGCTGACAGTGGTGCTCAGCTGTGTCCAGCAGAAGCCGCACCTCTCCCAAACATGATGAGTGTATGCGAAGGAACTGAAGTAGTACAAGGGTGTAGATGTGGGCTAGCTTTTTTCAAATACTTCACAGTGTCACCCTGCTAAAATGCAAAAAGCATACCCATTTGTATTTGTTCTTTTCTGTAAAAAAACAAAACAAACAAAAAAAAAAAACTCAAAATTAAGATGGACAATCTGGAGGGAATAGTAATCTAACAATTAAGTTGTATCATAGAGATTTGGCTCTTTATGTATTAGCAGAATATTTTTGAAATTTTTCAAGAAAGGTGGCTGATTTTAAATTGTCAACGTGAAAGGGATTTCACATCAAATGGCAAATTGTTATCTCAAAGGTCCTGTCTTCATAGGCACCTACTAAAGAGAGTAGTGTTCTAAAATAGCACCATTAATAATGCGTAAATAAAGAAAAGTAGCATCTTCTTACTAGTTCCCTAACTATAGAATTCCTTTCTAAAAGGTCAGCCTCACTTAAGTTGAGGCTGTTAGACTTTTCTGCTTTCCCTTCACTCATTCCAACCTAGAAAATAGGATCATCAGTTGTGCCACTAGCCTTGCAATGTGCAGGATGGCCCAGGGGTCCTAGGTAAGAAGAGGGAAGGTCAAGTGACTGCTGGACCCACTTGGGCTTCTAGACATAGAAGCTAGCTCTCACCTGCTCATTCTTTTTTTTTTTTTTTTTTTTTTTTTTAAGGTACTGGGGACTAATTCCAGGAATTCATGCTTGCTAGGCAAATGCTCCAGACTAAGCTGCATCCCCAGCCTTTCTAAATTTTTATTTTGAGACAAGAGCTCACTAAGTTGTCTGGGTTGACCTATAAATTTGTGAACTGCCTGCTGTAGCCTCTCAAGTAGGTAGGATTGCAGGCGTGCATCACCATGCCTGGCTGCTGCAAACAGACTTAGATTATGCGTGCTACTAATTGGTTAGAATCTTGGATTTGGATATGTATATTCAGGGAAACAGCAGGCATACCTTTCACCACCAATTGTGCCTTTCTATAAACAGAAGAACGTGGCTTTTACTCTTCAATGTTATTTTTTAGTTTTTAGAGGCAGGCCAAACTTAGTGGGACTGAAAGACCTTATTGGTGAACTTATCCTAATATTACACATGGTTTTACTAACTATAGATCCAAAATGAATTGAACAGAAAGAGAAAAATTTTGTTTTATAGAATTTTAAAGTAGATGATAGTGGCTGTGATCTAGAGGCTTTGAGCTCTCTGACAGCAGACACAGGTACTGGAACTTGCAAATGGAGAAATCCGCTTACCTCCGCAGGGAGGCAGCAGTGCGGCCTGCGTGTTCATCTGGGCTATCATGCTCCCCAGGCACTTAACTCCTCGGGCCTTAGCTGTGTCTGCGAGCTGGGAATGACCATGAGTATTTCCTAGTGTGAACAACAGGAACACCGTCCCCGCTGCATGTAAACTACCTAGCTCAGTCCCGCAGCACAGTCCTCAATGGACTCTACCCATTTCATTGCATCTAAAAAGAACAAATTCTGAGCATATCTCACACTGACATGTTCTTGTTTTTGTTAATGGTCTGACCCTTGAGATGTTGCATTTGTTAGGCATAAAGGTGTTTCTCTATGAGGATGATCATGTCAGTGCCAGAGACCCAATCTCATCCAAATTTCTTCCTTTATGTGTTTCTTCGGTAGGTAAGTGCATGTTTGCAGTATGTTCATCTTACCATCATCTTGGAGTTAGAATTTCTGAATTTTCAAGACATTTCCCCAGCTTTCCTGTGGAATGTCAACACCTCCTTACATACTTTACACTGAAATCTAGAAAGCCTAAAGCATCTAACGCAAAATACTGTGCTAACTTTTCCCCAGCATTTGGTGTGTTTCCTGAGAACCATAGAGTCATCCTTCCAGCCATGAGCCCCATGCTTCCTCTGTCCCACTTGTGGCCCTGCTGACTCCTTTCAGCAATACTGGGGAAGGAACAGCAGCCAACAGAGGAGGTCGAAGCCAGGCGACAGGGCAGATTACAAGGTTGTAGTTCTTTCAGTGACAGATTCATTGGCCCTGTGTATGACATTAGTTTCCCCAAGCCTTGGCTGTCTCACATGTAAAATGACAGTGAATAGTGGTCATTAAGGAGCCTTCTAACTCTAAGACTCAGTGACTGAAATATTTCATTCGACAGAAATGGACTAAGTACCTACCTCTTGGTAGAACTTTTAATAACATAGATAGTAATAGAAATTAGGACTTATTTTCAAATAATGATAAGATGCCCATAACAGTGAAAAACTATTAACAATGTGAAAGGGTTACTGTCCTCTAAGAAATTACAATCTCATGAAAAGGACATTTGGAAACCTCTATGTATGGCTATCACTCTTGCTTTGTTCAGTTTGATTAGAAGAAAGGAAGAACGTTAACTATATATACTGATATCTGTGAACTAAGCTACTGCACTGCAGATGGTAATTTGTAATAGTGGTTTCATGTTGGGAGTGCCTGTCATTGTGGTATTCTGAATATGGGCTGCTTGTCATGACATGCCAGTTACTGCTAAGATGTCTCTCGGGTAGGTGGATGTTCAAGAAGGGGGTGGTGAATGAAAGCAAGAGACAGGAAAAGGAATACTGTGGGACTGTCCTGCTTCAAGGTTGTATATGGTGAGATTTTTGGACTTATGTGCAAACATGAGAAGCATAGAAGTCTTTATCCTATTTTTAAAATATAATCTAATTTTTAAATGTTTTTTATCATATTATGTAAGGACTTAAAGTTCAACATATCAATACTTGATGAAAAATACCTGTTCCTTATTATGCCTAAGATGTTTGAAATGCAGTGAGATAGTGAGGTTAAGCTTGATAGCCTAAATCGTTTGATAATAACAATAAGCTTGTCTTCTGGATGGTTAACAACCTAAGTTTGCACACCAAAATTAGAGAAAAAGGAGGGCTACAAGGAAAGCCAACATTTTGGCCCTAGCCTTCTAAGGTCAATTAAGACTCAGGACATATGAGAACTTGTACTGTAACGTCATGTACCTCGGTAGTGTCCCAAATTTTCTGATCAAGAAGATTATGGGGCCAAAGAGGAAAGTGATCGATGATGTAGAGTGGGCCTAAGGAGAGTCACATGGGGAGAAGACACTCTCTCAGGCTTTCACAGAGAGCACATTGGCCAAGCATTGGCCGTGACTCATCCACATGGCTGACACTGACAAAGGTTCTACAGTCTGAGGTACAGGATCTCAGGATAAATCCTGAGGGCATTTCACTGACCTTCTCAGACCAAAAAGCTACAACTCTTGTTGCACAGGTCCTGCTTTACCTTGGTCTTAACCATCCAGTAGAAAAGTATGAAGACGAAATATAGGAAGTAAAGCCATGTTGTTATGTTGAGCTGTGGGGGACTCAGGTCAATAATTTCTGACATTGCCAGTTAAACAGAAGACCCAATGCTATTATGGGCTACTGGACTCTTTTAGAATATTTTGCTGAGTTTACACACCTGTAATATTCAACAACGGAACTTAAAAAAATTGGGGTATAACTATGAAGGTCCATTTTGTATCTGTGTATTCAAAGTGGTTGGGATAGATATATAGTTGCATTCTCTTAATGAATAGAATGATTTTTTCTAATGGTGTTTGTAAGTAGGATCACAAGTCTGCATCTTGTACAGCAATTAACCACTAAGAAGAATATATGCAGTGTATTATTTGTTGAAACTGTACTTTCGATTTGATTTGAAACTGTCTCATTGCTATACGTTTATCAATAAAACTTTGAAAAGAAAAAAAAAGAAGAAAGGAAGAACGGGAGAAAACAGGGAAGACGCAAAATCACTCTGGTTATTATTAGGGAAGATGGGTGTGAAAAATGTTACCTCTAAATGTAAGTAAATATAATTAATTTCAAAAAAGATTAGATGATACATAGTTGAAGGCATCCATCCTGAAGCTCAGAGGGCAAAGTATAATTAAAAGGAAGCTTTTCTGTGAGGCCTGTCAGGGAACATAGTACTTAGGATGGGAGAAGGATAAACAGAGCAGGAATACACAGGCTCATATGGATGTTCACCCTCAGCATGTGAGCCCATTACTCTAGATGTCACCATTGTCTGGACTCATCTGGGAGTTGCCAGGTTCCAGCCCTGGCCTCCTGAGTCAGAGAAGGACTCAGTGGGGCTTCAACAGGTTCTTGGCCGACATTGAAACACACTGCAATGTGAGACCCACTATCCTAGGGGGGTGGGTGTGCTATTTATAAAGCAGTTTTAATGTTTTCATGTCCTAACACTACACTCTCCCTGTACTGACTTCAGAAACTGGTTGAGCATCTCTTTGGATGATGGAGCCTGTCCTGTCTATGTGTATTAATGATTCTTCAGAAGGGCGATGTAAAAAAGGGAGCGTTGGAAAGGGTGTGTGTATGTGTGTGTGTGTGTGTGTGTGTGTGTGTGTGTGTTTAGTGAAAAATGGCCAGAGGGGACACAAAGCTTGCATAAAACAGTTTTCAGATCTTAAGGGCATTGCTTGATATTTTTACCAGGCACTCAGATGAAGCCTAATTTTATGATCACTTATCACAGTGATCTTTTCCTGCAGTTGAAATCTCTATGGAAAATTGTTGTGCTGTTCAGTCATTCCATCTGAAGAAAAGATATGAGAAGACAGACCTGCTGTCACCTGCACCAAATCCATGGCCACTAAGTAGTATTAAAAAATGATCAAAGATTGGGATCTGTTTTGGGTTGTTACTTGAACTCTATTATGGGCATCTATTCTTGGAAGTTGTCAAATGTACAAAAATAGAGTGTAATCATCCCACATACCTCCTACTCCCTCTTGCAGTTGTCAGCTCATGGCCAGTCTTGTGTTATCCATGTTCTCATCTACTGCTGCATTCTCTACCCTGAGCACATAGAATGAAATCCCATTTATCATTTTATTTCATCAAGAAACATGCAGTAAATATTTCTAAGATGAATATTTCCTTTAAAGCCATAATCATAATACATGATCAAATCTCAAATTTATTATCTTCAGACACCACTGGCTAACTGCTCCATGCCGACTGCTGTAAACCAAAACTGCATTCACTACGCACTTATGATGGACCCGCTCCTGTGCTCAGTAGATTATATGCCTTAATTTACACCATCCTTAAGCCTACAAAGAGGTCACTGTTATTATCCTAATCTCATCACTGAGGGACGAGATCATCTGACACAATAAAAATCTCACCCAGAATTACAAAACTAAAATATGAGAAAGACAAATGAGATAGTCTCATTAACGTTCTTTTTTTTTTTTTAATATTTTTTTTTTTTTTTTTTTTTTTTTTTTTTTGTGGAACTGGGGATTAAACTCAGGCCCTTGTGCTTGCCAGGCAAGTGCTTATTCTACTGAGCCATCTCCCAAACCCCTCACCAACTTTCAAGACCGTGTTTTTAGTTTGTTTTGTTTGGCAGTACTGGAAGTGAACTCAGGGCCTCACACCTAGGCAAGCACTCCACCACAGAGCTATAACCTTTGTTAAAATTTTGAGACCTGATCTCATCATGTTACCTAGGCTACCCTCAAACTCCTGGGCTCAACTGATCCTCCTGCCATAGCTTCAAAAACTGTTGTTATAGGTTTGGACCACCACACCATGGCCTGTTACTCTGTTTTAACTGTGGTAAAATACACATAACATACAATTTGCCCTTGTAACTGTGTTAAGTTTATATTCAGTAATGTTAAGTACCTTCATATTGTTATACAACCAGTCTCTGGAATTCCTCTCATCTTGTAAATTGAACTCTGGGGTGTTAAGCAGTAACTCCCACTCACCCCTCTGCTAGCCCCCTGATAACATCTAATCTACTTTTGTCTCTGAATTTAGCTGCCTTTGGTACATCGAATAAGTGGACTTATACTGTGTATTTTTGTGACTTTTTATTTCACTCAGTATATAATGTTCTCCAGTTTCATCCATAGTATATTATGTGTCAAAATTTCCCTTCTCTGGAAGGCTCATTAGTATTATTCCATTGTTATGTGTAAACTGCTTTTCATTTCTCCATCTATCACCAGACTTCTGGAGGATATTTTTTGGGTGGGGGGGACTGGCTCAGGCTGCCTTAAGGGCAGGTCTAGTGTGGCATGTGGAGCTGGGGATTGAACCACAGTCCACTGCGCCTGACTGGGTTTGCCTGAGCAGGCACTTAACCAACTGAGCTAACTGGCAAGCCCCCATCACCATACTTTCAGTTTGCTTCTGTATTTTGAGTATTACAAATCATGCTTGCTATAAACATGAGCACACAAGTAACTCTTAGAGTCCCTACCTTTGGTAACTTTTTTTTTTTTTTTTGAGTAATTGCCTACAGTTTTCCAGAGAATTTATAACATTTTACATTTGCATTAATTGTGCACATGGTTTCCAGTTTCTCTGTGTCCTCACCAACACTTTACTTTCTGTGTTTTTGAGAGCAGCCACTCTCTCAAAGGTGGGTGTGAGTCAAGACTGCATTTCAAACCCAGGTCCTGTGATTCTCTTTTTTTCAATTGCAGGAGGCTTATGTGATAATTTCTGGATTTTAGTTTCTTTTTTATATACCAGAATAAGCTTATATTTGATACAAAGAAGGAAAGGGCAGTATTAATCATCTTCTCTGTGTTCAGTTAAAAATGGTGTTAGAATGGTATGGGCCATAGACAGAGAATAGGAACACAGGGTTGTCTCATCAGAGGCTAACTAGGTTTACCAGCTGGGTTCTTCTTGTATGGCTCATTGTACAACAAATCATTAGAGTCTTACCATTTCTCAGATCGATACTTATGAAATCAGAGTTGTTCTGTGTCTAGAAGATAGGAAAGAAGAACGTTTTCTTCTCTAATGTTCAACTTATAAATAGCTAGTTATTGCAAAGACTTTTGTCTTCATTATTCATTCCTAGGAGTAATGAATCACTTTAAAGAAAGGTGGAGTGGCTTTGTGAAAAACCAAGCAAGGATTCTAAATCTGTCGGAGTTGGATTCATGTTACCATGACAAGTCCCATGTTTCTGTACAACTTCTATGAACCATGGTGACCACAAAATGGAGATGACAACTGATTCACTGTGTAACATCAGATCTCATTACGTGGGTTTAAGTCTTTTCCACCACTTAGAAAGCACGTGGCCTTGGAGAGAGTCAGTCTCTCTGCATCTCAGTTCTGTCCTCCCTGTGAGGCTGATTGTAGTATGTGCTGAATGGTAAACACATAAGAACAGCCCCATAGTCAGTAAATGCTGGCTACCTTTCCTGTGATCATTATTAACATTGTTGGGGATACATGCTAAGACTTTTTTTACTCTAACTGGTGAAGGTAGACCTTGAACATGTTTTATTTCGAATATCTTCATCACCCATGGATTTTTCAGAGTGGCAGGCAGTGAGACCTGATCAAATGATGAGGTTCCCCCACATGATGAGGCTGAGAACAGGGATGCTGCTGCTGTCTTATAGCATTGGCTGGTCTTCCTCATGGGCATTTCTTCCTCTTCCCTTTCTTCTTTATATCCCCTTTTAAGGGAGAATGCTCTAGAGTGGAAACTTGGCCCTTGCATGTTGCTTCTCACAAGGGAACCAGCCCCAGGGTGCCTGCCTGCCACCTGTTTTCCATCTACTGGGACTTTGATCCTAATAATGGATTCGCTTGAATGGTTAGATAGCTGGGCACCAATATAGCCAGCTGCGCCTGAAAAGGAAGCAGAGGTTTTAAAGGGTGGCATGGTTTTCCTCATTACCAGACAAAAGGCCAGCAGGATATTCAGGTGTACTGAGTTTTATGTATAAACCACACAGTATTTGCAGAGCTTTGGTCCTTAGAAAAACACTGTTAAAATGCTTTCCTCTCCATCTAACATTCATTTCCAAAACCACTGAAGTGAAAGGGTCTATTAGTTCAGGGCCAGATTGGAAAGCACATGAAGACTGCATTCATGAGGTTAAGAAATGGCTTAATAATTAAGTTAAAACAGTTGCAAGTGGATCTAATTTCAAACAGATCAGCTAACCGTGTTAGAAGCAAATGAGGGTGTGTTCCTTCCTATTTTCCTCCCACCCCCAAGATACTTGCTTCAATTCCAAGAAGTTTTTCCAGTTCCTTTTTTCTTTCTAAACTTTATGAAAGACTAAATTCTGTATTGCCCATATAGTACATTGGTGTCACAAACAAAACCATCATGTATTTAATGTTTTATTCATTTCTTTCATGTTGCATCTAATGAGGTTCTTTTGCAGATATTTAGGGCATGTTTGAGTACATTCATAGCTTTTGTTTATTGCTATTGAGCTGTGTTTTACTGGACATGGCTGCAGAACTAACTTGATTATGTCAGTGCAAACTGTGGTTAGCATGTGTACAATACCTTCTGTGTACCAAGTTGAGTACAGTCCAAAGTATCATCAAAGTGAGCTGATAGTAAACAATTAGCTTTCATTTTACTTGCATCACTAATTGTGCAATCATTGATAATTTTCCTCCTCCTGAGGGTTGTAGCTGGGGCATGGCAAGGTGGAATTGCATGCATCAAGAAACTAATTGTGCTCTGACAATAATAAGATCTACCATTTAGTGAGCCTCTACTATGTACTTAACACTAAGGGTTTTTCCTCCTGATGCTCTGGTTTGTTATTCAAGCCTGGGCTAGGGCCACTAAATATAGTATCCTCTACACTGCTGTGTATACTGACAAAGAAGCCTCACAGGGTATAACTGGGCAGACACAACCCCTGTCCCTGTGAGAGTATGGACACCGGAACAGTAATCTAGAGACAAAGACACCAGCAGACTCTTATGCAAGGAAGGCAGAGAGCAAGAGCAAAGGTCCAGGCCCTTGAGCCTGAGTCGTTCATGCAGGTAATATGTGGCTTCTTATACTCATATACTTCTAATTTCATTGAGCATAGTATATGATCTGGGCACTGGACTCAGTTTTGGAGATAGAAATAATGAAGGCAGTTGTGGCCTTCATTAGTTGGGGCCACCTGTTCTGTTGGTACTGCTGTTCTGCTGCAAACCTTGTGGGAGGTGTTGGGTGAGCCCCATCTGCCCTGTAGGACGTAATTGCTTTTGTGATGAAAGTATAATTTAATGGGTAATTTTTTGCCAAAGCTAAAGTGAATCTACTAAGAGGTATTCTTTATCATGACAGTGTCAAGTGCAAAGTTTCTCCTGAGAACCAAAGCTGTCAGCAGCAGCTGACCCTAGAAAGTCATGAGCCTTCCTGTCCCTGCAGACTCTAGCAGAACAGTACCTTCCATTACAGGGGGCCTTCATTTGACATTACTTTTCCTTCGGATGTCTTTGCTTTTTTATCAATATCAAGTAAGATCCTTTGTCTCAGTTTGTCCAGGACTGTCCTGGTTTGTGCCTTTTCTCCTGCCCAAAAGGTTCTGGGTTTGGATGATATATTATACAGTCACCCTATGAAGTCCCAAAAAGGTTCAGTCCTGTGTCAAGCATTCTCCGGAGTCCGAGGTATGATTTTGCCCTCAAGGAGATTAAAGTCTAGTTGGAAGAGAATATATTTGTGATATTACAGATGTTTATATCTCTCCAGAATTCAGGTGACTTGGGGAGATTAGGTTATAAGTGCAGAACTCCCATGGTTGGAAGTGAGAGCCTAGGAGCTGCTTTTATCCTTACAGCCATAGCAGGGGACAGCAAGAGGCACTGTGTATGATCCAGGAAGCAGCACCTCCCCAGACACCAATCCTGGAAGCATCTTGATCTTAAAACTTCCCAGACTCTCAAATCATGCAAAATGAATTTCTGTTGTTCAGAAGCTGTGCAATTTTTGTAATAGTCTAAAGGGACTAAGACAGTAGATGCATACTACATTCTTAGTATGAATGGCATCAGACCGTAAAGGGTTGGAAGGCCTCCAAAGAGGTATCAGGGAATGTTTCTTGCAGACAACAGGAAAAGACTTCTAAAGAGATGCTAGGTAGTTCATGAATCCTTGGAAGAGCCAAAGCTAGATCTTTGTTGAATTTTATAGAAACCACACTCAGACACACACAAGCACTGCTGCTGTTAAGACATTTCTCCTGTCCCACCAAAATCAGGCCCATGCCCTGTCTGCTTCCTCCTGCTTCCCAGTCAGGGTCTGACTGGGACCCGGATCTTGTGTTTGTACCCTAGGGACGGAGAAGCTTGGGAAATTTTTCTTGGAATTCATATTGGTAAGGTAGAATTTACAAGGTAGGAAACTATCATTGTGGAGAGGATATTTAAACAGTTTCCATTATAGAAGGTTTTGTGGATGTGGTGAGATTAAAATTAAACTTTGAGAGTAAGAGGACTAAATCAGGTAAGTGAAGAAACAAGTTTTTCTCACTGTGAAAGGAACATAATTCAAGTGGCAGAATGCACAGAAATGTATCTGACTTTTTGGGCCTCAGGAAGCAGTTATGGGCATTTGGAAGCCAGAGGGAAATAATGTTGAGTATGAAGACTGGGGCTTCTGGGTTTTAAAGTGAAATATGGTTCATTCCTAATAGCTGTGGCACATGTATTAGTCTAAGATCAGTTAGGCTGTGCTGCAGCAGTAGATTAATCCTGAAATCTCAGGTTTATCACTGCAGAAATATTATGTAGCAGGCACTTTAGAGTCGGGATTGCTCGACAGTCACTCTGGGAGGGACCCAGGATGACCATATGTCTTCTTGGCAAGGAAAGAGATATGCCGGACAAGCTGACTTTCCAAGGAACAAAATGAGAAGCTGTATTGGCAGTCAAGCGGCTATATACCGTTCATCTTTTTCCTAGATTGGCCAGTCAGTTTTTTAAAAATAAGCAGGGGTTTGGGCGGGGAAGAGGAACAGTTTAAGAATTGAGAGCTGGCCAAGGAAAAGTGCTGAAGAGAAAAAGGTAGGCTTTTGCAGAGAACCATGCAGCACTCTTGCTCTCAGGAAGCCTGGGCCCTGGGTCTTGAACCCCACATCCTGGGGCCACTTTTTCCTCCCTCATCCGGTCCTCCTCATATCCATCACTATCCCAAGCTCTGCTGGGCTTCTAAGTAAGACACACAAACCGTGAAGGGACTTGAAGTTGTTCTATGGTTTCTCCAGTCCAGGTGAAACACCTGAGAGTGGAATTGCAGGATTTTTCCAATATGCACAGCACCAACAGTAGGGTCATGTTCTGGCCCTGCACACTTGTGCTTGCTTGGGTTAGGCTTTGAACTTTTGCCAGTAGCACATGGGTGAATTGGTTCCTTGTGTTTTTAACTTGTATCTCCCTAATTACAAATGAGGCCAAGCATTTTTATTGACTTATTGGTTCTGTGATGTATATTTTCATTTCTTCTTCAGTGAAGAGTATATAAGTCTTTGATTTATTTCTATTGGATTTCAACCTTCTTATGTTTAGGCTTTCTCTCTTTTGATATACAGTATTTCTGCATCTTTAGGGGGGACACTATGGTAAATCAATATATAAGTATAATTGAGATATAATTGAGATTTGTTTCATATTGGGTGTACCATTCTTGTTTGGCAGATTTTCCTTTCAAGACTGAATATATCATCCCATTTCTTCAGAGAGATATGCTATAATTTTAATGTGCATTCCCATATATATGTGTTGACACTTTTGCTGGTTTTAGAAGTCTATCTTGTACTTTTGACATTTGGATGTATATATGCCTAGGTAAAGGTCTTTTTGGTTAATTCCACTTTCAGTCCTTTGAGCTTCTCTTATGTGGATGTCTATATTTTTCTGAACATTGTGGAAGTTTTTAGGTATTTTACAAGATAGGCTTTCAAGGCCTTTCCTCTCCTAGAATTTTTATAATGTAAATATTTGCTCAGTTAATGGTGTCCTCCAGTTATGTTTTATAGACTTACTCTATTATTCTTTCCCTTCTGTCCTCATTTCTCCCTCTTACCTGACTAAATTAACTCAAAAGATCTGTCCATGAGTGCAAAGAATCCTTTGTTTATTCTAATCTATTGTCAAAGACCTTAATTATACTTTTTGTTCCATAGATGAAAGTTTTTAATTCCAAGGCTTCTGACTGGCTCCTTATTGTTTCTGTTTCTCCTGAATTTATCCCTTCTATTTTGCATTGGTTTTTGGTTTTTGGTTTTGGTTTTTCTCATTTCCTTATATTTTTACTGTTATTCCATTGCTGAGTTTCCTTAGAATTATTTTGAATTCTTTTTTTCATAACTTAATAGATTTCCTTCAAATGGCAACCTATTTCTACAATACTACTATGTTCCATTCAATTTCTCTTTATCACATTTCAGTTTATTTTTCTTTTTACATTGGCATGTACATACATCTGTTATTAACAGTCTCAAATTTTATAAAGAAAAGTCTGCAAGAAAAGATAGTTTTCATTGTTTACAAAGAATATGAGATTTCCATTGGGTAGTTGCTTTCATTCTAGGTGAGTTCAAATGAGTTGCTCGATGTTGTGAGTTCTTTGGTTGTAAGAGTGCAGCAGTTTATGAAAATAGCTGTACAATGTTACTGTGGACCAATCTTCCAAATCCACAGAGCCAAGAACCAACAGCATTAGAGTTTGAGATACCAACTGCCATTGTCTCAGTAATAAAGAAGTAGCATAAACATAGATGGCACCAAGGGCTCTGGCACCAGTGACTATGGTCCCAGAGCTCAGATCCCTGGGGATGAACATGGTAGATGCATTGTCCTGTGGCACCAACTACTACAGTGGAATGAATCTTCCTAAATTCCCATGGATGCACATAGGTGAGGCTCTGGCTGTGGGATGCAAAGAAAATTTTCCCTTGGGCATCTTTAGAGGGTGCCAGGATTTTTAACACTGCCACTTTCTCGGAGTTTTAGGAACTAGCTGAAACCTTCTCCAAGTTCCAAGGCCAGGCATGTGTGCTGCTTGGGCTTTTCCCACCAGTGCTGTAGTCCCAAATCTCTGTGTAGCCTGGAAAGAAACAATCCCTAGTTTCTGCCAGATGCATACAAGCAGTGCCAGGCTGGTACACTGGTGGCCAGAATCCTAGAGCTGCAGGATGTAGATGGAAGCTTCCCCAGAACCAGTGGAAGGAGACTCTCTAGTTATTACAGAGCAAGCATAGGTGGGAGTTGGGCCTTGGCTATGACAACTATTGATCCTGAAGCTGCAGGGCACTGAGAGGACTATTCCTTCATCCTGTGAGGTGTCCCCAGGCCTTCTGGCTCAGAGGACCAGTTGCTAGCCCCTAAAATGTGATGGTGCCTTGCAGTGGCTGTTGCAACAGCTTAGCTGCTGGCGGTTAGGGGGTTCCCAGTATGGGTTCCTTCCTTGAGCAGTCATGCTCAGACCAGCCAGCTCTCAAGGTTGGGTTAAAGTGTGTGAGGACTATGGGATTCCGCTGCCATTAGGACAGCGATGCTGCTGCAGCTTGTCCTTTCTGCTTACCACTTTCCAGCAATGTGAATATGCTGCTGCCACCTCCACCCATCCCAACACATGCCCTCAGCTGGGTTGGAATTGCCATGCACGATTTTCTTCTCTCAAGGGTTACCTTCCTGACTGCATGCTGTTTAGTGTTCCCATCACTTCCTTGCTGATTTCTGGGTTTGCCTTAGTGACTCCCCTCAAACTGGCTTTTTCTAGGTTGCTGTAAATCTGCCCTCCATCTGTTTATCCTGGTTTTTCTGGTATAAAGTCATCTGTGAATGGAATAAGTATCTTTTCCTGGTTTTTGGCTTGTCTTAACTTCCCTTTGGTGCTCTTTAAAATTCCATGTATTTATGAAACTTAGGTATGTCCCTACCTACTGGGTTAGAAATGCTTTCTTCCCACATTTCTAAAATGTTTCTGGTTTTGCTTTTACTAGGTAAGTATTTAATCCAGGTGGAGATGATTTTGAAGCATGGTGGGTAAGGATTAAATTTTAGTACTTTGTGTGATCTAATTAGGTGTTCTAGAAAATTGTACTGAAAGTCCATTTTTCCCACTAGTCTACTGTAGCTCTTCTGAGCCAAGTTTCCACATATGTAAGATAGTTTTAAGCCTCTACTTAGAATCTTTTTGTGTTATGTGGGATTTTGATTTGTTGTGTGGCTTTTTGGTTTTTGTTTTTATTTTGCCATGTAACAAATTATCTCACGATGTAGTTGTTCAAAACAATGAGCATCCTGCCATGTCAGCCTCGCCTCCAGGGTGCATTGAGAAGGCAACTGAGACTGCGCATGGTGGCGTGCGCCTGTACCCCCAGCACTTGGAGGGCTGTAAACAGACGGATCACTAGGAGTCCGATCTAGTAGTGAGACCCTGAACACCCTGTAGACCCTTTCCTAAAATACAAAACAGTGAGCATCACCACAGTTTCTGTGGGTCAGAATCCAGGTGCACTCACATAGGTGTGACTGCCAGTCTCTCTCAGCCAGCTGCTGCCAGGGAGGCAGTGTCACCTGAAGCCTCTGTCCCCAGGAGGGCCTACTCCTAAACTTGCTCCTGGAATTGCAACAGGAAGGCTTCAGTCCTTGTTGTGTTCAGTCGAGCCTCCCTCAGACCTTGTCATTTGGGTGTCTGCCCACAGCACCTCTCAGTAGAGTAGCCGGCTGCCCTCAGAGCCAGCAAACAGGCTGAAGATGAAAGCTAGGGTGTTGTGGAACATAACTTCAGAAGTAGCATCCCATCATTTTTGTCTGATACAATGAGAAGCACATCTGTAGGTTCAGCACATAGTCAAAAGGAAGGTAGTACCCAGGGGTCTAAATACAGGAAGTCAAGGACCATATTTGAGCTGGCCTTCCATGCTTTTAGTATTAATCTTTTCCCATTTATGTTAAGTGACTTTTGACAGGACTAGTATTTTTTACTTTTATTAAAAACTATAGTACCAAATCAAAATAGCAAGAATGGGCGTTATTAAAAGAACATACAGTGGGACTTTGGAAGTGATAGAAAAATAGGTAGAAATGTGAACTTTCTTCCGGTGGTTGAGTGTGCTATAATTACAGCAGTATAGTTCAGTGTAACTTTTCTTAACTAGCCTATCAGCATTTTCCAAGCTGAGTATCAATCATGGTGCTCTGAAGGAAGTATTTTACATGTTAGCTCATCATGTAGGAGACCATGAGTCAGACAAAACATCTCCTTTAGTCATTTTATACAGGTCATGGAGCTCAGTCATGGTAAAACTGTATTTCTAGTATCACTGAAAATGATGCTTAGACCTTGTGAGAGGGTGACAAAATAGGGAGCATCACCCGTGGCTTTTCATTTAAAACACAAACCATACATCTGCCAACACAGACTCCTGGTTACCTGCTTGGAAGGAAACTCTTAGGAGTCATTATTCTGAGTTGAACTGATTACCTAAACATTAAATTCAGTACACCCAATTGTTATGTTTATCAGTATCCTCATTTACCACTTCCTGTGTGCACTCCAATGAAATGAGAATAGTTTCAATTGTGGGTTAAGAGATTATTGAAAAAACTTCATCAGTAAAACATCTTAACCCAGTTCCCATTTCTTGTTTTAGTTTGCTATACCTGTGGAGTAGCTTTCATTTGTTCAGCTGTTTGACTTCAGGTGCCTATCGCTGTTGTGCACACTGATTGCAGGTCGCATCCATCCAGGCTGCCTGTTGCCTCCTGCTCTCTGCCAGGTCTGCTTCATGTGTGCCCATCTGTGGCTCTTGTCTCAGGAGAAAGAGCCTCATGTGACACATTCTAGAGCAGTTTCTAAACTTTAACCCCTTGCATAATTTCCTTAAGGGTAGCTATTAGAGGACTTCCTCTGTATGGCTTCTCTATGGAGAAAAATTAGCACTGAAGGAGAAATAAAAATAAATGTGTTTGTATCTCAGATGCCAGACCTCTGATGATATACACCCACTTTTAACATACACCCACTTTTGTGGCTGTAGATCCAGAGATGTTTTATATAAATAAATAATACACACTGTTGTCAAAGATCTTTACTCTGTATAATTCATTTTAGATCTGAATCTTCTACCCTATACCCTTCCTTATTTAGCTAAATGTATGAGTCCAAAAATTAGAAAAGTATAAGTGCATTTGAAAGGGAATTTGGTACTAACTTGAGGAAGGATTAAGAACATTGCAGATGAAGTCATTCAGCTAGAAACAAACAGCTAAGTGTTGAGAGGCATAAAAAAAACTCATGATGTGGCGGTTTGTATTAGTGATGCTTATGTTAGATATTTTCTTAAGTTTATATTTCAGGGATGAAAATGCAGTTATGATGGACATGGCTTTCTGATAGTACTGCACTGAGTAATGCGTGTTGTAAGAATGTTTCCATGGAGGGTTTGATTCCTGGGACTGAGTGCTGTGCCACTCCTACCCCCGGGGTGCTGAGACCACAACAGAGTCCAGGCATGATGGCTCAACGCCTGTAATCCCAGTGCTAGGGAGGCTAAAAACAGGAGTATCACTAGGAGTCCAAGCTGTGCAGTGAGACCCCGTACCACGAAAACAATGTTTCCGTGCCCTGGTCCTAGCCTTGGTTCCAGGAGGTTTTCTGCAGAGCCTGTATGTTAAAGGGTGTGCTATAAAGCCGTGTTTATTGTGAGGTCTGAGCCATCAAACAGTTTTTTCTTTATCATGTTATTTTGTGCCCTTCAAGCTCTTCACAGTGCCTCTGAGTGAGCCATGAGATGTTTTGAATCCATCAACTCCAGTTTTGGAGCTTATGAGTTGTTTTCATATCTCTTGAATCAAATGCAATACAGTTGTCTATACAACTATTTCTTTGTTACACAGAAAATAATAACTGGGTGGTGGGCAGATGCCAAGGTTTGGCTTTTGATATGATTATCTTTCTTTCATTTGGCGCCATTCATGTCTGAGGGTTGGGGTCCAGCAAGATGGATCACCAAGGCCACGCAGGGCACATCAGAGCTATTCCTTTGGTGGATGTCAAAGCAAAATTATTCCAAATATAATATGAAATTCATTTGATCATACAGCAGATAGTTCAGTAATTTATAGTCAGCCTTATTAGCAAAGCCTTCTGTTTACTTTGCTATCACCAAAATAAGATTAAAAACTCATCCAGGATATTAAGATTAAAGTGGTTTTTGTGTATATCTTCCAGCTTAAAATTTTAATGACTTGACAGCAGTTACACACATTCACAGTAAGGGAAGAACTTATGAATAATGTCTGATGTAGAACCACTCCTTCCTAAGAATGCTGACATCGTGCTCTCATCATGTAACTGTGTGACAGAGGTTATAAGAAGTAGATATTCTTCCAAAATAAATGAAAAGGCCTAATTAATCCCAACTTTAATTTGTTGGCCATATCACATTCCAGTGTGCCTATAATGCTGATGGGCTATGCATGTAATATTGTTTTTTTAACATAGATGTCAAGAATTAGAGAATACTTCCTGAGTTCAATCCCCGGTACAAAAAGAAAGAATTAGCGAATACTAACATCTTTACTTGGAGATAATCTTATGTGGTGTTAAATGCTCCTGTGGCTGGGAGAATAGCGGAGAAGAAGAGCTTGGCACCCTTCATCCCCTGAATGTCCTGGTATCTGGTAATGATATGAAGCACAGGCATGGGGATGTCTGTCAACCAAGGGAGCTGACAACTAGCATGTATTTACAGGGCCCTGGCAACCCCTGTAGGTGCCAGGGACAGAAGAAGGCATTTAGAAGCTGCACTGCAAGATGGGCAGACAGGTGGCAACTGTCTTACAGGGATGTCTTTTATTTGAACAGAACCAGACCAACTGTTCCTCATTAAAACACATTTTGCAGCATGTTCTAATATGTGCATGCATGTGGGTATGTTCTGAGAAAACACAGGAATGTGCTACCTGCAGGTCATGTTTACAGTCTCCTCGTGGCTCAGAACTGCAAGACAGAAGTGAGAAATGGCCTGGCTTTTCGCCTTTTGCAGGAAAATAAGAAATAACACCATTGCCTGCACAAGCTGCAGTGGCAAGGAGGGTGTGTGTAGCACATTCAATGGAAAGCTGTATCCTGAGGGTCATTTTAATAATCATGCAGGGCCTGGTTTTTCTCATTTACTTGTGTTGGATTATAAATGTAGCTCTGATGTATTGCTGTAGTATGTGCCTAGTATGACTAAAGCCAAATCTCTCATCTGCTTGACTGTTCATGCCGATACCCTGTTGATTTGGGTGATGTCAACTCCTTCCTTGGTAGCTTGGAGGGTTGGAGGAGAGAATGCATGGAAAGCACTTCAGGCTTTTCTTGGCACAGTAAGAAACAGCACTTTTCTACTTAGTATTTTTACAATAGAACCCATCTTCTGCTTCTTGCTAGATCCTTGAGCTTTGTGTTCTGCAGCCATCTGTCATACTATACTTTATCTGCATGTTTACTGAGAAGTAGGAATTGCTGGAGAGGTCTTCTAGTGGCAGATTTTCTTCCATTGGAACCCCAAGCCTATCCAGCTCCCTAGAAAAGGATACTTGCAAGTAAATGAAAATTCAAATGTGGAATGCAAAGGAGCAAGTAGAAATACAAGCATCCATCAGGAAACTAACTCAGGTGCACTTTCCTTCAGGGCTCAGCAAGGCCTGTTAGCTCAGCACAAGGAAAAGGATCAACAGAGGCTGAGTCCCGCACTCCCCTCATCTTCCATCTCCAGGAAACCTCCTGGCCTGCCAGCCACCCTGCCTGGTGGTGCCCTGCACCCCTTTCCAGAGCTGTGCACCTCCATTGGAGCACACACTCCTGTGCAGCCCTTCCTGATGGGATGAGAGCTAGGGATTACAGATGCCGTGAATGTAGGCACTGAAATCTCTGTTCCCCATAATGTCCACGTCTCGGTCCCTGCAACTTCTGAACCTGTTACTTAACTTGGCAACTTTGCTGATGTGCTTAAGTTAGGGATTTTGAGATGGAAAGATTATCCAGGATCATTCTGGTGGGTCCAGTGTGAACCACAAGGCTCCTGTCTATATTCCCGGTGTGGAGATAGAGGAAAGGCCACATGCCAGTGGATGCAGGAATCTTTTAGGACAAGAAGGGTCAAAGACGCATGTTCTCATGCAAAGCCTCCAGAAGGAGTGCAGCCCTGCCAACACCTCAGTCTTAGGCCTTCAACTGACTAGTAGTATAAATACAAATTTGGTTTTTAAAAAAGGTTTTGCTTTGTGCTGCTGGAGATTGAATCTACGGCCTTTGCACTGAGCTGTATCCCCATGCCTTTCCATTTGTTTACTTAATTTGAGACAGGGTCTTGTTCATGGCCCAGGCTGAATTTGAACTTGGGATCCTCCTACCTCACACTTTGAAAGTGCTGGAATTAGCTGTGTGTGTGCTAAGATGCCTGGCTTAAATTTGTACTGTTTAGTACCCTGAGTCTGATATACTTTAAGTACCATTAGAAAATGTAGTGTATTTCTAAGTTCACTAATGGTCAACTTCTTAAACCTACATGAACTGAATTAGCGCGGTGCTAGGTGTGGGAGGCCCAGCTGAGGATTGTTGCCAGCAGCATAAAGGCAGAACAGGAGAAGCTGCCAAAATGCTGTTAGGGATGCTGTTTAGAGAAGCTGTTGGAGCTGTTGGAAGCTGCTAGTTCTCTTGGGCAGTTCTGCTGGAGGACCTTGTCATGCTGGCTTTCCTGATGAACTTTGGAGGAGCTGTGGTCCTTATCTTGAGCATCGCTTCCTGGCTCTGGAGGGGAAGATGGAACCTCATGGAGAAGCTTGTTGCATTGGCTTTCCTAGTGGGAACTCAGCTTTCCTCGTCACTGGAGGAGCTTAGGACTTCACTGTTGCTGAGGATGGTTGTGGTACTTTTGGAGGGAGCTCTGGTGCCTGTCTTGAGCGTTGCTTCCTAGCTCCAGTTCAGATCCCTCTGCCTGATAGCACCGATCCTTCATCCCACTGGCATAGAGTTTCTAGCTTCCACCACTGACCTTTTGCCCTTTCCAGCACAGATCCAAGAAGTTGAAGTAGACCTGCTTGAGACTTCGTTGTGGGCTCTAGGCCTCCCATTGGACTTGTGGGAGGCATTACTATGAGTTCTAGGTTTTCATCTGGACTCATGCAGGATATTAGGACCCAGGCCCTTAGCTGAATTCTTTAGTATTTAGTATGTAGATAGATTTCCTGAGCTTGTTATATATGATTCTTGGGTGATTCATTATAAAATATTTTAAAATGTGTCCTGGTACTATATTGTTCATCTTGCAAAAATCCCAAACCATGACAGAAAACTATACAGTATAATCTACTGCTTTTCCATTGGTGAGCTTTCTCCATCCCCATTACCCTATTGTGTATTTCGGCTATGTCACACTGATGAGGTGTGACTGTCCCCTTGACCTGGCAATCTAATAAAAAGTACAGCAGGTAAATAGCATTTCACAGGGAAATGTGAACACACCATACTAACACTCACGCAGTGGTCACTGAGCCCTGGAAAGCCCTGGAGAGCAAGGCTGGCACAGCCTGGAAGGAGCAACAGGCCCATGCACAGAACACCCGGGCCTGTGCTGTGAGGACTCCCCAGAGTAGGTCCTGAGGAGACAGTAATATGGCTTTAGTTAGAGGTTTCCAGACGGCTCACTGCACAGTCCCTCACACTCACTAAACTAGGGGTGGGTGGCACTGTCTGCACAGCTCAGGGAGTTTCTTCCACATAGATAAGTGCCTTTATAACAGCTGAGGATGCCAGACCCGACACCTCATCTTGGTAATGGCATCAGTACTGTGGGAGGCTGAGGCCCCCCTCTGATTTCCAAGCCATATTCCCTATAAGCCTTCTGTATTTCAGGCACTCAGTCAGGGCTCTGAGCATATTGTTTCTGCTTTAGCAACACATAACTGGTACTCCTACGTCACAGCAGTCACTAGGCTTACACAGTTTGTGCTATCTGGCCAAGATCACCTGACTGCCTGAACTCAGTTTTTGGTGTCTGAATTCCAAACCTGTATTCATCCATTACACTGGTGCTGGCTAATGCTGTGTGTAAGCAACAGAAATATTGTGGGTAGGGTAATCATATTTGAGCAACAAATAGTGTAATTTTACAAGAATACCCAAGGCCATTTGCTTGTTCCATTAGTACCATAGATTGCCATGGAATCCACTGAGTTTTAAGCATTCAGAGTACTTTATACATTTCACCATTATCAGTGCTATGATGCAAAGAGCTACCAGTTTCTGATTTTAGAAGTGAGGCAATGGAGGCTAAGTAAGAATAAAAAGATTTGCTTGAGAATCCTCAGCTGGAGCTGGGATATCCATTACCAAGCACTTCACAGTGTCTAAAACCCATTTGTGTCTCATGGCATGAAATGACTCAGCTTAAAGATGTCTGTTTCCTGTTCCCATCAGTATATACGTAACTACTACAGGAGAAGAAGACAGACAGAACGTTGCTACCATCCCAACTGCCTTTACCGTGTGTGGCTGTAGAGCCTGGGATTGAACCCAGGGCCTTCCTCATGCTAAGCAGGCACTGTGCTGCCTGGCCATACCTTCAGCCCCCAACTGCCTGTGTCTTTAACTGGCCAAATGATAAGCCTTAAAAGTTTCTGAACAGTTTTCTTGATATACATATATTTCCTGCTTTAAAAAGGATTTGATAGGCTATACCAGTAGTAGTGAACCAGTGGCATCTGTGCTGTAGCAGGCTGTTTGTATCATTGAAAACTCTAAAGGGTTTGCCATTACTGAGCGATATACTAGAGATTATTGGATTTCCTGGAGGGGTTGGTTTGTTTTTGAGATATAGTCTCACTCTGTGTAGCCCAGGCTGGCCTTGAATTTACAGCAGCCCTCCTGCCTTAGCCTCCCCAGTGCTGGGATTAAAGACATGCACCACCACACCTATCTTAGAGAATATTTAAGAGTAAGTAAGTAGGTTTGGAATTAGATTGAAGAGTGAGATTTGTAAGACAGGAGAAGCCCATGTTAAGGCAGGCTATCAGGGTGTCCACTAGAATTGTCAATGTATCCTGTAGTCTGTTAAATAAATACAAGCATAGTTTAGATTGAACAAAGGCAAGACTGCCTTGTTTCAAATTTCTGTTTTGAATAATGTGTTTAAAACTTTGTTTCAGTAACCTATTGATAGTGCTTAAAAAGTCTAGGGAAGCTTTGAGGCTATTTATTTTCTGGGACTATTGGCCATAGCTAGTCTTTCTTTAAAGTCAGTTATGAGAATTGCTCTGTATGTGTTATCTAGGTCGACTTTATTTTTCTTTTAGCTATTTATGTTCATCTGCAAGCATTTTTTTATTGTATCATAGAAATGTTATATTCCATTCACAAACTTTACTTCTCCCTGTATGGAACTCTGCTGTGGTCAAACATTTCCATGTTTGAGTGCCTGGGCCTGTATGAAAGACCAAGTATTTCCTGAATTTCTAAATTACTTTTCTTTGGTGTCATAGTGGTAGTAGCAATTGAAATGTACAAAGCTAGCTGGCTACTTACTACTGTCATCTGAAAAACCTATTTAAAACAGTATCATCAAACTCATGGTATTGGTTTGGGAAAGGGTGAAAATAATAAAACAGCACAGTGTGACAGATGAGCCGCACTTCCTTCACGTGTGTTACCACATTCCCACCTTGCTCTTCGGGAGGGGCTGGGCAGTGGGCTTCTGTGGCAGTATGAAGCTCACTCTTGCTTTCCACCTGAGTCTGCGATGCGGATTTGTCCACGAGGAACAGAGGGAGGCTCCTCACTGAAATACCATTGGTGAGTCAGTTATGTTCAAGCGTGCTAAGTGTTTGAATGTTGGAGAGAATAAAAGGTGATCCCAAAAAAGAGAATGGCCACGTTGAATGCAACCACAGATAAGCTGTTCTGGTAGGTTAACAGGTGACTGTATTATGAACAGAATTGTATTGCCAATGTGTTGGAAGGAAGAGAGGAAGAGGGTTTAGACTGTCACCAAAAGTCAAAGGAGTTTTTGTTGTTGTTGTTATTATTTTAAGCCAAGAACACAGGTGTTATTACCTGGACCACAGCTTTGTGGGGCCAAAAGTAGGTGTGTAAACCCAGTCAACTTGGGAATGCTCTAAGACTTAGCCAGCCTTGACAGGTCAGTCAGATGGCTGGCCAGCCACCACAAGTTACATTGTAGCTTCTTGACTGGGAGGCACCAGGCCAAGGTCAAACACTCTGAACTGGGGCTGAATTTTGCCCAGCCACAATGTACCAGGAGCTGTGCTTTTCCTTTCTGCTGTGCTGCGGCAGTGTCATCTGGGAACAGGACCTCAGCTGGAGCCCAGAAGAGTTGCTCTTGAACCTCCTTAGCTGTGCACCATGGGGTAGGGCAGGGCGTGACCAGGGCTTCTCTGCTCGTCCTTCAGCTGTCCTGCCTGCCTGGCCATGAGCGCATGCGGATGCAGCTGAACCCAGGTGCAGATGCTCTCAGTCCCCCCAGGAGTGTGCACTTGGGTGGGGAGATGCAGCCTAGCATTGCTCCATGCCCCCTCATGCCTCCATTATAGCAGTGGGCAGGGTAACAGTGGGGACACCAGCAATTCCTCACTGTGCCCAGCAGCCTGAGCCTCGCACAGCTACCATATGTGTTCTTGGCTGCCTTGAAGGTAGCACCTACCTGGCAGCAGATCCTCAGCCAGAGCAGGGCAGAGTTCCATGCAGGATGGCTGCTCAAGGCTGCCTGTGACACCTTTGTACCTGGTGCTTGTGAGGAACTCGCACACCTTCCATCATTCCAGCAAAAAAGCTTTCTTTCCCACATTTGCCATGTATGTGTGAGTACTTTTTTTTTTTTTTTTTTTTTTTTTTTTTTTTTTTTCTGTGTTTTTTTCTGAGGGTCTTTTGCTTGGCTGGGAGGTAGTTATTCCATTGAGCTATCTCCCCGGCCCCTCGAGTACTGCTTTTGAGACTATGTTTAATCAAAGTGGAAACTTGCCAAGATGTTGCCAGCTCCCCAGTTATGCACAGAAAGCTGTCCTCCTGCCATACCCTGTCTTCTAGAGGCCGGTGTGCATCTCGCTGCCCCACTGACCCGCTGTGGCTGGGGTCTGCTGTGGCAGAAAGGTCAAGCCGTGTGGCTGAGAGTACAGGGAGAATGGCAGCATGTTGCACAGAAGCCTGAGTAGTGCAGAAGTAAATATCAGTGGGACTGTGTCATTGGGGCTTAGATTTATCCTGGTAGCCAACAGCTTGATTAATTTTATAATTAGTCTCCCACAGTCAAAGCAAGAATGTTTCCACAGCTACCACCCATAAATGTTAGGCAGTGGAATTGGGCTGTAAACACTATTTCATATCCCCAACTCCTATTCTTTGTATTTCTCATTACCCCACCATTAGAATTCAAATCCTGTTGATTCTGCATAAAAAAACAAACAAACAAACAAAAAAAAAAAAACGAAACAAAACAAAAAAAAAAAACTTGTTCTTTCCTCCCCTTGCCATCATCCTAATACAGGTCTTCATTATCCCCCTTTTATCTCATCACCTCCTCAGTTGCCAGGTCCCAGCACAGGTCCTAGCCCTCTTCCCTACTGCCCTCAGCCCACCCTCACAGTCCTGCTTAAACTCCATTCAGGGCACAAGACACTGCTCCCTGCAGAAGCTAGAGGTGTGCCATGGGTTGTTAGAGCACTTGAAGAACAGGCAGAACAAAAGGGTGGTTTGAGGACATTTTATGCTTCCCTAGGTTTCTCCTCACACGAGTGGGCTCTGTGCTGTACTGCCCCCGTGGTCTCTCCCTCTCTCTGCCCCATGTGCCTTTCTCCAGTGTTTCTCTTCTGACCTTCCCTGCTGTGTTAGCCAGCTCTCCATCACCGGCACAGTACATGACACCCATACCTTAAGGGGAGAGCCTTCACTTGGCTGGTGATTGAAAGAGATTTAGCCCATAGTTAATGACTCCAAGGCAGAAACCTTGTGGTGGGTGCATATCGCGGAGCAGCTGCTTAGTGCGTGGTGATGCAAAGTGAAGGAGGTGGGCAGTGCCAGAGAGAAGGAGCAGGACATCAGGCCTAGTGACCAAGGTGAGCCTCCACGAGCACCCAGACACACTGGACATGGGGTCTGCCAAGCCAGTCAGGTGGACACAGTGGAGCTTTACCAGCACACCCACCCTCTCCTGCATCTCTCAAAGTGTCAGGTCAGCAGGGCATCCATCCCACACTGGGTGGGAGGTCGCTGACCTAAAGGGTATGTGTAAGCTGAGTCTCCTATAATGGAGCCAGCTGATGCTCTAAAACACCAGTGCCAGCCTGAGAGCAGCCGGCTGCTCCTCTCTCCACTAAGGAGCTCTGAACAGAGAGCACCTAAAAAGCGGTGTTCTAAGCCCAGATGCTCTCTCCAAGGTGGGCTTTCCACCTCCTCCATGTTGGGCACACAGAAAAAATGACACTACTTGTATGACACAGCAAGGCAATCAGTGGGAACTGTGCGGGGAGTCTGGTGACTCACCCTCCCGCAGCACCTGAGATTCTGTCCTAAAGGAGTGTGTTTGCCTAATAAAGTGGCTCCTTGGTTTTTTTTGGTTTAGTGATTATTCTGTTGCTGAATAAATAAGATTATATTCCTAAAAGTGAGATGTTTGTGAGCTGACTCTGCCCTACATAAATTTTGCCGGATTCTCCATAAACACTGTTTATCTCTGCTGTACTCACATGTGCTCTGAAAAGTCATGAGCTTGTTGTGACCCTTCTGAAACAAAGCTAAAATGCACCCCATCTTGGGGCAGCCTGAGCCAGGCTCAGTGTTTCAACATGTCCCTGTAGGAGTAAGGGACTGGGGACACCTTTCAGGAGCCCGTGCTTCACTGCTGCTGCAACAGGGCTCTCTCTGAATGATAGTCACATTTAACTCTGTTTCTCTCTTTGTAGGAATTCAGAAATATGCTGGGGACTCACCGGAATCTGGTATCGCACTCCCCTGCTGCGACTCACCGCCGCTCAGGGTGTTCCCCGGTGGGGCTGTGGATGCAAGGGCTGCATGGAGACTGCGCGTGGAGGGTGGCCGCAGGCCTGGCTCTTGTTGCTCTTCTTTTTGCCGTTTTTGCCAGGGTCTATAATTAGAACACCGTGAAATGAAGCATCTGTGAAGAATACATTTCTAATTAAAACCTTCAGTGAACAGGAAAGTGACCGCGTCCATTCTGGAAGGGCGGCAGTGTATACTTGCTGAGCTGCCTCCTCTTCTGCCCACTCGTGGTGAGGCTTTCCCTGTCTCACACAGCGTTGAGCACATGGACTGCCTGACTACAGCTGAATTGCAGCTGCCATACCATATCTTTCAAGTTAAATTCCTGTGAGCTTATTTTTAGCAAGCAATACAAATGGTCACATTTTTTAAAAGTTTCCAATCTTCAGGTGCATACCTAACTATACAGTGGTACTGGTTATCTTTTCCTTATGTGGAAGAATTCTTGATCCTTCGTAAATATTTTAAGGCATATCTTCTTCATGCTTTGTTTGGCGTTCCAGCACTACAAACACCTCCTTCACAGCAGATGTGTTCTTGTGAAGTTTACACAGAAGCCTGTGTCTGGAGCCCGAATCCTGTAGGAATGTGCAGGAGAGCCTGGCACTTCAAGGACTGCTGGCAACAGTCTCCAAAACATGAAGAATCACCCACTGCCACAGTGTCCACAAACTTTGAAAAGTTAGATTTGTCAAAATCAAACCATGCCCCTTTTTTTCTGGCAGCTTAGACCAATCAGATCACCTTTTTATTCCTACCTAACACCATTGGTCTTTACTAAGTGAAATGATTTGTTTCACAATAAAAAGAATTGGTGTAATAAATAAATCATTTGTCTATCAGAATTTAAGCTATTTGGATTGTGTGGGCACAGGTAAATTGAGTGCCTTGTGGCTACCATTGAATATTTTCCTCTAAACCCTCGTTCTCCTTCTCTTTTATATGTCTTCTGAGGAGCACAAATCAGTGTTTAAGTATGTCATCAGCTAATTTCAAGAAATGTACATATGCATGCTTACACGGAAGGGTTGGTACAGTTCCTCTAAATGTGTCGCGTGCTTCCGGGAGGAGCTCATTATTTAAGGTGAAAGCTCTCAGTGCCCGAGTCCAGTCAGAGCACAGCACACCTCAGCGGGAGTGGGCCTGATGGGGATCAGAAGACCGAGCATGCCACTTACTTCCATTCTTCAACTCTACACATTATTTCTTTGTTAACAACAGTGGGTCCCAGCGTGGAACTCACTGAACAAAGGGCTATCACCTAAAGCCTGAGGCACACTGTGTGGGAGAGAAGAAATGCTTTAGGCCTGTGACTGGCAGGAGACAGAGAGGGACAGCATTTTGTTTTCTTTCTTTTTTTTCTTTTTCTTTTTTATTTTTTGGCAGAACAGGGGATTGAACTCAGGCCCTTGAGCTTGCCAGGGAAGCACTTATTCCACTGAGCCATCTCCCCGGCGCAGTATTTTGTTTTCTGCTTCACGTTTCTCACTGCCCACCCACAGCTCTGTGCTTCCCCCTCTTCCACACTCCTTCCTTTTGATTCAAGGACTATTTTCCACATCCAGGCTTCTCCCCACCCACCACAAGTGTGACTTGCCCTGTTACACTGCAACTTGTCTCTGCTCTTTGGTCCAAAAAAGAAACAATGTCACTGCCCTGCAGAAGGGCCTGGAGCATAAGCAGTAGCAGTCACCCTCTTGGTGACCAGTTGGCAAGAGGCATGGCAAAGGTTTTCTTAAACTATGAAAACCTATTTGAAAAACTATTGGAAAAATGTACTCAAATCACAAGGATTTTTAAAAAGTGAGTACACACTGTAGCCAGCCCCAGAAGGCTCATTGTCTACCGTCCTGGCCCGCTGAAAAGCACTCCCTAAAGTAACGCTGTAGATTGATGTGCATTTATATAGGCGGACTCACATGAAGCGCACTGTCTCAGCTCGCCGGACTGCGCTCAGCAGCAGTGTGGAATGCTTATCTGCTGCTGTACCCGGCAGCGACTCACTGGTGCTCTCTCTTGCGCAGTGTTCATTTTGTGGTCTGAGCTAGCCCCTGGGATTTATTCGGTCTACATTCTGAGTGGTGTCTGGTGCTTTTTGGCCATGTATATAGTGCTGCCGTGCAGATGTTTGACAACACAATATCTGAGTGCTGAGCATATAGCTAGGCGTTGAAGGACTGTGTGTGCATGTGCTCCAATGCGTAGCCACTGGCATGGGGCTTTCCGAAGTGGCTGTGCCAGTCCACATTCTGCCAGCTGCTGATGTGAACTCTGCCATCCTCTTTGATGTTTTCTTCTGTACCTTTCATATTCTTCAGCAGATTCTCTGCTGGCTATTTTAATAATAAGAGCCATTAACTACTACTTTAAAGTACTCGATGTGTAGTGTGCACTGCACAGGTGCTAACCAGGCTTGAAGAGGCCACTTTGGGAGAGGTATTATTCCCATTTCAATGAGGAAAAATATCAGACTCGCAAGACAAACTGGCACAGGAGCCTCAGAGCTAGGAGCAGAACCTGAACGCAGCTTGCCTCCAAAGCTGAACTCCTATATTGGGAAATCTTCCCACACCTCAGCCAGTGTTTGGCCTCAGCTTTATCTCCATGCACAGATAGGTAGCTGGGGTTAGCTGTGTGGACACCTGAGTTCTGCAGGAACTCAGCTCTTTACTTGGTATGGTCCTGCTCCGTGAAGGACATGGTGCCTGATACGCATTTTAAATAAATGAGTCAGGTATTTTTTTTTCCCTTCCTCATTCTTCCCTTCCTCCTTGTCCCTGCTTCACCAACTACAAAACACTTCATTTGAGAATGTAAGGAATTCTTTGCTAAAAACTTTGCCCCAGGTAAAATGTGTCTCAATATCAGATTTCCATAAGTACTTCAATTAAAGCATATACTGACTTGGTGTGTTGACTTCACTCCAGGTTGAAATTTCAGTATCCATTATGAAATGTCACGGTTGGAAAATTTGAATTATGAACGAAGCTTCAAGAGGTTTTGTCATCACAAAACAGAAGAGAAAGGAGGAAGGGATGAGAGTACATAGGGGAGAAAGAGAAAAACTGTTAAGGTTTGCAACGATAACAAAATACGAGATGCGGAAACCATTTCACTGTGTCTGTATATACCAGAACGTCATGCGGTACAAAAGATAGACAATAAAAATGAATCTGCATACATAAAAAGCGTGTCTGCACCCCAGGCACCCAGGGTGCTTCAGTGCACACACAGGAGTCCCCTGGAATATCTTAAATTTTGAAGGAAACATCAGTCCCTGTCACATGTCACAACTACTAGCTCCAAATAACAGTCCAGATTCCAACCTTTGTGCAACATTTTTCAACACTCCTTGTCTTTATAAAACTAAGTTGTTGGTAGTTGCCATGGTAAAATACCAATGCAAAGCAATGTGGGATAAGAAATAAGCCTGGTGATTATCTTCAAAGGTTTGTAGTGTGGTGCAGTACCCAACCAAGGTGCACATGCCACTAATGACTGGTTAATTTTAATATGAAATAAATACTTTTATTCCAAGACACATGTATCTTTTTCTTAAATAATTCTTATATTAGGACACTAATACTTATTGAATTATTAGGACGTATACTTAATAAACAATGGTTTAACTGTTCCTTTGCACAAGGAGTGCTGTTAGTCAAGTAAGTTTGAGAACTTCTGCCCTATGGCACCTAATTTGGAGAACTGCTGTCAGTCATCTTTAGTCATAGGGCCCAATCACTTCTCATACATTTTCCTCTGAGAGGTAGCTTGTCAGTAGCACTTCTTTGGTAAGCACATGCTTAAATTATCATAAAGTTTGGTTTTTATGATGTTGAAACTGTAAAGGAGTTAAGGTTATGAATAAATTTGATTCAATCTGAATTTTCCCAGTATAAATCTGGGGCTGGTAATATTGGAAAAAGACAAGAGATATTTAGCGTCAACAAAACTGATTGAAATTCCACCCAGGCCATTTTCCCTTTTTGAGCCTTATCTATAAAATAGGGACAAGATTTCTTTGTAGAATCATTGAGAAATGAAGTGAGGTCACATATATAAAGGACTCATCTCCTTTCATTTCATGATGACTTTAATAATTTAAAGATGAAGCCTAATTTTATAAAGTTAGGTGTTTTAAATCCTAGTATCCACACATGACCACCCAACAGAACCCATGTGTAGAATCGAAAGATTTGCGCCTCAAGAGAAGCAGAGTCTTACACTAACAAATACACTAAAGGGGGGCCAACGAGACAGCTCAATGGACTAAGTGCCTGCTTAGGCAAGCACGGAGACCAGGGTTCAATCCCTGGCACCAAATGTCGACAGGCCCTGCCCTCAGAGGTGGGGGTTGGGGGCTGAAAACAGGATCACTACAAGTCTGAGCTGTGTAGTGAGATCCTTGAACCAAATACATATATATATATATATATATATGCACTAAAGGAAGAAAAATGCAAAGAAAATGGATTAAAGCAGCGTTGGAGGAGATCAGATTAATGAACAGTGTGGGCAGGCAATCTGAGGTCACCAAGGAGGTTTCCATAGCTGAAGATGAAAGGAGCAACAAGATTTGCAGGCCAGAACCCACCCTCCCCAGCCCTGCCATGAGGTAAAAGGAAACCATAAAGGAGTTAAGGATGCTGTTATTCTCTCGGAGCTGTTATTCTTTCACTTCCTGCCACCTATGTCTTCCCAGTCCTTTTTCTTCACATTCTGTGCCTACCATATCCCAACTATGTAGATGTCAAAGCAAAGGGTTTCACTTGGTCTCTTCCAGTTTTTCTTGTTAATGCACATCTATGTACACTTACAGGGACAAATGGGGCAAGTCCCTGGGGAAGAAGAACACAGTGCGGCAGCTTAGCTCAACGTAAGGGAAGATACGGAGTCCAGAAATGCCTTCAAATCTAGGACTTTTAGCTCCTGAGTTTATCTAGTCTGCCTAATTAATCATAATAACTATGCACATTATCCCAAGCAAGTTCTAAGGCCCAGTTTTAACTTCTGTGTTGACCTCCAGTTTCCATACAGAGCAACGGACCTAAGGATTTCCAAATATGTGTAAAGCTTGTTTACTAACAGTGTTTCATACCTCAGGCCCATTCTGTGAACTACAGCATAGCATGCAGAAACATGGTGACTGCAATTACAAGCAACAGCTTACTTTTAAATATGTTCTTTCAAAGTATAACCTCCCACTTGGGTGACATCGATGACACTATCAACCTTGAAAATAATACTGGTACTACTTTGTGAACAGTAAGAATTCTGCCCTTGCAGGAGGATACTGTATATCTTTACCCTTCTGGATTTGAAATGATTGATTTAAACAGGTCCTCTGAATGAAGCTTAAGCTTGAACTTGGTATAGAGGAGGTCCCTTGGGAAATTCTCTTGAGGAGATGGACCCACCCCCAAGTTAATGTCTTCATTTCCTTACAAATGCCTTTCTTCCCTTAAAAATGAGACTTCCCATGAAAAAAAAAAAAAAAAAAAAAAAGTCATATTCTTGACAACAGTTGCAGACCAGAGAGCAGAGAGGTGAATTCTTCCAAATGAAGTGATGCTGGTCCTCTCAGCTCTTTCCAAAATACTAAAAAGAAGCAAACAATTCCAACTGATTCTGTAAGGTCAGCATTACCCTGATATTGGATAGATAAGGACATCACAAAAAAGGTAAACCTTAAGCCAAAAGAACTTGCCAAAATTATCAACAAAATATTTCCAGATTGAATCTAGCAACATATTAAAAGGATTATTTATATTTGTGGTGACCAAGTGAGTTTTATCCTAGGACTTTAGGGGTAGTTCAACATAAAATCAATGTGCTGTGTCACTAATGGAATAAAAGCAGAAAGGGAAAAATACACAGCTATGAAATGGACAGTAAACATTTTATTGAATCCACTTTCATTTAAAAAAATGGTATAAGAAATTTCCCAATGTGATAAAGAGTGTTTGTGAAAACTCCACAGCTGCTATCTTTCTTCATGTTGAATAGCTAAAAGCTCGCCCCAGCAAGAACCAAACAAGATCACGTATGTATATCACTGCTATTCAGGATTGTGCTGGAAATTATAGTGAGAGGTATTACAAAGTTGTATGAAGAAAAATGCATGCAAACTAGGAGGAGGTACAACTGTATTTGCAGATGACATGATCTTATGAGTGGAAAATCCTGATCTTATATATAAAGAAATGAATAAAGCAATTCATTCTGAAAAATTATAGACTATAAGAACAAAACGCAAAAATTGTTTCTATACATAAGCAATGAACACCTCAAAAACAAAATTAATAATGTAACCTCATTTAGAATAGATCTAAAATATTTTTAAATCTAACAAGGTTAAGCATCTTCTGTATTGAAAAGCCAAAAAATATTGCTAAAAGAAATTTAAAATATCTTAAAATGAGAAGGTATCCCATGTTCATGAATGGAAGATTTAGTAGTAGTAAGATGTCAGTATTTCCTGAAAAGTTACACATTTAATATTCCAGCAGCACTGGGGAAGCAGGAATGGAAAATTAAATATGGAATAGAAAGGGGTCTCAGTATTGAAAAAGAAAAAGTTGAAGGACTCACACTGACCAAGTTGAAAACTATGGTAATTTGAACAGTATAGTGCTGGTATAAAAAAAAAGGCCATAGAATTCCAAACCCAGAAGTAAATTAGCACATACATCTGGTCACTAATTTTCAACCAGAATGCAAAGACTATTCCATCAGAAAAAGTTTTTAAAAGTACCACTGGAAAAGGCCTGGATATACATGTAAAGGGATGGACCTTTATTATACACCACACACACAACACAAAGGAGATCAAAGACAAAAACTTAAGATAGAAAATTATAAAACTCCAAGAATACCCTGGAAAAATTCCAAATCATAGCTTTGGATTTGGCAATAATTCCATAGATAGATGCCAAAAGTACAAGTAACAAAAGAAAAATAAATTGGAGTTCATCTAAATCAGGAACTTTTGCATATCAAAGGATGCTTAGGAATGCAGACATACAACCTACAGAGTGAAAGAAAATATTTTCAAATACTGTATAAGAACTTACAATAATGAACCCAACTTAAAACTGAGTAACAGACTTCATTACACATTTCTCAAAACAACAAAAACAAACGGTCAGTAAGCACATTTAAAGATAACATCAACCCTATCAAACTACCACCAACATACCTCAAAGACCTAGAGAAATCGTTTCTAAAATTTATTTGGAACCAGAAAAGACCTAGAATAGCAAAGGCAATATTGGGCAATAAAGACAAGGCAGGAGGCATTAAACTTCCTCACTTGAAATTATACTACAAAGCTGCTGTGATAAAATCAGCATGGTACTGGCAGCAAAATAGACCTGAGGATCAGTGGAATAGATTAGAAGATGCAGAGGCCTCTATGAACACACTCAGTCACCTGATCTTTGACAAAGGGGCCAGACATGCTTACTGGAAGAAAGCCTTTTTAACAAATGGTGCTGGAAAAACTGGCTCTCTACATGCCGAAAACTAAAATGACACTGGTCTATCACCATGCACTAAGCTAAAGTCAAACTGGATTAAAGATCTAAACATTAAAACAGAAACACTAAATATCCTGGAAGAGAAAGTAGGAGGAACTCTTGAAGACATAGGGGTAGGCAAAGAGTTCATGAACAAAAATCAAATCGCATGGGAAACAGCTGAAATTTCAAAAAAAAATTTGAAAAACTCTAATAAGCACTCAGACAAAGATGTGCTCTCTAGAATTTATGAAGAACTAAAAAACATTAGGGCCCCAAAATTTAAAGACCCAATCCAGAAATGGGCATCAGATGAACACACACTTCTCAGAGGACGAAATTAAAGAACAGAATAAATATATGAAAAAATGTTCCACCTCACTAGCCATCTGTAAAATGCAAATTAAAACAACACTGAGATACCATCTCACCCCACAAAGAATGGCTATCATAAAGAAATCAATCAACAACAAATGTTGGAGAGGCTGTGGGGAAAAAGGAACCCTTCTTCATTGCTGGTGGGAATGTAGACTGGTGCAACCATTATGGAAATCAGTGTGGAAACTCCTTAAAAAACTAAGACTGGAAATCCCATTCAAGCTAGCTATCTCCCTACTGGGAATTTTCCCAGAGGAACTGAAAGCATCATATCATAGTGATATATGTGTACCTATGTTTATAGCAGCACAATTTGTGATAGCCAAATCTTGGAAACAACCAAAATGTCCATCACCTGAAGAATGGATGAAAAGGATGTAGTATTTTTATACAATGGAGTATCACTCAACTATAAAGAATGGCAAACTTGAAGCATTTATATTTAAGTGGATGCCACTTGAAGATATACTCAAGTGAAATAAACCAGATCCACATGTGTAAATATCATATTGTCTCCCTAGTATAAGAACTCAAAAGAAGAAATACAAATAGAAAGGTATAACAATTAAAAGGAAAGTGAGAACTTGAGGATTGGACAATGAGGCGAGGGCCAGGAGAAAAGCTGGGAAACATGACAAGGGCAAAACCATACATTTCTACGTACAAGGTAGGTAAGGCAATCATCCTGAGAAACATTAACAAATTTTCAAAACTAGCAGTTAATTGGTAGGATTCTCACCCTGACTAACTATATATGCTGATACCTGTGAACTAAGCAACTGCACTGAAGAAAGCAATATGTAAAAGAAGGGTCACACTTGGAATGCCTGTCATTCTGGTCTTCTAAATACTTTTTGTCATGACATACCAATTATTGCCATACTGTCTCTCACGTAAATGTTTGTTTAAAAAAAAAAAAGGTAATAAATTAAAAAAGAGACAAGAAAAAATATGTCGCAGGGCTATCCTGCTATAATGCTGTATATGGTTAGATTTCTAAATTTCTGTGCAAAAATATGTAATTGTTTATTCATATTTTTAAAATAATTTTTTAAAGTTTTTCTCCATATTTTGTACAGACTTAAAGTTTAACATATCAATACTATATGGAAAATACTTGTTCCATGTTATGTCTAAGATGTTTGATATTCAGACAGATACTGAGCTTAAACCCAACTGCATATGTTGTAGCGTAATAATAAGCTTCTCTTCTGGAGGGTTAGCAACACAAGTTTGTAGACCAAAAATTAGAGAAAAACAAGGACTGTAAGGACAGCCAACATTTTGGCCCTAGCCTTTCAAAGTCAGTGAGGACTCAGGACAGAGGAGAACCTATAATGTAACATCATGTAACTCAGTTGTGTCCCAAATTTTCTGATCAAGGAGATTATGGGGCCGCAGAGCAATGTGATTGATAACAGAGTGTGCCTAAGGAGAGTCACATGGAGAGAAAACATTCTCTCACACTTTCAGAGAGAGCAAATTGGTCAAGCAATGGCCAGGACTCATCCACATGGCTGACACTGACAAAGGATCTACAAACTTCAGTACAGGGTAACAGGATAAATCCTGAGGGTACTTGACTGACCTTATCAGATACAAAAGATACATTTCTTGTTATATAGGTCTTGCTTTATCTTGGTGTTAACCATCCAGCAGAAAAGTATAAAATGAGGTATATAAAGTAAAGCCATATTAATATGCTGAGCTGTAAAAGTCTCAATTCAACAACTTCTCACATTGCAATTCCTATGGATAACCCACTACTATTATGGACTACTGGACTATATTCGATTATTTTGTTGAATTCACGCACTTACAATATTTAAATGTTAATGGAATACCCATATCTAACAAAACTAAAAAAAAAAA